>NC_134039.1:65333788-65646596 GCF_965140245.1 Athene noctua
TCCAGAAACTGCGATGGCGGCGAGTTTACCTGAGAGGGATAAACCCCGGAATACTCCGAGTTCACCAAAAACGTTGCCAGTGCCGTATTTCGGGCCCCACGGCAGGGCAGGGTGTGAAAGGAGAGAGGCAGCCTCTGGGAACCCAGGAGCCTCTGCTCAAGGGCTGAGGGGTGGAAACGACGCTGTTCCCTACACAGGCAGGAGTGTCCCCAGAACACCACCGGAATACGCCAAGGCTACGGAACAGGCAGGAGACCCTTCCCCGCGGTGCCCCCTGCCCGCCGGGGAGCCCCGCGGGTCCAGCGCCGGCCCCAGCCGCGGGCAGAGCCTGCCCGGAGGCGCCGGGCCGGGTAGTGCCGGCAGTCCCGCCGCCGCCGCCCCGCTCCCCGCTGCCCACCCCCGGGGCCGCAGGGCTGCTCTGCCCGCCGGGCGCTGCCCGGCCCCGGCCCCGGCTCCCTGGCGGCGCTCCCCGGGAGCGCTCGGCCCCGCGGGCGGCCCCGCTCCGCCGCGCCGGCTCCGCGGGGCTGTCGGGCAAAACAAAGCGGGGACGGGGAAAGGAAAAGGGAGAGAAAGTGCTGCTCCTGCCTCCTCCCGGGCCTCCGCCTGGATCCCCCTGCGTGAGACAGCGCTGGAAGCGGATCCTGGCCGGGGGCAGGGGGTGGAGAGAAAAGGAGGAGGACGGAGGGAGGGACGGAGGGAGGGAAGGAGGGACGAACGGGAGCCTCTCTCCTTCCCTGGGCTGTTTTTTCAGTTTCCTGTCTCGCATTGTGCTCACAGCGGATATGTGCTGCGCCTACAGGTGTGTCCCCTCCTCGCAGCTTTTCCCCGGCTCCCCGGCGTAGGCTCCGGCTGTCGGGGGGCGGCGGCGGATCGCGACCGTCATGTGATGATTGATTTCTCTCGGGGCGGTTTCTCTCCTCTCTCTCTCTCTCTGCTTCCCCCTCCCCTCGCTCCCCGACGCTCTTCTCATTCCTCTCGGAGGTGGCCGCAGCCGCTGCCGCCTTCGCGCTGACTCCGGCTGCTGTGGCGGCGGCGGGGCCCGCCGGGAGCATGGGCGGCCGCCGGGGGCTGCCGTAGCGCCTCAGCCCAGCGCGCCGCCGCCCGCCCCGGGCTCCCGGGCGCTGCCGCTGCCCCTCGGGCCACTCGGACGGTCCGCGCCCGCGGGGCTCCCTCCCGCCGGCGCCTGCACCTGTTGAAGGTAACGCAGCCCCCAGCGCTGCCGCTGCGCGCCTCGGGATGCGGCGGGGGCGGATTTCGCGGCGAGGACCCCCCACCCCTCCCGGTCTTCCCCCGGCTCGGGAGCCGCCGAATCGCGGGTAGAGCAACTTCCCCCTTCCTCGGCCGCGGCCCCCGGGGCGACGGGGGGCTTCCGCCGCGCTGCCCGCGCCCCAGATGGTTTTGGTTAAGGGGCTCCCGAGCGGTGGCGCCGGACTTTGAGCGCCTTTCCCGAGCCGCCGCGCAGGGCCGGGGGGAGGCGCGGGGCGGCGGCTCCTCCCGCCCGGCAGCCGCGGGGCGCCGGTGTCCGGCCGAGCTCCCTCCGCTGCCGCCGCCGCAGCGCAGCCCCGCTCGGGGGGGGGGGGGGGGTCAGCAGCCTTCCCGGGAGTTTCGCAATCCCCCCGGCGCGCTGGGGTCAGCAGCCCCGGTGTGGCGGCTCGCCCTGGCCCGGCGCCGGCCCCGCGCTCCGCCGGCTCGGCAGCTCGTTCTGGTGCTCCAGCGTTTTGTCTCTTTGTAGAGGCGGCTTTAAACTTTCTTTCCGAACTGTTAATTAGATACACTGTACTTTGCTCGTGCTTCTTGCAGGCGAATGAAAGTGCGAGGCCGGACAGGCTTGTGACTCAAGGCGTAGCTATTGGGGAGGCGCGGAACACCTCTGCCTGCCCTGTGTGGCTGGGCTGTGCCCGTGACTTGGGACTTTGCCTTCTCCCAGACTGCGCCAGTCTCGGTGACACCCGGAGACAGAAGAGATCAATCACGATCTGGGTCCGTTCTGGGTTAGTCAGACACTCGGGTGAATATACAAAGAAGGAAGTTTATCGCGTCTCTGAAATCTCATGGCAAATAGCATTGCCTTTGTTGTCTGTGAATTACACTCCTGCCGTCCCGTCCCTATCGCTGAGCTCGTCATGGAATGATAACTTGCTTGCCAGGGAACCTGATGCTTTTGTAACTAAGGCTGTTACCTTGAATGTGATGATTAGCTTATTGAACACCAGAGGGAACTCTGAATAGGTAATTCATTCGAGGGAGATACATTTTACTGTTTATGTTCTCATTACAATGGAATCTAGAAGGAAGCAAAGGTTGGTAAGTAATAGGCTGCTGGTATGCACCTATGATTGGCTTCAGCTTGCTTTACAGTTCTTTTCTGAAGGCGTCAACTCCAAAGCTGGGCAGAAAAATCTCCTTTTTTTTCCGCTTTCCAAAGCGTGAAATATGTAACTGGCCTTGCAGGACCAGCATTGTGTATCATGCTGTAGGCAGATCAGCTGGGTGACCCATTCGCTGTGAGCTAGGCAGTGAGATTACATATGCACGTTGGGTTGGCACTTAATGCCCAGCTTGCCTCTTGGGTTGTGGGACAGAGCGAGCGCACTTGGGTACGGGGGCTGCTGCCTGTGATGGAGAAGCCAGAACAGAGCATGCTTCCAGCCAAAACAAGAGGAAGGAAGTCTGCTTCTAAACCTGGCATGGCTTGTCCTCCTTGCCTTGAATACTTTTGGGTCGGAAGCCCTGGTGGGAACCTAGTCTGACTGCACATGAAGTAGAAAATCATCTTTCTTAGAATGTATTACTTAAACTGATACAGAAATTAAATGGTGGCAGTGTTTGGGAAAGGAGTTTCAGTCATGGCTTCTGGTGCCAAAAGCTTTTTAAATGATCTGTGAGAAGCTGGGGTCAACCCATCAAAATGTGATGCTGTGTTTTGTAGTAAAATGAACTGGCAAAACACGCACCTGAAGCTTTGGGTGCTCACGATAGTCTGTTACAATAGTGTTGATAATCAGACTTCTTTGATACTCCTGGATTGTCGACAATACGGGAAGGATAGCACAATAAATACACTTGTGACTCTGACGTAGGCTTCAGGAGCTAAAGCATCCAGATGTTCATTCTGTCCCTTTGCCAGAGGTTACTCTGCCATTCAGGCTTGTTTTCTGTTGGACTTTGAATCTGCCAGAGTTTACAGCCTGGCACATGAATATAAACTGCGTTTTATGGCTGTTGATGCTCGTGTGTAATGTTGCGAAGTCCAGTAGCATGAGCATCCTGTTCATTTCTCTGTCCTGGCAGAGGGACAAGGCAAATAGCTGGGGTCAGCTAAATCAAGCTGCAGTTGTGAGCCAGAGCCCATAAGCACCTATGTTTTTCTGAAATGGCAAATGTAACTCCAGTGAACTATGTCGTACGGTGTCTCGGTGGGCAGTGGTAGCGGGGGGCAGCTCTGCACAAGAAGAGGTCGCATGACCTCAGTAGGTCAGTCACAACATGCAAGTTTCTGGATTTAAGAAGGATGTAGTAAGCAGTGCACCCAAACAGCCGTCCTCTTCTTCTCTTCCTCCTTTGTCCATTCTGGGAATTAGCAAGTGAACGAAGAGTTTTTTCGTTTAGCCAAATCTTGTTTTGTCCATCTGACTTAAAGACCTATTATGTAAAATGTCCTCACTAAGGGCACAGCCCTTTTCTGCCTGAATTTTCCTACAGATGTTGGAAGTGGCATAAAGGCTTTATATAGTTTTACAAAACTGGGAGCTGTTTGACTTGCATGCACAAGCTTCCTAAGAACAAATTCTGTTTTAAAGGGAGATCTCTTCATGAATGCCTATTACGAACAAAAAAATTCCAGTGACTTGTTGCTAATGGGTTTGGATTCTGTCTTGGTTTTGAAAAAATGGTTTGCAGATTTATTTTTATGAAGGTGTAATACTAAGCATTTGTATTTCTGTAATGGCTATAATTTGGAACTTTTCATACACTTTTAGATTATTTATTGTATGAAGCACTGAATGAAGGTATTTATTACACTAGTGTCACATTCTGAATATTGAATTACAATTGTAAAATTAAGGTAACAAGCTTAAATTGGGGTTTGCAACTTTAAGCTCTTGCCAGCAAGCAGTTAATGGCAGCGTTAACTGCTAGTAAAGTAATTGCTACCGTTCTTTTACTGTCATTTTGTTCTTACTCTCCTCCAGTCAGACTGTTCCGCAGAGATATAATGAATATTCACCAAAATAGCTTGGCATTGTCACTTACGCAGTTCCTCATCAGATCCAATGTGTTGATGAGCTAATGTGCACTTGATTAAATGTACTTGATTTATGCAAACAAAAACTGTAGGTCCTTCTTGAAGTAAAGTTAGCACCTGCACAGCTGTTAGTGAGAGTCTAAATAATTATGGTGGAATTGAGTAAACAAACAGCCCCAATGTGGTGTTCCTCCTACTTCTTCGCCTTTATCTTTTAGTTCAACTCAGTACTGGATATTTATTTGGGCTTTTCTTGCAGGTTTTCTCATGTACCACAGGAAGTTCAGCTTATAGTGGGGGAGTCCTATTTAAGTGGATACCATTAGAATAAAGAAAAAAAAGGCTGTTATTAGCTATAATAAAGCCAGGGATAACTAGCATTAGTGATTACTTTAAGAGTTTCGTTTAAGTATGAGACTGGCTTGGACTTGACATTGTTCTGTTAATCCTTGTTAAAAAAAAAGAAAAAACTAAAATCAAACCAGCCTAAGTCATTGAGGGAGGTGTCTATTTAAAAAAAAAAAAAAAGGGATAGTAAGTGGCTTAACCTCCTACTCTTTGCATGGGCAAAACTCATGTAGACAAAGTGGAAATAGGGAGTTGAAGATAGCCATTTTATTTAACCGTCAGTGGCTTAGTGGTACAAAAAGCTCTCTAACTGTCTACAAAACTTCTCAGATAATGGCTACAAAAAGAGTCTGCAGAATCTGTGCCCCTGGAGGCTCCAGAGGATGGATGGAGGAGGGAGAGAGCACTTGCTTGCCCAAGCCCCAGAGCAACTGGGCTGACTGGAAGGCTGTTCAGGGACCTTGTGGAGTTGGACCTTATTTCTTTAGGCAGATAGTAATTTGGTTATCTATTAAAATTGAGTATTTCTGTTTCTGTCTGCAGTTAAGTCTGTGGAAACACATAGCTTTTGAATCTCTCTTAAGTTTACATCTCATAAGGTTGAGGGAAGACTTACTTGACATTAATGTCCAAAAGTGTCTCTGCTTAACAAACGTTAGTAATGATTATTTAAAAAATCTCAGAGCCAACTTGATGGTC
Source organism: Athene noctua (assembly GCF_965140245.1). Lineage (NCBI taxonomy): Eukaryota > Metazoa > Chordata > Aves > Strigiformes > Strigidae > Athene > Athene noctua. Next base: position 65,339,082 of record NC_134039.1, read on the forward strand.
AGCCCCTGCACAACTGCTCAACTTGAGTCCGCCATAACACGGGGCAGAGTTTGTCCCCAGGAATGTGTCAGCAGAGCTGTGGGAGCTGCTTGTCGGGACGCTTGGTTTCTCTTTGGAATTTGACTTCTGGGAGCTGGCGCCAGCGTGGATTGATGATTAGCTCTGTGCTGAGCTCCCTGGGCTCAGGAGCCTTGACACTCAGTGGTGGACAGAGTCCACCTAGCACCTTCTGAGGCACTTCTGACCTTGGCCACCTTTGTGGTTAGCTTCAAAGTTTCTCCCTTTCTGGGTTCATTTTCGACATGCCCTTTTCCACTGCCTGCCTTCAGGCAAACACCTTTGCAATATTGGAAATAAATTAAATAAGTAGTTTGATTTATTCAATCAAAGTGTGTCTTCTTCAAAAATTTAGTTATCAAAGTAAAACCTTACTTCTAGTGTTTCAGTTGCTTTTCTTGTGAACTAGCATCACTAATTTAAGGCCATGGATAAAAAGTGGAGGCAGTCAGTCTTACCTTTGTGCCCAGCAAGATCATGGAGCAGATCCCACTGGAAACTATGCTAGGGCACATGGAAAATTAGGAAGTGATTGGTGACAGCCAGCATGGCTTTACTAAGGTCAAATTGTGCCTGATGAACTTGGTGGCCTTCTAGGACAGTGTTACAGTGTTGGTGAATAAGGGAAGAGCAACTAATTTCATCTACCTGCACTTGTGCAAAGATTTGACACTGTCCCACAGAACATCCTTGTCTCTAAATCTGAGAGTTGTGGATTTCACAGATGGACCACTCAGTGGATAAGGAGTTGGCTTGGTAGTCACACTCCAATAGTTGCGGTCAACGGTTCAATGTCCAAGTGGAGAGCAGTGACAAATGGCATTCCTCAGGGGTTGGGAGTGGTGCTGTTTAACATCTTTGTCACTGACATGGACAGTGGGATTGAGTGCACCCACAGCAAATTTGCTGATGACAGCAAACTGTGTGATTCAGTCAACATGCTGGAGGAAAGAGATGCCATTCAGAGGCACCTTGACAGTCTTGAGAGGTAGGCCCATGCCATCTTCATGAAGTTCAACAAGGCCAAGTGCAAAGTCCTGCACATGGGTTGGGGCAATCCCAAGCACAAATACAGGCTGGGCGATGAGTGGATTGAGAACAGCCCTGCAGAGAAGGACTTGGGGATGTTGGTTGACAAGATGCTTGACGTGACCTGGCAATGTGCGCTTGCAGCCCAGAAAGCCAGCTGTACCCTGGACTACATCAAAAGAAGCATGACCAGCAGGTCGAGGGAGGTGACCTTTTCCCTCTGCTCTTGTAGGAGCCCACCTGGAGTACTGTGTTCAGCTCTGGACCCTCAACATAAGAAGGACATAGACCTGCTCAAATGGGTCCAGAGGAGGCCACAAAGATGATCAGACATCTGGAGCACCTGTGAAGACATGATGAGAGATTTGGGGTAGTTCAGGCTGGAGAGGAGAAGGATCTGGGGACACCTTATAGCAGCCTTCCAGTACCTAAAGGGGGCCTATAAGAAAGCTGGAGAGGGACTTTTTACAAGTGCATGCAGTGACAGGACAAGAGGTAAGAGTTTTAAACTGAAAGAGGGTAGTTTTAGATAAGATATAAGGAAGAAATTCTTTACTGTGAGGGTGGTGAGACACTGGAACAAGCTGCCCAGAGAAGCTGTGTCTGCCCCCTCCCTGGCAGTGTTCAAGGCCAGGCTGGATGGGGCTTTGAGCAACCTGGTCTAGTGGAAGGTGTCCCTGCCCATGGCAGGGGGGGTGGAACTAAATGATCTTTAAGGTCCCTTCCAACCCAGACCTTTCCATGATTTTGGTAATTTGCAGTGAATGGATTTTGTATTACTTGACAGTTGCAGTTTTCTTAGTGCTGCAGATATGCCATATTTCTTTTTTTCTATTAAAGGTGTTTTAAAAGCCTTCTTATTCCTACGAAAATCAGGAAGCTGTGGAGGGACTTTGCCCCTAAGCTGTCCTTCCCCTACTTCTGTGCTGGACTTGCATGGGTAGACTTGTTGGGAGCACTCTGCCAGATTAAGAACATAGGAACTGCCTGTGATCAACATGACTTTAAATAAAAATCTGTGGGGTTTTTACCACTTCAGCTGAATTGTTACAGAATTTACGTTTTTAGAACAGGGTATGCTCATGCTTATAGCTGAAGAGACCTGGCTAGTGTATTTCTAGTTAAGCTGCATTAGGTCTATGTATCAGTTTGGATTGAAGGAAGCTTTCATAAACCTGACGCTATGTCTAGAGGGATCATTAGGGTGTTATGAGTCTCTTAGAGAAGTGATGCAGAAATCAAGATTTCTCACATTTCAAGCTTAACCTTCTGTCTATACTAATTGACTGTGTTTTAAATATGTAGAAAGTTCAGGAGTGAACTCCTCAAATTTCTTTCCCCAGGGCTCTTGTTTATCTTCTAGATAGTTTAAGAAGAGATAGTATCTCTTTCTGACAGATGTGTGTAAGAGCTGTATATAAAGAAGATCTAGCTTGTACATTCCTGGTGGCATCACTATTTAGAATTTATGAAGGACCAGTTCTTTAACTACTGTTTTCCCAGTGGGAAAATAGTGATTAATCAAATGTAGTCACCCATATGAAGAAAGCAGAGGGTGGAACAAAAACCGCATGTTGATTTCATAGAAGGGGTGCAACTGAAATACAAGGTTATGTTTCCCGACCCAAATCAGAAGGACAGTTTAATAATCTTTTGCTTGGACTTAACCTAGGCACAGACAACAAATAAAAGCCCATTTCTTCAATATCCATGGTGCTTGGAATGGTTAAAAGTAGTAGGCTATGGTTTCCTTCAACTTGCAATAGTTAGTCCTTTCCCTTTAATGGATCTGGTTATGCTCATTGCAACTGGAAGTCCAAAATGTGCAGCTTCCCTCTTAAATACATCAGAAGACCATTAATTTGTCCTTCCTTAATATGTTGCTGCAGCATGTGTTGAACTCATGTGCTATGCTTATTTAATCAGTATGAGACAAATTGGTATAAACTTAATGTTGGGCCTGTTGAACTGTAAGGCGATGAAAAGAATAGTTTAACCTCTTCTATTTCCAGTCCTGTGGGATTAATAACTAGTTAAAAAGCTTTAAAAAGTTTTTATGTGCAGTTTTGATTCACGTCATCAGCAACTGGACCTTTTTCCCTCATGAACTGACTAATAATACATGTAAACTCCAGTTGGGATTGTGATGCATGCACATCACCCTTACAGGTATAAGTTACAAAGTTAGAAAAACAGCTAAAGTGGGTGACTTTTGAAATATTTATTTTTTCCTCATAAGCATGCTATATGGAGGTGGTTTTGTCTGAAAGGCTTTTACTAAGGCAGAAGGTGTCTTTTGAGTACTTCGAAGAAGTTTTTCAAGAGTCAGTAACGTGCAACCATGAAACTGGCTTCGTGACTGGGAATATGTGTCTGTTGTGTGCTCCAGGTGTTGTCTCCTTCTGCCCACCCAAGCTGTTGAGAAAAGCTGTTTCAGAGAAACGAAGAGACTTCACTTGCCTTGGCAATCCCTTAGCACTAAATGGTGGTATGAGTTTGCGTATTAGTACGTTGGATAAAACTCCAGAGAGATGATGTTTATGTTTATTAACAGATGGCCTCTTCGTTTGACATTTAGCTGGGGGAAGATTTGCAAGCATTTCACAGTCCATTGTGCATTTAATTTGGTGTTCAGTAGTATTAGTGAAAATTCAGGGCAATACCCTTTCGGGTTGGTTTTGGTTTTTGTTTTGTTTGAGGGTTTATTGGTTTCTTCTTTTTTTGGGGGGAGGGACTCTCATTCAGAATTTAGGATCAGAGGAGCCATCAAGTCCTGTAGTTGTTTGACCATCTCACTTGGCTGTTGCTCACAGGCCAAACAGATCCTTGGGCTAAAGCATATCTCATCCTGAAAACACTGAGGAAAAGATAATCCATCTTTAAGAATGTTCCTGTTCGTTCTCCCTGTTCAATTTTATATCTTATTTCTAACAGGAGGTTTCTATGCTTTTGACTTGCATCTTTTGGTCCCTTTTAAGTCTTCTTGTGGCTGTACTAAAGTGGTTTTTATTGCTGATAATTTTATTTTTTTTTCCTTAAAGATCAAGTAAGCTGTCAGTTGTCTGTGTGGCTTATCAGAAGGACCAAGTCTTCAAATCTTATTATACATAATACTATTTTCCCCTTCTAGATGCTAATTGATTTTGTAGCTCTGCTCTGCATGTTCTCTAATTTTCAACATCTTTTTTTGAGCATCAGCCATGGACCAGGGCACAGTATTGCAGTGCTACTCTTCACCATTGCATACCCCATCCCACCCTATTCAGTATTTCCATTCACTTTCATATCCTTGCATCCATGAACCACATTAACCCTTTTGCTAACAACCGAAGCTCCAAATGCGATGCTCAGTTTGATGACCTCCATGTGCCTGTTGTTTTTCTGCTTATTAAGGTCATGATCCTCTGATTCGCAAAACTTACCTGCATTCCTTGTTACGGGATATGTATATCTGCGTTCAGGTATCTTCAGGCTGTTTTGGTTGGAATGAGCCCAGCTTAAGAAGTAATTGAGCTAAATCAGTGTGATTTCCTTTCTATCTTTATTTATCATGCTACTAAGGCATGCAATCCACTAATTTTACCACCAAGGACATGCTTATTTCCAGGTAGCTAATAAAACACTTCAGTAATATAGAGCATAATTCCAGTTCTTGCAAACTGCAAAAGGAGCATTACAGTTGTATGGTGATGTTACTCAGTATTGAAAACTGTTTTGAGGTCTTTCAACTAACTAATTTTTAATCTATATTTGGCCTATATGTTTTGATATCCTATTTTTAAAATCCTGTTGATTTGATGTTTGTTGACTGTTAGATACATCTTTAAGTCTTTAATTGCTGTATTCAGTGTGAAATCAGTAGATTTTACCTTCCTTACTCTTGCCCCTTTTGCATTTATATGGATGAAAATGAGGAATTCTCTGTGATGGCTTGAGGTGCCAGCTCCAAAATGATTCCTTGCTTAGGATACCTCTAAATCTCCTGAGCTATTTCTCTTTGATTGTGCCTGTTGCCCAGTCTCTTGGCTTATGTCTTCTCTGAGGCATCTTGTCTGTGTTTCTCCCAGCAGGAACAAGTACACGTCAAAAGGCACTTCATCCTGGAAGCTATTTGCACAGAAGCCTGAGCCCCAAGAAGGCCCTTTCGCTAGTGGTGGTCGTGCTGCTCAGGTGGGCTAAGAACTCATTTAATCTGAGTTTGTTGAGTTTTTTTTTAAACCTCCCTTCCTTCTTCCAATGTGGTGTGTTGCTTGTTTGAGAAGGAGGAGATCCTCTTGTAAGAGTACTGCAGTGCAGTTGGCTTGGTACATCGAGACAGGAGATGGCTGCATGGGGTTTATGGGCTTTGGGTTTAGGCTGAAATATTACAGCCTCAAATTTAGTGCAATAATCTGGCATGAAAATGTATTTACTTTGTAATTGTCTTGGATACTTTCTGATGTAATAGTGATTTTTATGCGTATTTTTATACCTCCTGGACTTGTAGTGTAAAATGACATTAAGCAACTTGTGCCTGTGAATCATCTCCAAGGTAACTTAGTTATCAAAACATAGTATCTCAGTTGCTCAGAGTAACACTTTCCACTTCTCTAATTGCACTTTTGCAATCTGTGTTGCTTATATGTGTTGCTGTTCAAATTATTGTGTACAGGTGTACTTGGTAAGGACTTTCCAATTTACTTTTCCCAGTTGTAGCAATTAGTTATTATCTTTTCATTTTGATCCTGAGGCCTGTAAAATAAGTGAGTAAATGTAAACAGCATCCTTGAAACTAAACTCTTCATGGTGTTTTCTCCTACTGATAATTTGAAGAGGCAGACTGCATTTTCTGTTGTCTGTGACATAATTAATCTACTTGAAATATACTTGAACTGGAACTCTGATATCAGAAGAGGGTTTAGCAGCCTTGGAAGTTAGGAGCTTTTGCATGAGGCAGCACTGAAGAGTTCCTGTACGTTATTACTCAGCTTGTTGTGAAAAGACGACACTGGTAAATTCATGTCCAGAAGTGGCTACGTACTTACTGCCTTTCCTCTCTCTCACAAACTTTTCTCTTTGCTCACACCTTTCACATGCAGTAACTGAGCATGGCCAGGTTGTCTGCTGCTGTGTCTCTGTCCCAAACGGATACTTCTACACCATGTGTAGTTCAGTGGCATTGGCCAGATGAAACAGGCATATCTACTGGAATACCAGAAGTCAGGGCTGCTTTGTGTGTAGGTTTGGCATCCAGACTGCCATCTTTGCAATCCCCTGTATGCAGTGGGGTCCTGTAGATTTCTTCTGTAGGTTTCTTGACTTCATGCATTCTGGTTTTGTTTCTGCCGTTAGCAAGTAATTTCATTTCTGTCTGATTTTTTTTTTTTTGTTTTGTTTTTTTATTTTGGCCTTGCCTCTTTTTTGGGGAATTTTGGGGAATTTGTAGATGAAAAATACAATTCAGTGGTATTTTTGTCATATATAAGTAGGGCAAGTGGATGCTGCAGCATTCCTTCTTGACCAGGAAAGGTGGATACCTGTTAATTCTGTAAGCTCTTCTATGTCCTCTCCCCAAAAGCCCCTATGCAAAAACAGACCTGCATCCCCAGTTTTCCTGGCTTGAGCAAAGCCTCCCACAAAGCACTTTCACATCAGGCTCTCTGTACCCACAAGATGACTTGGCACAGGGGGGCGTGTTTCTGTTCCAAGTGGGTTAGCAGCATGCACAGACCATCATTCAATGATATGAAGTCTTTGGTGGCAGCTCTGCTCTAAGTAGGAGCTGTTTGGTTGTGCCACCATGACTGTTTTGTGGACCTGTGCTGTGAACTGAACAATGCCAGAGCCAATCTGGCATTATACTATATTATATGTAGTTCTTGTATGACTTTGAAAAAAAATACTTAAAAGTTTCACTGCATCTCTGATGTGTTTCACAGCATGGTGCTGCAAACGCGTTATTTTGCAATGTTTGAGAAGCTGGAAGGCCAGAAAAAAAAGAGGATTCAAAACCTGCTTAAACTAATTTTGTTGCCAAATTCTTTGTGTTATCAAGCCCCATTTGAGTCTGTAGCTCCCTTCCTTTCTTACCCATCCCCTTCTGGGTGGCCCTATTAGTCAGGGAAGAGAGGAGGAAAGTTTGGGTGTTGAGCTTGTGCTTTCAAGAGCAGCGGTGCCCCTGTGTAGCTTTGCTTCCATTGGGAATAATACAAGGCGGCTTTAAACTGAATACAGCCATTTTGTGTAGAACTGGCTAGTGCCTTTATACTCTATGGGTGCTCTAAATGTCATGTACACTCGTGGGGGAGCTTTCTTAGTACCTGCGTATTTCTTTCTCAGCTAATGACCTTCTGTGCACTGCTAATGCACTCTGTAGTGTTAACCATGCATATAGTCACTTCCTTTTCCCTCTTACCTCATTTTAGAAGACTTTGCTCTTGAATCTTGTAAATGGGGTGATAATTTCAAAGCAAACAGCTTCCAGTCCTTTCTTGCCAACTTTTGCCCACAAGGTATGCAAAGTAAACAGAGCAGTTAGGAAATTACTTATGTACCTTCCCTCCTAGTGCAAGGCATCCCAGGATGGTTCATAGCTCTTTAAGTAATGAAGAAAGGGAGAGGATGAGATTGGTATGCCCAGGTTGTTTTAATGATGGAGCCACTGCACAAATCATTCTTCAGAAGCTTTAGGAGAACCTTGTAAAATACGAGGCTTTGAAAGATCTCCACTATTCATGTACTGAATATAAAGGTGTTTTATTGCTTGCAGCAGAGAAAGAAAATCAGAATACCAAAGATGGGGTAAAAGAAAATTTCATATATGAAAAATAACTTTGAAGCAGACTTTACCTAAACATGAGGATTCTTACCTCTGTTAGGCTCTTGGAGGAAGCTTAGAAGGTTTTCCATGTGCTGCCATGTTTAGTTTTGATTTATAAACTGTGAGTCTGGATGCTCGAATGGCAGGTACACAGCGGTCACAGGGTATGATACCTGTAATAGGATATGCAGATGCTGTCAGCTTGTGTTTATTCAAGGAGACAAATGTAGGCAACTATTAAAAAATGTGACTTTAAAAAGTCGACAAAGAAATGGTTAATTCTTAATATATTTAGCTCCAGCCTAGGTATTGAACAGCCTTTGCCAATCGAGCAATAGGGGAATTTGTTAAAGATGAAAACTAGACCTAAGGTTATTGACCCTGAGGCTGAGCTACAAGGGGATGGCATGGCTGTAAAGAGGAATAACCATTATGTGGCCTCCTCCAAACGAGAAAGGGCAGATCCCGAGTGTATGAGGCTTGCAGGAATTCAGATCAACAGTCAAGTTATAATCTAATGAGGCCATGAGCACAAACACAACTTAAATTTAAAGCTCACAAGGGTGGCAACACAAATAGAAAGCTAAGAGTCCCCCTGTCCCAAAAGAAGACTATTCATTAGCAATTTTACTCCCTTGTTATGCCTCAAAGGACTGCATTGTAATAACCCATAGTGATTCTCCTTCACACATTTCTAACCACTTCATGAAAGTAACTATATGCATGGAGTGCTCTCTACTCCTATTCAGAAGTAGGATCTCTGTTATGAGAGAAAAAAAAAGTATTATATATAATATGTAGAATACATTTTATAGTATTGATGTGTTTTTAAAGGAAAGTATGCCCTGTCATGTGAAAACTTTCCCTTCATGTTTCCCAAGTGAAGGTTTTGAGATTTGCTGAAGGTAGGAGGTTTTTTTAATAGAAATTCTTTGAGTACTGTAAATATTAACTTAAAACACCTGAAAGAATGTAACATATTTGTCTTCTGGAATATTTCAGTTGTACTTGTGCCAAATGCAGAGCAGCAAACTCAGATGCAAGGGCCTAGTTTGGTGGTACTTGTAGTCCCTAGAATGCATGAGCTGATTTTTTTTTTTTTTTCTTTTAAATCCAGATTTAATGCTAAGCTCTTATGTTTACCTGAAGGGAGAGGAAATATTGCAATTTGAGTACTTTTTTTTAGTCATTTATATGTTAGCCACAAGGTAGGGATGATGTGTTCCTGAAATAGTTTCTTTTTAAATAGTTGTGCTTCAGTAAAGCGTGAGCTCAAATATCCTGCACCACACAATAACTTTTTTGCTCTTTAGTTTGAATATACCTCACCTCAGTTGACATAGATTTTATTTTTTTTTTCCCCCTGAGTGAAGTTATGAATATCCTCTTTATAAACCTAAGAGATTAGGAGCTGAGGTAGCTTTCTCCTTAGCTTAGCCCCCATGAAGCAGACACTGCTTTATGAGATTTGATTCAGCCTCTGCTTTTTACCTGTGAATCCTTAATGAGGTTAAAGCTGTCCAGGTAAATAAATTACAAATGTAATGCAGATTGTACAAAGCCAGGAGATCAGCAGTCCAGAAAGCTTTGTGGCTGAAGTACAGATCATTAGAGTACATACCCCTTCCCATCCTCTGCTTATCTTCTGGGGAAGAAAAGGTAGCAGTAGTTAGTGGGACAGACTGTACCTTCCTGGCTTACCTTGTGCAAAGATCAGAAACCAGATAGGAATCCAGATTTTTGTTTATTTTTTGTCCTCTGAGTGACTGAATGGCTTTACTCTTGCTCCGTGGTCAGACAGAAGGCAATGTCTTATCTACTTCTGTCAGTTACAATAGCTCCTTTTTTTTTTTTTTTTTTTTTGTAGCCTGCGGACTGCATATGTTAAGTATAATGTAATATTTTTTCCTGTTTCTAATTTTAACTATAAATATCTATGGCCTACTTAAATAAGATGGACCCATGTACCTCAAACTGAATAGCTGGTTACAGGAAAATCAGATTGCTTTCCTTAAGTGCGCAAACTCAAAACATTCAGAAAAGATGAATTAGCTGAAGGTGTTGGGGATAGAGTACACCAAACCTCAAGCCACCTGTGGGCAGGGGGTACTCTTGAGAAATTCACTTTCTCCTTTGGACTAGAAACAAAGGGGGATTTGATTCCCTGTGAAGATGGAAAAAGCATGATGCTGCTTCATCTTCCCACTTGGGAGTTGTTCTTCAACAGAGTGGTCTATCCAATTTTTTTTGGAAGAGGAGGTGAGTAACTTTTTACAAGAGAGCAGAGTGAAGGATTGGGCTGTACTTATTTTCTTCCCAGGATTAGAACTGCAGACTTACTCTCTAGGCCTGGCAGATCCAGGAGTAGAAATCATGTGTCAAAGGTGTTTGTGCTTGAACACCCTCAAGGGTCCCTCTCTGTATGAAGAATGACCCTCAGGTGGTGGCTTGGATCTATGTTGTAAGTAAATTGTATAACTTAACTAACAAGAACACACTAAGATTGCATTGAATGCCTGTTTACACAAGAAAATTAAATTGTGAATCTATACAACTGGGTCCGATTAAAGTATCACCACATCAATCACAAGCAGAGGCATGCAAAGGAAATCCTTCACCAGCGTTCCTCGGGAGTGCTGCAAATGCCTTGCTGTTCCTAGAGTGCAGAATTATTCCTACTAAAGAGCAGCCGAATGCTTTTGGTATTGACTGGGAGATTTTAAAAGCCCCAACAACTAAGTGTACTGCTTGGATCCTATTACTGTATTGAATAGCTATTAATATGGCTGCTGTGGGAGATGTGCTAGGAGAGGAAGTGTAGCTGCCCATAGCTGCAAACTTAAGAGCTTCTCAATATGCTCCTTTAATATGCTCCTGCTGCTTCCTCCCACGTCAATACTACCTGACATCCTCTATTTGTATTTTGTATGTTGACTTGGGAAAAGATTTGATTTGACGCTACAGCACAGCTTGAGGAACCCGCTGTACAGAACATTAGTATCTGATCTTGTTTCATTAATATCAATTTCAGACATGCATTCCATAGGGGGTTAATATTAAGATGTTTTTAACTGCAGCAATATTGTAAATTCCTAGACTGAATGCACCAGCTGGTTTGCACTAAATTTTATGGTGCAGGAGACAAGAAACAGGCTTCCTCACAGAAAGGGAATGTGGCAGTGGTAATCCTGGAAGCACAGGAAGGTTTTAGGCACTGGGTAGTATGTCTTGCTTTCACAGAGAGGTCTGGGAAAGTCAAGGCAGGAAACCAGGGGGATGGCTCGTCTTGCCTGTGCTCTCTCCTTGGTTTCTGATGTTGGTGCTCACCTCGGGTTCTTCATCCTGATTCCACCACAGCTCTCTTGTTGACTCGTGTTTGTCTCTTGCAAGTTGCAAGCTTTGAGCCAGACTGCGTTTCTGGGATGGCTTGTGGCTATCTGCCCCACTCCCTGCATCCACCTAAAGCAGAAGTGGTTTTGTGGTCACTTGCTGGAAGTTGAAGCAGACATTGCAATGGCCTCATCTCCAAGCAGGACCACGAAATGAGGTTATTAGACATTAGATTATTTTTAAAATTATTTTAAAATTATTTTTAACAATTCAGATATGCAGCCTTGGAAGAAGTGAATGAACCATATCCTTTTCTCTTTCTCCACTCTTTCCACCATATAAAATGGCACAATTAGATAGCAGCTATATTGTTTTACAAATGCCTTGATGCATGAAATTAGTGTGCTTCCAAAAAAAGCCCTAAAACTGAAAGACTCTGCAATGTTTGTTACAGTAAGTTAGGCCTGTGACATTCTATCCTCTGAGAAATATTCCTGCTTAGGATCTAGTTATCCAGTTCATCAACATGCATAATTTCTTCCACTACTCCTAGCTTTGAGATGAGATTGGATTTTGTAAAGATGTCTGCAGAGGAGTTCTATGTATTGAGCTGTACAAAATGAAAAGGTTAAAAATTGTTGTTGCAGCAGCCATGCAAAACTATAACATAAATGCTCACTGCTTTAAAATATGAAAAAATGGTGTCTTTTAAATATCAAAGGGATTAGTATTAATCCAGCACTTGTGATTTTCTTAAATCATGTTATTTGCATAATAATACTCACCACCTGCTATATCTTCAAAGCGCTTTTCATACATTAACTAATTGATCTTTGTAACACCCCTGTGATGCAAAGACCTGTTATTATCCCCACTCTGCAGATGTGGAAAGAGACCCAGAGTAGTTGAAGGAACTTGTTGGGCGCAGGGCTGAGACAGTGGCATCATGGGCACTAGGTCCGTATTGTCCTCTCCTCTGGGAGTTCCTGCTCGCAACACTTCTAGGGGCAGCCACACTTTCTTCTTGCCTGCCTTTATTTAAGAACAAAAAAGCCACTGAGTTATTTTTTTGTGTCTTTCGAGGAATATTGTTGGGGGATGTTTGTTTGTTTTGGTTTTGAGGGATTTTTTGCTAAATGTTTTTGCTCCTGTTTTTAGTCGCCTTAATATTCAAAGACATGAGACAGAAAAACTTCTTACAGCTCCTTATTGTCTGTGCGCAACATAGCGATACTAGCTGAGAGCTTTTAAGCACGTTTTTCTTTGTTCAGGATTCAGTATGGCCTTCCTATTAGGAGCCTTTTGCTCAAATTTGCCCCTGCTTGTCACAATAAGAAATTACTAAAATGGGAAGTGACAGCTTGAGTTTTCTGTCATTATAAAATTTCAATACCTATTCCCATCCCACGCTGGAGGTGAGCAGCAGTGCCAAGGTGGCTGCCAGAAGTGTAGCTGATGTCTGCAACCGAGGGCTGGTCTGGCACTGGGAGGCGGCAGCATCTTCCCTCCCCAGGGGACATCTGTCTCCTGGTTTTCCTTCGCTATGTGTCTGGGGGAGCCACAGGCGCTCATTGTCCCAGCCCTTGGTTGTGTGCATGACATGCAGGTTCCCCTGACCTCCACCACTGCTGCCTTTGGAGCAGAGCTTAGTGAAATGCCAGGTGGGCCTTGGTAACTGTTATGGACCTGGAGAAAAAATACAGGACAGGCGGGCGACACACAACTAAGTTAAAGAATAGATATTAAAATCTCTTTCATGGGTAATAATCTGAGGGAGAGTTTAAAATGGGGTATTAAAAAATATATTACAGTCCCTTTAATCTGGCAGTGTCACTTTAATACTTAGTGCAGAAGCTTAATATTAAAGTGTATGGATTTGTTTCTATAGATGTTTCAGCAGCATTATCTCCAAGCAGGGAAATAAATCTTGGAGGTGGAGCACTTGGAGCCCTTCAGCACAGGTTCAGACCAAACCATAGGAAAAGCTTGTGTCATGCCAGATTTCAGGAGATGATTTCAGATAACATATGGTTTCCCAAGGGCAGTTCCGGGGCCCCCACGAGGGATGCAGCGGTGGCAAAGTGGCGGATTATGTCAACAAGCTAAGGACAGGGTTATATGTATTGACTTCAGTTATTTGGCTAAGCAGGGGGCCAGGGGAGGAGAGGAGGGGAAGCACAAGTCAATCTGAATTCCTTTGTACTCCGTCTGGAAGAGATGGGCTATAATCTCTCTTCATGGCACAAATTACAGGGTTTCCAGACCCTCATGTACTTGTGGGTGGTTGACTTCTTTTCAATCCCTCAAACATCATTTCCATACTGGCAGTGTTGGCTCAGGGCAGAAACAGATCCTGCTTCAGGTGAGAGTGTCGCTTGTTTCATGAGGTGCTCTCTCCATGTTCTGTGGCATCATCAGGTCAAAGGGATGAAACCAGAGCCCCTGTGTGAAACACTGCTTGGAGAGGGAAGGGCAGCTTGGGAGAGGGAGGAGAGAGGGCAAAGCCCTGGTCATGATCCAAGTGATGCTTGGTGGCAGGGGAAGTGTTCCAGTGCTGATTAAACTGCTAATGATGTGTTTGAAGATGGAGAGAAGTGGAATGAAATGTAAATCACTTATCAAGAGACAGGGCTAGAAGTTCAGGGCAGGGCATGGCACAGTGGGCTGATACAAGCTGGTCAGGGCCTGGGGGTTGAACTCAGCTTGTAGGAGGCACTGTGCCAGCTCTCTTGGCAGGGATGTGTCTGGCACTTGGGAGAAGGCTTTGGTCACGGTGTCCTTGGTGCTCCCAGCATCTGTGGTGTCACACCTCTGCCTCCTTCCCTGCTGCAGGATGGGGCAACCCTCATGCTGCTGGGAACTGACTGCTCCCAGGGTGGCAGGGTGAAGTTGCCATGCTCAGGACTGTATCAGATGTTTTATTTTTTGTGGCCGAGGGTGCAGCAGCTTGGGCAGTCACCTCAGTCATGGCTCTTATGCTTGGGGAGTGCCTGAGGGAAGAAATGACTGCAGCCGACTGTGGTATTGCTGGGGCTGGTAGCAAAACAGAATTTGAGCTTCCCTGTATTGTTCTCAGCAAATGCTTTCTAGCCTCTGAAGGGACCAGAGCAAGTGGGAGCTTGTAACCCATCTCCCCATTCTGGCTTTTGCTGCTGAGGGTAAATAAACATGGACCATCCGATCATGTCAGAATTACAATGTGGACAGTGATGCCTCAGCTTCTGAAACATCAAATGGGGGCATGCCTTCTCTTTCCTGATTTCTTTTCTTTTTTTTTTTTCTTTTGGATCTACTACCACAACCTCTGCTGTCTTTGTGTCATGGATGGCTGATGCACCAAAAGGAGTCTGTTGAAGACTTCTTATTTTAACATACTTCTTGTAATCAGGCTAAACCCAAATTAATAACATTTCTGCGCCCCCCCCCCCCCCCCCCCCAATTAATCAAAGGACTGAAAATATTTTTGCCATTCAAATTTATGCTTGAGATTTGGGTTTAACTTTTTAAGCTTGATGTTTATGAAAGGCGCAAGGGCTGTCTGCAGCAGTGAATGACATCCTACATATGTGCAACAGAAGCTTCTCCATAGCATTCCATCAGAGGGCCTCACTTCTGGACTGCAGACAACATCAGATGCAATTTATTCCTGGCCTTTGGATTGGCCAGTGCAAATTTTATTTTTTTCTTACTGTGAATACATACTCAGTTACGGGAATGAGATGATGGCTTTCCAGAAAACCTGGGCATTTATCAAATGATGATTATTTTTGATCTCTTTTCTGCCAACCCATGGGAGAAGTCTCAGCAAGCTCAGTTGATTTAAAAGAACATTTAAAATTATGGAAAATGGGTTTGGGGAGGGATGTGAAGAGGCCATATGCAGAGTCCATCCTCTGTCATAAGGCAGAATTGCCTGTGGCTAAGCCTTTAGTTACAGATGCTTGTGGAACCTCTTCTCCAGACCTCTGATGGGGAAGACTTAATAGTTGTCTATTCCTCTGCTCAACTATGAAGTTTTTCCTGATGTTTATCCTGTAACTCCTGGATGCTATTTAGGTCTCTTGTCTTTAATAGACATGGTAAATAGTTCATTGCCTTCATCTCTGAATAATTCCTCTCTATTTATGTACTCAGTAAAAGTAAATCACTTGCTAGTAATTCTTGGGCCCTTGAAACAGTGAAAAAGCAAGCTTTTAAACTGTTCAAAGTTCTCTTCAGAAATAACAATGCTTTGGCAATTTATACAGCCTTGAATTTGTTTGTGAGCTGACTCTATAGACTCTGTAACTGTCTAAGTTTGTTTAGTAAACTTTTTAAAACCTCTCACCTTTTAAAAACCAATTGTTTCCAGACTGGGGTTATAAATGGAGTTCTGTGCCTCTTGTTTAATTTTACTGTGAACAAAAATGTTAGTGTCTTCATTCAAGGGCCTGCCTTGCTTTGTACCAGCTGATTTACAATACAATGTGTAAATGTAGTAGCAGCTTGGAACAAAGGAGAGCCTGTTTATCCAAACAAATTTGAGGGTGAGGGTGAAGAGTTAAATTGCAGCCTGTTCACTGAACTGCAGCTTGAAAGCAGAATGAGGCAACCACGTGGGGAAACGTGATGGGCAAAATGATCCTTGGTGGTTTTCAGCCCAGCGTCCCTGCAATTTAGGGTAGCACTGACCCAAGGAGCCAAGGCGACCTGTTGGGGTGTCTAGGTGCTTCCCAGCCCTCTGGAGGAGCTTTGCTGGCAATTAAAGATTTTTTTGTAGCCTGCTTTTGTGCCCTGCTCAGAGCAGTTCTTCTTTTGTAGGCAGTTGTGCAGAGTCTAATGTAACCTCTTGGCAGTTCTTACCGCAGTTCCCCTGTCTGTGGCAGTTTACTCTATTGCTTCTACTTGTCCTGAACTAATGCCAGCAAACACATTTCTCGGACTTAAGTATTCTGGGTATTTTAGTCTTATTGTTAAACTTGTGTATTTCAGCTATAACAGCTAAGTCTATTAACCAAGAGATTAAACTGTGTAGAATTTATATTGCCTTGTCCAGACATGAAAAATAAATTGTTAGAAATGGGCTTCTGTCCAAGGTGTGATTGCTCCTGGAAGATGAATTGGACAGAAGTACTCACTGTGGCGCTTCGCTAAAAGTCCTGTGCCTTGCACGCTCACTTTTCACGCTTCCTAAAGATGAGTTTGCTACCTAATGACAAAAAGCGTTAAGGAGAATCTCTTGTTCAAACTCTTATTGATAGCGCTTCCTAATGTTGGCTGTGGTAAAGGTCTGGGTTGCTGAAGAATTACTTTTTTTTTTTTTTTTTTCCTGTTTCTGCTACTGTGTAACAGCTTGAAATGGTGATTTGCAGAGCAAGGAAGGTTGGTTATAGCTGGGACATGAATAAGGTGAACCCTTCTTTAACGCAGGTCACCAGCTTCTTGGCTCAGTCACATCCTGCGTCCTGTGTACTATTTACAGTCGTATCAAGCAACATGAAGTTTCATCTGTCCTTTGTTTTCCTTCTCATTAAGTACAAAATTCATTTCAGTTTTACAGAGCTTTTTTTCTAAACTTTCCTGAGTTATAAATTATGGCTTTTCTAAAATTTTCAGCCTTGCCTGTGGGAAGAACACTTTAATTTGTTTTAACATTAGATGAGTAATCTAGCTACACATAGTGATTTTTCAGTTCAGCTGCAGTCAGCTTCTTACTCCAACTGTTCCACTAAAATTTCAGAGGCAGCAATCAATTCCCATCCAGCTTTGTTTATCCTCCTTTGATTTTTCTTATTCTTTTCTTGCTCTATGACACCGAAGAGACCACTGTCTCATGAAGATTGTGTGCTGTATTCCTGTTAATGGTTTTCAACACAATTTTGTTAAGTTGGGGTGTTGACCTGGTTTTGCTCTGTTTGGTCCTTGCCTAGAATTTTATCACAGAGACTCAAATGTTTCATGGTTCCCATTTCAAAACAAATGAACAGCATCTCTTAAAGAATACATTTTAATTTCTCATGGGTTTTTTGGTCCTTTATGGTGTGAAACTGTCAGCATTAGTTAAACTAGTTTATCTTGTTCTCTGTATACATGAACACAAAGTCAGGCTTAAAGCTCTCGCTTGGGATGCAGGTTCACTCCACAGCCATTTTATAGACACCCAAACTTGAAACACATTCTTTTAACGTCAGTGAGCTCTGTTCTGTGATTGGGTAGATGAATGAGACAGAGGGGCATAAGGGCTGACTCGTGTCTGTGAGCACAGCGTGTGACTGCACCAAGGCCAGCAGGGAAGCTCCCAACTTGGGGCGAGGGGTGCTCCTTGGGACAGCTGGGCAAGGGAAGAGGGATATCCTGATAGTGCGAGAGCTGCTGCCTCGTGAGGTGCTGGCAGACCAGCAGATGAGATGCACTGCTCTTGAGAAGCTTGTTTTTGTTTCTGTAATTAGTACATAAGGTTAATTTACTCCTGAGAATGTGTAAGAGGGAGGCTCAGTCTTCAGGGACTGCTGCCTGCAGAGGAGGAGGGGGTTGTTTTGTTTTGTATTAAGCAGCTAGGTGTGGTATGGACTGTTTCCTGATGGAAGGACAGAAACATCTTCATATAGCTCTTGTTCTACAAAGCTCTGAGAAGGCTGTGGGTGATGGGTCAGCCCATAAATGTTATTAATTTCATGTGGAGTGGCTAAACTTCCTGCTGACTTAGGTAATGGACCCACTGAGCTTGGATAAAAGGATAGAAATGGCAATTATGGAAAAATCCTTTTCCGTTAAGCTTTTATAAGCCTAACCAAGCCACTGTCAATAATTACTCTTTTTTTCCTTGCTATTGTGGACTGAGTCTAATCTAGACTTGGTTTATTTAATTTTTTTCTTGCTTGAATGTGCACGCTCAAGCTACATGGAGAATATCAAGCTACATTGGATACGCGCTGAGCAAATGCATTTGCTGGATGTACCTGGTGTGTTAAACAGTGAATAGATTTACAGTATGTTTATAAGTGGTCATAATTGGGTTGTAAAAGCGTGCGCTCTTGCGCTTTTATTTCTCCGGTTGTTTCTTAAGTTGAACAAGGCATCTTACAGAGTGGCATTGGGATCGAGGAGGAGTTCAACCAGAAAGGCTAGAAATAGCAGCTGTTTATTTATGCCAGGATTTTTATTCTCTCTTCTTCCTCCTCCCTTTCTTAGGGGTAGTCTTATGTATTCCACCCACTCTCATTCCCTTCTGGTGAATGTGTGTGGATATGCTCCAGGACCATATGTGCTCGTAGATATATACTTCAAAGGAAACTCTAGACTGCCTGGAGAAGCTGTTTGAGTTTAGATGAGCCCTGAATTTGCCGACTGCTACAGCATTTCTTTTGAAGAACCACATGGCAGTGCTGCCATTTCTTTCCTTCAGCACCTTTACACACCCTTGTGTTGATGAACACCCTTAGCCCCCAAAGCACATAAGCTGCTGATAGGCATACTCTGTATGAACTTAAGCAAGCTGAATTTCACCTCAAGGCATCAGTTCAGCTGGGCTTTTTGGTGGCTAGCTGACATGTTTTGGATCACATGATATGTTTGCCTAGCAGTGAGGATATCTTGAGGTTGTTGCTTTTTTTTTTGCCCTCCATGAACAATGATTTCTTTAAAGAGGATTTTCCCAAGTGGTTTTTCTGGAGGCCCCGCCTGATTCAGGGACACTGTCTTACCAAGTTATTATTTCTAGGTATTGAGGATTCTGGCTGCAGACCAGAAGGACTTTGGCCGTGTCTGCTCTACTGGGGCTATTCTTGGCTGGCTGCCTACTTTCTGTTTGAACCTCTTCAGATTCTTGGTGGCTTCCGTATGATTTATGTGGTATTAAACTGAATATGCGAAACATACTCTCATTTGGGGAATGCAGGGCATCTGATGCAGATTTTGGCATCCTTTTACTTCCAAAAAACTGAATTGCACAATAGCTGCTCCATTCCAGCAGCAGCAGCTGTTGAGCCTGCACTGTATTGAAGTTAAATGTTTGCCAGGAGTTGTCCATTAAATTTTTCAATATGAAACATTGATCTTTCATATGAAGGCATTTATTTTAAAAGTTCTTTCTACCTATTTGTATGGAAATTTGGTCTGCTGCTCTTGAAAAATGAGTGATTGTACCTGGCAGATGCTTCAATGGACTTTGTGTAGCATCTTTCACTCTTTATGTGCCCTAATCCATGGTGCTGATCTTCATTAATTTGTTTCTGTAGAAACAAGTTTCATATCCCAGACAGGCTGATCCTGTTTGTAGCTAGCTGGAGGTAAAGGAAGGAAAATGGTTTGATTTTTCACAGGTGTTGTCATACACTCATGCGTTCCTTTCTCCAGCCTTCACACTTTGGTCAGTCATGAAAAGCAGCATGCAAGGGAGTGTATGGAAACTGTCAGCTAAAAAAACCCACCCTCTCTAAATGCAGGGAATCAGTCGTATGAGCAGTTTTGTGCGCTTGCCTCCTAAGAGAGTGGCATGAAATTGCCTTCAGAGACTTGGAACAGCATAAGAAAATGACTTCTCCTCCTCACCCTGCCTTTGGAAGAACATGTTCTTATTAGCCAGGCTGCTCATAGAGGTGCGACTCCCTTTGTTATCCCTAAGCTGACCTGCCAGTGTGCTAGGGGGGCTTCTTTGCCTCCCCAGCCATGTACTTGTTTCCCTGTTATCCATGGCTGGTGAAGTGTTAGTGTTCACAGGATCATTTGTTTACAAATGATATCATTTCTCCTGAGACTACATCTTCTGATGATGATCAATGGCTCAGTTACTTTTAATAAAGCTGAGGCAGTCAGACACAGGAATTCTTTTGAAGCTGTTGAGGCCTCGTCTGAGTCATATAATACCTTAAATGAAAACAGAGGAAATAGGAAATGTAGAAGCGAATGACAGGTGTTGGCAGGAGGGATGTTTAGGAAGTTTATAGCTTTCATGGCTTTCTTTTCTGCTCAGGTCAGATGATTGCTCTGCCTTTAGGCACAGACAAGCTGCAAATGAGAAGATGGTGGAGAAAAATGGCTAGCAGTGGCAGGGAGGTGGGTGATGGGTCCAACCTAACACGTCTACCTTTTTCAGCACCAACAAAGCTCCTTGTTCTGGTGGACCATGTTCAGCATTTCGTGCTGACGCCCTTGTCCTGGAAGGCTGGTCACGGGACGGGACTGGCTGGAGAGCAGGGCTCAGCAGCTCAGCTTCTTACAAGGAAGGGTATCCTAGGACCTCCAGTAATGATTAGTTCAAAGATGCTGTGGCAGGCATTGAGTGGTTTTGGGATGTGTTTGGAAGCTGATTCTGTAGTTTATAATACATATTCCCATACATTTCAGTCTTCTCCAACCTCCCTACCTGTGAGTATCCATATGGCAATTTAACTCTTTTGCCAGTTTAGGCTGTATGCAGCCTTTTTTGTCAAGCTAAAAAAGCAATGGTGCTCTTCTGCAGAGGTCATAAAAGGGGATCTTTAGATATTACATTTAACTTTTATTAAAAATAGATACATAAGGGTGCATGCTGAGTGAGGTCATCCCTCCTATTTACTTTTCCAGTAATACGAAACTTAAAGGCAGTACATTTATGGCCTTTAAAACTCTTCTAAGCAAAATAGCTCATCAAAGGTTCAAAAAAGATAGTTTCATCAAAAAAATTAAGTAGCTGTACAATGTGTGTTATGTTGGCTAGTTTGTTTTTGTAGTCCTGGGCATATGCTACTGTGCTGTGGGCTCTTCTTTCCCTGCTCACCTTCCTATCCCATAAGCCTCCAAGCTTTTTGAACCAGTGCATGTTGTTAGCTCTTAACATCTCCATTTCTCTGCCATGCTGCTGCATGGTTAAACAGTTGATTTGCAATACTATCCAGGAATGGCCATGGCAAACAGCTTATTGTTTTGCCATCAGCTAGGTGTCACTTTCCATAGCACGTGGTATCTAACCACAGTTTGAAAGCCACTGCCTTAGTCCTGCTGGACTTGTACACTCTTATACAACTAGTAAAGTGCACTGCTGGTTTTCTGTCTTCTTATGGTGTGTGAGAAACCTAGTCTAGGTATTGGTTCATACTAACCACCACTGATCTGGGTTTTATTGCCTGAGATCACAGAATGGTTGAGGTTTGGAAGGGACATCTGGAGGTCACCTGGTCCAATTCTCCTGCTCAAGTATGGCCTCCTAAAGCCAGTTTTCCAGGACCATGTCTAGAAGAGTTTTGAATACCTCCAAAAACAGAGACTGCAAATTTTCTGGGCAACCTGTGCCAGTGTTCAGTCATCCTCACAGAGAAAAAGTGTCTCCTGATGTTCAGAGGGAATCTCCTGTGTTTTGGTTTGTGCCCATTGCCTCTGCTCCTGTCACTGGGCACCACTGAAAAGCTCCTGGCTCCATGCTCTTTGCATTCTCCCTTCAGGTATTTATACAGATTGATAAGATCTGCCCTGAGCCTTCTCTTCTCCAGGCTGAACAGTCCCAGCTCTCTCAGCCTTTCTGCATGGGAGAGCTCTCCCCAGTATGTCCATGTCTGTCTTGTACTGGGGAGCCCAGAACTGGACACAGTACTCCAGGTGTGGCCTCACCTCTCTCAACCTACTGGCAACAGTTTGTCTAATGCAGCCCAGGACACCCTAGGCCTTCTTTGCAGCAAGGACACATTGCTGGCTCATGTTGAACTTGGTGTCTACCAGGATCCCCAGCTCATTTTCTGCCAAGCTGCTTCCCAGCTGGGTGGCCCTTAGCATATACTTGGGTGCCTGGTGGTGTTCCTCCCCAGGTGCAGGACATTGTGCTTCTCCTTGTTGAACTTCATGAGGTTCCTGTTGGCCCATTTTTCTGGCCCATCAAGGTCCTCTGGATGGCAGTATGACCCTCTGGTATATCAGCTACTCCTCAGTTTTGTATCGTCTGCAGACTTGCTGAGGGTACGCTCTCCCCCATTATCCAGATCATTGATGAAGATGTTGAACAGGACTGGACCCAGTATTGGCCCCTGGGATACGCTGGCATCTAGCTCAGCTTTGCACCACTGATGGGTATGAGTTTTCTCGAGACGGGGTTTGAGCAGCAGACGGATGGGATTAAAAGGGATCTTGGCTGGCTGCTGCTGGGGAGCTGAAAGAAACTGGTGTGAGTGAGGTGCAGAGACACAGGGCACATGTGGCAGCATTTGCAAGAGGTCTTACTTTACAGCTATGGAGGGGAACTTTGGGACAGAGAGAGGTATGTTTGTCTTGTAGGTTATTGCTGATTTGTATGTTTTTATCACTAGTTTTGAAAATAGTTTATACCCAGCTTCTGAAGTCAAATGTCAGCATTTTCTTACAAGAAGAATAATCTCCTTGTTCCTGGAATTAACTTGAGAAGCTAGAGCAATTAAATCTAAGCGTTTAAAAATGAAAGGTAAATAAAAACATGCCTTATTTGCCACTTGTGAACCTGAGACCGTCAGTACGACTAGGGGCTGGACTTCTTTGAAGCTCACATAGTCTAGTCTCTGGGTGATTCAGGTACTGTGAGGCTGCATGCACGCAGCGATGAAGGCTTTATGTTGGCAGGGCACATGCGTTATGGTGAAGCATGTATCAAGCCGCTGTGGTTGCCTCCCAGAGACTTTAATGCACTTGTAGTGATCCTTTGTCTGCAAAAGTAGCTGTCAGGCTGAGCGCTGTTCCCCTTTCTTTTTTTGGGGGAGGTGGTGGTGGTGGTGTGTGTGGAGTTCAGTGGTTTCCATCCCCCAGTTCCTTGTGTCTCTCTCCTGCTTTCTCTGCAGCTGGCGGGTGCTGCTTCCTCCTGAGCTGATTCAGCTTTTGGCGTGTCTGTGCTTTGCGCCAAAGCTGTGAGATGTTTTGGTTTGGGGGCGATTTGTTTGGGTTTTTTTAAAGAACACGGTGCTCTTTTGGAGGTTTTATTTTTAAACTCCACATGTGAATGCACACCCAGCTTGCCTGTGGTTAGGCAAGCAGCTGAACTGGCACAGGGGAGAGGTGTGGTAGCCCTCCTGTGCTGGCAGGGAGGCATGGGGGTGGTGGCACGGACAAGAAGGCAGCTTCCAAACCAGCTTTGCTGCCGGAGGATTGGCAAGGTTCAGCTATAACCTTCCCCAGATGTTTGCTGCGCCTCCCACCCCTCCCAGAGGTTGCTGCCCAATTGCTAAAAGCTGGTACAACAGAGTCCAAGGGACCTCCCTGGGATCCAGGAGAACTTTTACTCCAACTCCTTGGTGGCAGGGTTGCAGACACAGCCGCATGTGCCGTACCCACGGAGCCAGACCAGGCTGGCAGGGAGCCAGGGGTGTTTGCCCATGGAGGGAGGCTGCACAGTCACAGTGGTGCTGAGCCGGGTGTCCCTTGTTCACCCTGCTGTAGCTAAATAGCTCAAATCTTGTTCCTGATAGAAAACAAAGCGATCAAGACTTGGCCATATCTGCCAAGGTGGCGAGTCTTCTCTTGTGATGTGTCGCAAGATCAGTGGAAATAGTTGTGCCATGGTGGAGCTGGAGAGGGGTCAGAGCTGAAGGTCCTTGTGCTCTGAATGAGACCTGCAGTGTCTAGGTCTGGGTTCCTCTCCAGTAACCTAATTTTTCCCTGCACTGGAGATGGATTTATCATAGCCCTGTAAAAGACATGGACGTTAGCTGTGTTGTGATTGCCTTGTTAAGGAGCTTCTACTTAGGTATTAGTTATTCCTGGCTCACCTTGGTGAGGAATCCTGTCTAACAGCCAAAGAGAGCCTAGCCCTTTTAAAAACCACCCATAACATCCTCTCCTAGCATCTGTTAGTTGTATCCCCATTGGCTCAAAGGATCTGTGTACTCAATGCTTGTGAGCAAAAGCTATGTGAACCTGCCAGAATTATGCCCTTGGCTGAAAAGAGAAGAGGCACATGGAGTCCAATTACTGGCTCTAAGCAGTGTAAAATAATGTTAAATAACTCCTGATTTTTAGATTTAATTAAAATGAAAGGCTGAATTGGCACAGACTCTGAGTTCTCAGCGAGGGGTAGGAGTTTGCAGCAGAAAGCGAGATCTAGGGTAGAAACTTTGAAATCATTCTGGTAGTGCAGGAAGATGGAGATCCAAAAATATTTGGCCTTGGTCACTGTGCTGAACATGCTCCTGTGCATGCTTTTTGTTGCTTGTTCCCAAGTGACAATGACACATTCACTTAAGTCATGGGGAAGAAAAAATTAAATTTCAAAGCAGCTGATTATGAATCATACCAAAAAAACCCAACCACCCTGTACTTAGGAACATAAGAAAAATGTAGTTCAGCATTTGCAGTCATGAGGAAAAAAAAAAAAGAAGTTTAGGGAAGTAAAGCACCGGAAGTAGCCTGTAAGTCATTGCATATCGATACAGTTTGACAAGAGTGATTTCTGTCGGCATGTCAAACTATGTATTTTGCAGTAATCTTCCTCTATTTGTACTGAGATTGCCTAGTCTGATTGACAGCTAGTTTGCTTATTCATTCATGGGATAATCTGTTTTGTCTCCTACATCTGTATGAAGCTGAAGATGAAAATTGCAGGTAGGCTTTTTGTAGGGAGAGGGAGTCTTTCCTGCTCATCTCTGCATGTGAAAAGTTGCAAGATGTATTCAGGCAAGAAAAGGAAACTTCTGTTCTGCTACTGTTTCTGGGATATTATTAGAACACCTTTCTAATAAATCTTTCATAGCGCAGTGAGTCCTAGATGGGTCCTAGGCAAAAATTAATTTGGAAAATTCCACAGCTTCTTTAAAAATCTATTTACTTGGGTTATGTGCTACCGGTTTACCTTCTTAAACCTGTTTTTTTTTCTTCAAGATGTAAGAATTAACAATTCTCCAGAGTGTAATAACAATTTTCTTAGCTTTTTCAATGTTATTCTGAATATGGATTATAACTGCAGTACTTAAGTTCTATGTTGATAGTGTTTAAATTATTGCATGGAATTGCAAAGCTATTTTCTGCTTGGACCTTTTGTTAAAAAAAAAAAAAAAATTCTAAGTACTT
The DNA here is from genome assembly GCF_965140245.1 of Athene noctua. Classification (NCBI taxonomy): domain Eukaryota; kingdom Metazoa; phylum Chordata; class Aves; order Strigiformes; family Strigidae; genus Athene; species Athene noctua. The sequence goes on from NC_134039.1 coordinate 65,364,271, forward strand.
AGGCTTTCCTGAATTATACGTTTTCTGAGAGAGACTGTAAAACCAACCCAGCCTTGGAAATCCTGGCCTCTTTGCACTGACATGATATTGAGCAATGCTTGGGCAAGTGCATTTGTGAAGTGATGTGACTGAAAGCTGGAAACCTATGTAATTATCTATCTCTGGATGCACATGCTAAACTTTCAGTGTTGCCACATCACTTAAGCATGGTCTAAAGTCTAAATTCTTCCATGAATCTTGCAGTACTTCAAGGAGTATTTTTTTTTGTTTAAGCACAGTTCCTCAGAGTCACATTAGAAATAATTCCAGCTTTCAGTTAAATTCCCACATTTCAAATGCTGTAGTGAAAAACAAATAAAATCAATAAAAGTGCACATCTGCTCAAAAATCACAAGATGATAATCAAATTGTATGGGAGAGGATGCTCCATGTGTATTTGGCTTTGTGGTTTTTTTTTTTTATAAGAGAGTCATCTGAATTGTTGCTCTAGAAGTGTTTGGGGTTGGCACAGTTACTGCAAACCACGGTACTGTTCACCAAAGCACAGCGGTAATGTGCTCAAAACCCACTCCAACCACTTCCTTCATCATTTTCCAACGGGCCTAAGCTACAGCCGTCACCACCCTAAATGCAGGACAGATCCAATGGGAGTACTTGATTTTTCCCTCTGTCCTTGTTAAGTGGTGCAGTATCCCCAGTATTTGAAGTCTCTGCTGCATCTGGGAATGCTACATCATCCAGGTTGTCTGAGGTGTTACTGCAGACTGACTTACTGTGCACAAGGACATCCCATCCTAGGGGACTAAGGGTGGCAACTTTATGCAGTAGGTTCCTAATAGAGCTTCTGCCTACACCCTCATCCTCCAGTTTGAGTGGGCTGAGGACACATGTGTTATTAGGTGCGACAATGAAGAGAAGCTTTGATGTCAGTTATTTTAAATAGTATGACTCATCTCATCCTTTTACCTTGTACTCCCTCTTTTCTCATGCCTTTGCTTCTCTTAGGCTACAGATCATTAGCTTTGCTAAAACTGCTGTTGGTATCTTCAAGGATTGCAGGGACTTGCCTTCACTGGACCAAACATGTCTCTTTGACAGTTGCCTGGCTCTGTTTGAAATGTCGGTTCTAAAAGGCTTTTCACAAAAAAAAAAAAAAGATATTCTGGTAACAAGACACTGGAGCTGGATGCTGCTCATGCAAGAGCTCTAAAGGAATGAAAATAAGAAATTACTCCTGATTTGCCATCTGCTTAAATAAACCAATACTATACCAATCTAGTGAGGGCTTCTGGGGTCATGTGGAGAGATTAACAGTAAACTTGGCTCCTGTATTAGGTAGTTTGGTAGAAATCAGAATAGGAACAGAAGTAGATAACAGAAATACAATGCACGAGAGAGGAGACAGCATGTCTTCTGCAAAGGGAATTTGTTTCTTGTAAATCTGTGGAAGTTTTTGAAGGAAGCTACAATATGGATACAACAGATCTAGCTGATACCTGGTCAAAAACTATTTGAAAATATAAGTACAACCATATTTCACAGAAATATGGTAGAACCACCAGTTATCAGGGAATGAAAGAAAAAGTCTTCTCACAAATTGCTAAGTGGTTCAAAATAGGAAACAAAGAACTGGAATACCTGATGAGCATCCCTGTGCTGTAGCAGCTATTACTGGGATGAAGTCCTTCAAAGATTTGTGCTGTTGTTGGAGCTGTTCATTCATCAATGATTTGATTTTAAGTAGATGACAGAAGTTGTAGGGGATACCAAAATTATTTACAAGTATCTGACCCGAAGCTGTCTGAAATAACTTGCAGAGACTCTTTCAACGTGGAGCTGGAAATACGGGCAAATGAAATTCAGTGTCAATGAATGCAAAATAATGCATGAAGGGGAAAAGAAAATAATCTTCTTGCTGAGGAGGTAAAAAAAAACCCAACACCCTATTGGAGGTACAGTGGATAATTCCTTGTAAATGTCAGTTCAGTGTGCTCGGTAAAGTAAATAGAACAGTAAGAAATACTGGGAAGGAATAGAGAACAAAATCAGAATTATCCCTGTGATGCTACAGTTCCATAAATATTTGCATCTTGGATACCATGGAGAGTTCTGGTCACCCCACCTCAAAACAAAAACAAAAATAGAGAAAGAATAAAGAAGGGTAGGAGACCTTGGGGTGAAAAGGATTGAGGCAAGTTTCTTTGAAGAAAGACTCTTCAGTTGGGAGGGAGGAAAAGCAAGAGGGAGAAAATGATATAATTTAAAAGTACAGATTAGGAACAATACAATTATCAGACAGCTGGCATAAATTAAAAGTAAGTCCAGCTCCCCCTTCTCCTGTTCAAGGCAAAGCTAAATCATGGAATTGCTGCAGGAAGCTTTTGGATGCCAGTGATATGAAGAAGAGATTAGGAATATACATAGAAAATAAGGCCTTTGGTAACTTTTCAACCTTGATGCAACTTCCAGTTTAGAAAGTCCTGAAATTCATTTTATTGGGAATCTATAGGAGGGTGTTTGCGATACAAAATGAATCATATTGAGCGGCTGCTGCTGCTGGCCACTGTTAAAATGTGGTTCATTTTCCCTGTCTTCAACAGGATGCCTAACTTCTAGTTCTGTATGGTTATTTAAGGTAACTTCTATCATCAGGGGAGGAAGGGAAGGAGAGGCTAAGATGATTCATGTGAGCCTGAGATAAGCACCTAAACTAGAGGAGCTGAATCGCCCCCGGGAGGACTCAGTCTCCTTGAAAAAAGAAAAAAACCGTCATTACTAGTTTGGGCTGCTCCACGAATTGTGAGATGAAGGGTATTGGGAAAGGGTGTTGGGCTAGAGATGTTTTGTCTGTTTTACTGCTCTCAGGTTTCTAAACAACAAAAAACACTGTGCATCAAAGTAGGTGGAAGTCACTGGCCTTAATTCAGAATGGTTTAGCACAGTCACAATGGGTATGTTGTGCTGGCTTTCAACTATGTCTTGAGTTCATTCAGCAGTGGGTGGTGAGGGGTGGCTGTGGATGATCACAGGTGTGAAGAGGGGCTCCAGGCTAAGTGCCCAGGTTTAGTAGTATCACCTTCTTGTGCTTCCAGGCCCCTAACAGAGGTGGGTGGCATTGTCTGAGGAGGAGCTCAAGGAAGTGGAAACAAATCCTGCTAGAATAAGGGACAAACATTGTACAGATTAACATTTAAAGATCTTTAATTACATTTCCTGAATTACACCCTATGTTGAGTGCACTTCGGTATGTTCCATGGGTGCCCAGGAGAATAAAATGCGATTAATTTCATGCAAAGTTGCTATCTTTAGGCTATACGAAATAATAAATAGCTCTGCAGGTCTGTATTGGGAGTTCCTGAGCTGAGCCCTGAGACATGGGTTGGATGGCATGAGGCAGCTGAGGAGCCCACCAAGGAGCTCTGAGCCAGTGAGAGAGCTGGAGAAAGTCTAAGAGAAATTTGCCTTGTGCTTGGGGCAGGCTGGTTGGGTGTATGTCATTCATGAAGGCAGCTCACCTGACATGTGATAACTTCATCATACATCTGATTGTGGAGATTGCTTGCAGTGATAATAAATAAGGTAATCTGCTTTATTAAGAGCCTTAAATTGATACAGCGTCTCTGTATGAGACTCTGGTTCCAAAGTAATGAAGCTCATCTATCTGCTGGTGCAAACATCTCTTCTGTGTTCTACTGCCAGATGAAACAGTGGGATAATTCATCTTTTTTGGTGTTCTAGACAAGGTTGTAAACAGGTAAACTCCTCAGCTCAAATTTTAAAAGGGTGAACGTCAATACTGTTTTACCTTTAACTGCATCACTGCTTTTCTGTATAGCAGACCTGCAAAGTAAACGCCTGTCCGGTTTTCAAGTTTGGATTTCTAAATTACCATTAGATGCTTTATAAATGACATAATCATGGGCTGAGCATGATCCTAGGCTGCAGGGTGTGTAGGCATTAGTCACCAGTGGCATGCCTGCGGTGGAAGGCAGGATTCCTCCTCCGGCCCACGGCACAACTGGTGGCCCAACATGCCCAGGGTTTTGTTGTTTCTTGCCTTTATCGCTAACTCTCTGCAAACACCTTTAAAAAAAATACATATATATAAAAATTGCTGTACCATGAGGGAAGGATTTCCCGCTGAGCCTCGTTTTGTACACCAGTTAATCAAGAAAGAAATCAAGAGCATGCCATTACCCAAAATTTTAATTGAATTGCTTAAATAGCAGTGGTGTGGGGGAGGAGTCAAGATACAATATGCAAAATGAAAAGTTGGATGTTGGTTTGGTTTGTTGTTGGTTTGTTTTTTTTTTTTTAACACACCTAATCTGCTATTTATTGTTCCTATAGCAAGACCCATGTAACTCCACCATACAGCTATTTCAAGAGGGATTGAAAAAGAACTACTGAAGCACCCAGGGAAGAAGGGAGTTGGGAGATTCAGTACTTCTGAATTGCTGTCACAAATAATATCGTGTTGAAATACTCTGTAGTACAAATGTGATAGATATATCGCCAGTCAGCTAGCTTTTCATTACAAATTGAGAAACTGAAACCTTCTCGTGGTTCAATTTGTGGTGTAGTGGGGTGACCTGGAAAACGTTCCGGGAGGAAAGAGAAGTCTTTTGTGACAGGTGTTTTCCAACAAGTTACCAAAATTCAATGCTACAAGAATATTTTGTACAGTCTTCTGGGGTTACTTACTGTTTTCAAATACATACTCCCCTACTAAAAAAAGAGTCCCTTTTAAAATGTATTTTTATGTATTTTTATTTATATTTATTTTTATTTATTATTACAGCCTCTCTAATGTAAAAACCTTTCTGCTGTAATTGCAAGTAAGCATTTATTGCTGCTGCTGCTACTGATATAAAATGACTTGACACTCTGAAATGGGGGCTGTAGGAGGTCTAGGGGAAAGCAAGCCTGAAATGTTTCTTTCTACAAGAAAAGGCAACCTCACCTTTTTAATAGACAGATGCTTGACACATCATGAAAAAGCCAAATCTTGTACTTGGGGAATTATTTCTGAACACTGACAACCAATCAGCTTAGCAGCATTAAGGCAGAACTTCCTTCTCTGCCCTTTTTGGACATTTGAAAAAGTAATTTCAGATGCGCATAGCTTCCGTGTGCAATTAACTAGAGGATTGGCTGCTTGTGATTTTTGAATCATTCAGGAAAGTAACACCTGCTTGGCTTCTAAAATTGTACTTTCATGATAGCACCACCTAGTAATTATTATTCTGAGTCATCAGCTAATGTTCATTACCATTTCATAGTAGCAGTATAATTAAAAATTCTGTGCTGTATTCTAGCTCAAAAGCTAAAGACACAACTTTAGAGAAGTTAGTTGCATTATATTACTTGGTCTCTATTACATCTGTTGAATGGTTTCTGAATGCTTCTCAGTTATTCCTGAGGTAAAGTCACATTTTCATTTTTCCTGGTGGTTCTTGATTATGAATAAATGTTGCAAGGGAAGGAAGGTCAGAGCAGCAAAGGCTGTGCATCCAAAAAAGGGGGCTCTTGGGTGAGCTCTGGAAGAGGCTGGAGTGAGATCTCAATGGAAATAAGCTCCTGCACTCACTGCTTTGAAGGTCAGAGGGGACCTATGGAAGCAGTTGATCCCTAACCAAAAGGTGAGAGGCTGACTGGAAAAAAACAGGAAAAATCAAACAGTCTGTAGCGGATAATTTTGAGTTGAACAAAGCACTTTGGATTCTTTCCTCAGTTCAGATGCAGGTGAGCCCAAGACATCTATTTGCCTTGTTTTTTCTGTGAAGAAAATTGTCTCTGGAGTAGCCAGTGATCTTTCCTCACTTATCTATGAGGTGTAGGGGCCTGGACTCAGGGAGAACCTTCAGCCTGTGCTGGGCAGCACGGGACACTAGTCCACCCAATCAGTGTGTCCTTTTTCCTTCCTTCTCCTGGCCCAAAAGGCATTTCTGTATGTGAAAAGAATGCCTTTTGGGCACTCTGGTGGGGAGGAGAGAGCAGGGGAAATTTATTTGGGAGCTGAAAGACTGAACTTGGAAATTCTGTTCCAAGTTAGGTAAAGCAGAGATGATTTACATGGAGATCCCCTGGTTTGGTGGCTACCAAAATAGCTCAAAAAGCATTGGGGACCTGAGCAACTTCTTATGAGTCTTATCAAATGTGCCAAGCTCCTAAGAACAGCTTTGATCCAGTGGATTGGCATTCTCTGATCAAATCAGCTCCAGGAAAAAGACTTATCACCCATAAGCTGGCACTTACAGACGATTGTCACCTCTTCATCATCCTCTCTTTACCTTCTCCTGGATAAATTAAATGAATTGGCTATGGTATCTGTCTTTAAGTCTAGTTCTTAGATAGAGCCTATGGCTTTCATCTGAGGTCTTACTGATTTAATGACATTAGATGCAAGCAGTTGATGCCAGGAGCAAATACGTTTTAGGAAGACCAATGCTGTGATTACATCTCACAATTTAAACATGATACTTAGATGCTATGTGTCTTGGAGTATCACGTTTGCGCTCTCTCTACTTCCAGAGCAATTGTGCTAGTGGGCAAACCACTGTGACCCTAATGTTCTTTTACATTACTGTCTTCCAAATTCCATTCCAACACTGTAACCTAAATTTTGGGTCTGCTTTTTGTGTGATCTTGTTTGGTTACGGTAATAACGCTGCTGTTCAGTTGAGTCCATTCTATTGTGTTATCCACAGCATCATACTTTTGAACTCGATTTGTCCTTTTGTGCAGATCATGTGAAAATTGGTACAAAGGTGGATTTATACCAGCACTGACATTCTTAAATAGGACTTCCACATTCCTGAAAGACTTTTTCTTCAGGTCTTGATTCCCATAAAGATTAGGGGAGCTGATATACCCAGGATTGAATGCAAGTGGTTGAGAATGATGAACTATTTAATCTGCTTTGTTGACTTGTGTGGCATCTGTTTTTCCATAGAGCTGTTTAGTTATGAGAGGCTAATACGTGCTTAGTTTGCTGAAAGATACCATGTGCCTTTATTAACCACATTTATCAGGCTGGGGACATTTTCTGGGTGCGATTACAGGTCTGATTTTCATAAAGCTGTATCGACTGTGTTACTGAGGATTCTGTACCTTAATTCTACATGGTCTTCATTTTCTGTGAATGTTTCAGTTCTGTTGCTTGAGATCAATGTGACTTAAATGGCCTGCAGTTACCACAGTGACCTCATTCGCAGTTCCCAAATATTGTTAAAATACTTCATTCTTTGTCCTCTAAAATGTTCGTAAAATGTGATATTTAACCAGTCTTCAACCCTGGTGGCTTCTTGACCCACACTTCTAAAACTTCTGGGAGCAAATGATTTGGTCTGACAGATCTTCAACATTTTAACTTTAACAAATGCTGCTTCTGTAACTTGCTCAGAAAATTGTACCTGCCGACTTTCAAAGGTAAGGAAAATGTTGCTGTGGTAGGATGAAGGGTGACGGTCTCCATCTTGGTGTATTTGAAAGCCTCAGGTTTTCCAGTAGAAGGCTGGTCAGTGGGAAGCCATCAGAGAAGTCGGGGCATCTGAGCCGGGTGTGCCCAGTAGCCTGTGCTGTGCTAATGGCAGCTTTTTGTTCCTGGAGTGTGTGGAGGATAACTTCCTGACACAGATGGTGAGTGAGCCAACTATGAAAGGCACCCCACTGGACCTGTTGTTCATGAACAGAGAAGGTCTTGTTGGGTGATGTGATGGTTGGAGGCAGTCTTGGGCATAGATATCACGAAATGAGAGAGTTTTTGATTCTTGCAGAAGAGAGGAGGTGGGTCAGCAGAGCTTCTACCTTGGACTTGCAGAGGGCAAACTTAGGCCTGTTTAGGAGTCTGGTTCACAAGAGTCCTTGGGAAGCAGTCCTGAAGGGCAAAGGAGTCCAGAAAGGCTGGACATTCTTCAAGAAGGAAATCTTAAAGGTGCAGGAGCAGGCCATCCCCATGCACCAAAAGATGAACTGGTGGGAAGAAGACCAGCTTGGCTGAACAGAGAGCTTTGGCTGGAAGTCAGGAAAAAAAAGAGAATTTATGACCCTTGGAAGAAAGGGCAGGCAACCCAGGAGGACTACAAGGATGTTGTGAAGTTATTCAGGGAGAAAATTGAAAGGTCCAAAGCCCAAAGGAGAGCTAAGGAGAATCTCTGTCCTTTATTGTGGGGGGCAACATAGTGACAAAGGATGGGGAGAAAGCTGAGGTATTTAATCCCTTCTTTGCCTCGATCTTTAATAATAAGACTAGTTGTTGTTGGAGTACCAAGCCCTCTGAGCTGGAAGGCAGAGCTGGAGAGCCAAATGAAGCCAAGGGGAATCCAAGCGATCTGCTACACCACTTAAGACATACACAAGTCTATGGGGCCAGATGGATCCACCCAAGAGTACTGAGGGAGCTCGCAGAAGCATTCATCAAGCCACTTTCAATCATCAATCAGCAGTCCTGGCTAACTGGGGAGGTCCCAGTTGACTGGAGGTTAGCAAATGTGATGCCCATCTACAGGAAGAGCAGGAAGGATGATCTAGGGAACTTACAGGCCTGTCAGTCTGACCTCAGTGCCAGGGGGGGTTATGGAGCAGATCATATTAAGTGCCATCACACAGCAAGTACAGGACAACCAGGTGATCAGGCCCAGTCAGCATGGGTTTATGAAAGGCAGATCCTGCTTGACTCACCTGGTCTCCTTCTATAACGAAGTGACCCACTTAGTGGATGAGGGAAAGGCTGTGGATGTTGTCTGTCTAGACTTTAGTAAAGCCTTTGACACCATTTCCCACAGCATTCTCCTGGAGAAACTGGTGGTTGTAGCATGGATGAGCACACACTTCACTGGCTAAAAAACTGGCTGTATGGCTGGACCCAAAGAGTTGTGGTGAATGAAGTTAAATCCAGCTGGTGTCCAGTCACAAGTGGTGTCTCCCAGGGCTCAGTATTAATATATTTATCAGTGATCTGGATGAGGGGATCGAGTTCACCCTCAGTAAGTTTGCAGCTGACACCAAGTTGGGTTGGAGAGCTGATCTGCCTGAGGGTAGGAAGGCTCCGCAGAGGGATCTGGACAGGCTGGATTGATGGGCTGAGGCCAACTGTATGAGGTTCAACAAGACTGAGTGCTGGGTCCTCCACTTGGGTCACAACAACCCCGTGCAACTCTACAGGCTTGGGGAAGAGTGGCTGGAAAGTTGCCTGGTGGAAAAGGACCTGTGGGTGTTGGTCATAAGCTGGCTGAATATGAGCCAGCAGTGTGCCCAGGTGGCCAAGAAGGCCAATGGCATCCTGGATTGTATCAGAAATACCAGCTGGACTGGGGAAGTGATTGTCCCCCTGTACTCAGCCGTAGTGAGGCTGCACCTCAACTACTGTGTTCAGTTTTGGGTGCCTCACTACAAGAAAGACATTGAAGTGCTGGAGCATATCTAAAGAAGGGCAGCAAAGTGGGTGAAGGGTCTAGAGAACAAATCAAATGAGGAACAGCTGAGGGAACTGGGGTTGTTTAGTCTGGAGAAAAGGAGGCTGAGGGGAGACCTTATGACTCTACTATTACTTGAAAGAAGGTTGTAGCAAGGTGGGTGCTGGTCTCTTCTCCCAAATAACAAGCAATAGGACAAAAGGAAACTGCGTCAAGTTGTGTCAGGGTAGGTTTAGATTGGGTATTAGGAAAAATTTCTTCACTGAAGGGGTTGTCAAGCATTGGAACAGGCTTCCCAGGGAAGTGGCTGAGTCCCCATCCCTGGAGGTATTTAAAACGTGTGTAGGTGTGGTACTTATGGACATGGTTTATTGGTGGACTTGGCAATGTTAGACTTGGTGATCTTAAAGGTCTTTTGCAACTTAAACAATTTGATGATTGTATGATTTGCTTATCCATTGTTCTTACAGGTGACAGATAAGCATATAACAGTGACCTAGTCACAGTCAGGGTGGCATATTTTGCTACTGTTGCTATTGGTACCTACAGTTCAACCATAGTCAAATCTCACAGATGTGGTTTGATTTAACTCAATTTGAGACTAATATCCTACAATATTGAGTGATATTTATGAAGCGAGTTCTTTGAAGCTCCTTCCTCCTTCTCTTAGCATCACTTAGTCTTGGTGGATGCCTTTTATCTTGAAACAGAATTCAGCTAGCCATTAAGAAAGCTGAATAGTAGTGCTATTTCAGTTGGCTTTGTGATATTTTGCTCTTGCAAATTAATTTTGCTGCTCTGCTTCCTGTTCTAGTTGAGTCTTTATTTTCTTGCACTGCTAGTGGTTGTTTATTTCATTTAAGGATGTGTATGCTGGAGAGGAGACACGGAGTAGAATGTTAGCTGAGGAAACAAGGTATCCATATGTATATATATCAAAACCAAGGATTTTTCCAACAATATCAGAAAGGTGGTACTTGCACAAAAAACTAGTGGTCTGTTAACACAACACAGGAGCTCCCTGTCCCCCACTCCCTGCTACAGACATGTTCAGCTCTTTTCTGGTTTGTTTGTATGCTTGGAAACTTGGAGCAGGGGCAAAGAAAGGAAAGAGAAAGAGGAGCCCTCACTAGAGCAGCGGGAAGGGAGATTGCAGGCTGGGAAGGGAGTTTGTGGGTTGGGGAGAAATGAAGGGAGCTGAGAGGTGACTGTGCTCTCCCTGCACAGAGGAGACAAGGGAACTGCTGCATGTGCTGCCTCTGCTTGCGTCTATTCTCACCCAGCAAAACTGCCTGAGTTTCCTGGTATGCTCCATAAAAAGTTTTGTTGCAGCACTTTATTTCACTCCCTTGTTCAGTTTCTCCAGTTTCTTAATGGAGCTATAGATGGGCCCTTCCCTAGAAGAGTCAAAGGACTGGAATATGTCCCTCTCCCACTTTGACCCCCAGATCTTTTCACGTTTCAAATAGAAAGCACTCTGTAGCAACATGCATATTTTTTATAAATCCATGATGGACATCTTATAAATGAGAGATCTCTCAATTTGCAGTGTACTGCTTTGTGAGAGAACTGGGGCAGAGCGGTTATTTCTTCTCCATGCATGCAAAGCAGTCATTTTCTCTTACAACTTCCTGCATGAACAAGGAGCTTCTCAACTGATGAGGGTGCTCCTTTGAAGTAAACAGTAATTTGCAAGGAAAAATTGTTATCAGTATTGAGACACCTGCATATACATGTGTGTGCATATATATATATATATATATAAAACATATCCTATGATAGGAAAGAAAGTTAGGTAAGAAAGAAATACCATCTGATCAAATGTATCTTCAGGAGCCATTGGATATAATTACCATTGTCCTTTCTTCTCAGAGAAGCTTCCTGCAATGAGTTGTCCAGGCTTATGGACAGTGCTTATGTGACAAATAGTTACATTTTATTTTTAGCTTTAGCTGACATAGTTACCAGGAATACTCTCATACTGAACCACTACAAAATGTGGTTTTTTAAATGACTGCTCTGTCATGTACATACCAGTGCTAAAGGAAGATAGACAGAACTGGGACGCAGGTGTACCAGGTTCCAGTCATTTTCCAAACTTCACATCATTTTGTGATCTTAAGATACAACTGTAGCTTGAGCTTTCCCCTGAGTGCCTTTCTCCTGGTGATCCTAAGGAGGATGCCTACTGCTTCTGTTGCTGAGTGCTTGCATGACCACAGACAACTGAAATAAGTTGACTTCTTACTTTACATTAAAATATAAAGAACTTTTGACTTTTTCTTTTTTTTTTTTTTTTTTTTTTTTAAATCCATGATTTCTCAAGTTCCAGTTAATAATGTAGGGCACAAGACTTGGCACAGCTGAGGTGGAAGCATACAGTAGCACAGGTGGGAATTTCTTAAGCCACATTTGCTGCCTAAAAAGACCTAATGTATAACTACTCCTTCAGTCACAGCACTTGATACCTGTTAGAGCCTTTAGAAAGACTGCATTTTTCTGCTGCCCTTCCTCATAAGGCTGTATTTCTAATAAGATAGCGTTCTGAAGGGTAGAGGTGACACTTGTGGAAGAAATAAATGGTAACCATCAGTCACTGTAAATGGAAGAATTTTACCTGGAATCTAAAAGAGAAATCCAGACTGCTGCATCTCTGTCCCTGAGAAGAAGTAATCCAAGTGAGTCTCAGTCCTATTATCATGGAGGTACAATTTGTAAAAATCAAGTTATTTTCTACTGCTTCCTTTTTGTGGAAAAGAGAGATGTGTTTTTTAGCCCAAGTTGTATTTATTTCTTTGTCCCCATTACCTCCTACAAGAAAGCGATTTATTTCTTCCTTTCTTCTCGCTCTTCCATATCGGATCATTTGAGAGTTCAGCAGCTTCTCAGCTTGGCCCTGATGGGCTTGCAATTTAAATAGGCCATCCATAATGCTTTTCAGACTACACTTTGTTCACAGGCAATGGGGGTCCTGCAAGCTGTGGAGATGTTCAGCCAGTCTTTTGGCACAGGTGGTACATGAATTGGTTAGCAGAGGATCCTGCTTTTTGGAAGACTTACAGAAAGGATGAAAGAAGTGAAGTTATGCTCCCGGGGTGGGGGAAATGTTGATCAAAGCTGAGAGGTTGTAAGAGTTGATGAAGAAAAAAATCACATTCTCCTTGAATATAGGCAAGTCTTCAGGAGTCCAGATTAGCCAAACAGCCTGAGACTCGAGGTGTTTTAAGCATGTCCTCTCTGAGATACCTCAAAGGGACTTGATCATCAGAAAAGGATGAGCATGCAGCTTCTGAAGCAGCTGCCCTCTGTTCTCTAGATCAAAAGATTATTTAATCTCTCAGAAAAACGTCCAGTGCCCGCTTTGCTTTTCAGCTGGTGCACGTACCAGGCAAAAAAGGAGCCGGCACTACCAGTAGTTAGAAACCACCACTAGTTAGAAACTGGCTCCCAGCTCTGTGTGCCAGCACACTGAAATGCACACTCACCGCCTTCAGGGCAGCGCCTGCCTGTGTTTGTAATGGTTTCTGCCCCTGCTACCCCACTGCTTCACGATGCACCTCCCACGATCTCCAGGGCGTAAGGCTGAGCAGCACAGTTGACTTGAACACATTCTTCTTGCTTTTATACATTGCTTGGAGAATCTTTCTCTCGATCCTTTACTGTTACATATGGATGCTTTGAGCATTCAAAAATATATCCTTGTAACTCTGTGCGGGAGGGAGATGCTAGTGCCAATTTAGAGATGTAGAAATGGGATGCTGAACGATGTAGTTCCTCCAGGAGCTTGTGTGTCATGGACCCAGACCATCACCATGCCTTGGCCTTGGTCCCCACAGGGCTGGTTTGCAGAGGGGAGAATAAAATATGGAAGTGGCTGAAGAGGTAACGGGGATAAGAAGGAGAAAGGTAAATGGCCGTGTTTGGGTCACCATGATACTGTGCCAGCAGCTGCCTCAACTCTTGCTGTGACTTGGCCAGGAGAGATGCCAGTGGGTGCCCAGCCCAGTGCTGACAGGCAGCTACTTATCTTTCCTGATCTCCTGATCTGTCATGTGATCTGTCCTCACATGAAGAGTTATCCTCTGTACTGCTGGGGCTGGGCAGCTGCTCTCTGGCACACCTGAGGTGGTGGTTTGCTTCCAGAGTTGCTGTGATGGCCAAAATCAGACTTTCCCAGGGCATGCAGCCTGGGCAAGTTGTCATGTCCATCCCCCTGCCTTCCCCCCCCCCCCCCCCCCGAACAATGTGGGCTGTAGTTTTAATAGATTTTGAGTATTTTGGACTGTCCTAGAACTGGCAACCTTTCTTACAGACTGACTGGCTGGGGGTGGTGAAAGGTTGGTTGATGCCATGGAAGTCTGGCATCCTGAAAAGGTGCCTCTTTGCATGATTTATCTGAAGAGCTTCTTGGAGACTGGCTGAAATCCTCAATTCTTATAAAGTGCCAGTCTTCTGGGCTGGGCAATCATACGGCTCATCTTCCCCAGGAGAAAGGTTGATGATCTTAAAGGTTTGACTCTGTAATGGGTATTGGTTCTCCTGAAGGAAATGCGCAGGTGGACCACTTTTTACCTTGTAGCAAAAGAAAGGTCCCTGGACCCCCTTCTGGACCTAGCCTTATAAACCTTACCCTATGATACAGCAAAGGCCCTGGGCCTCCCAAGTGCCAACTTGAGTTTTAATTTATTTTCTAAAATAGCAACAATTCTGGAATATGTGTATTTTGTGGTACTTTCTTCACGATCATCTGCTGACTGCATCTACACTGGCTTCTGGAAAAATCTAACTTGAGCTTATTTCTCATATGTTCAAGCCACCTCATTACTGCAGGGAGCCACCTGAGAAATGTGTTAATGGCCATATGCCAACATGCTCAGCTCTATAAAAACCACTGAGATGATCCTGCTCTGACTGCTGAAAGCCAGAAACAACTACCCTCTTGTCTACACCAGGAAAACTACAACTTGTTAATTTGCCATCGGCCAGCAGCTGCTCTCAGGCTGGCAGTGGTGGAACTGGTAAATGGAGCTCAGGCATATTTAACACTGTAATAAAACATAATTTAGAATTACAGAGCAGACTGGTAATGCTGCCTATTATCAAGGTTGTTTGACACTTCCCATTACAAGACTCTATTTTCATCCGCTTACAAGTTTGCCAAATTTTAACAGCTTGCACTGAGATTTCTTTAACTTGGTGTCTGCCTCTTGCTGAATATTCTGTTATTGTTGTTTAACAAGAAAAACCAGCATTTAGCCAGAGCAGCGTAGCTGTTTCTAAGGAGGACTGAGGAAGATATCTTGTTAGTCCTGTTAAGTTTAGGTGACCTTTTCTTTTAACAGCTCAGAGGCAGGATTTGGCAAGAGGAGGGGAGCTGCTGTCAGAGATGCTTGTGCTCTATGAATATTGACCAACATAAGCTAAAGTGCAAGTCCTCAAAACATTTTAGTTAACACATGCTAGCAGGTCTTTAATTCGTAGCAGCAAATTTCCTCGAAGAGGTGGTGTCTGCAGGCTGTGCAAGTCTGGTCCTTGCAGTGGGGAAGCCAGTTCTTGCCATGCCCCAGGAGCCCAGGACTGTGCGTAGGCACATGGGGACACATTGTGCCAGCTTCCCTATGGAGCCTGGGCCATACAGAGGAGGGGGCTAAAAGATTTAAATGGGGCAGAATGTGATAGTGACCACGTGAGCAATTTTTGTGTGCTTTAGAGAGCTTTAAGGTGGGTGTAGTAGGCATGTGTAAGGTAGAGGTCCCTATAGATAACAGATGTATATACACCTATACATTGTTCAAGGTATCTGTTAGCTTAATGCACTCCTTGTAACTGTTGTGTGTTAAGCTACAAAATTCAAGCCAAAAATCGAATTTGTTAATAGTACTTGTCAATGGGTTCTCTTTTTTTTTTTTTTTGATATAATGGTAGAAATCAGATTATTATCGTAGAACACTACAGGCAATCAAAACTGAGTGATTTTGCTCTTGTTCACTCTGTGTTTTTCCCCAATAACATGTGGCTCTTCAGTTATTCTTTGCTTTTCTATCAAGACACTGTTGAAGTTGGGTGCTACTCGTGCCTGCATCTTACTGCAGATGCTGATGAGATTTTGATAGATCCCTACAGAGACACAGGTTCTGTCTTTCCCTGACTACTGCCAGGGGAAAGAGAAGGGAGAAACCTAAGCCCCTTTAGCCAAGCAAGGAAATCTGCTTTTAGCTATGCTGCCAGTCCACCGGATAGTGTAGCTATGCTCTAGCCATCAAAATTGCCTTATCTTTTCAGTTTTCTGTTAGCCTACTTACATGGAAATTGCAGGAGCATCTCATGGCTTGGCTTGCAGAACTCCTAAAATCTGCTGACTCTGAATCTCTGGGTTGGCATACAAACAGCATTAGTCTTTATCTACTACATATCTACAGCTGCAAATAGTAGGGCAGCTGAAAGCTTACACTGAAGGGCTCAGAGAATCATGAAATCAATTGTATTAGTCATTTCCCTGCAAACTAGGTTATGGTGGAGTTCAGCCATTCAAACACATGAGCTTACATTTAGACACGAAGCCCGGCTGCAGGAAGACTGCACTTAAATTTAAAAATAACATTTGAAAATTTAATTAAAACTCATATCTTCATTATGCACCTTCTCAGGGTGTAATGATATCAGGTTAAGACACCTTAAACCTAAGGCAATTTTGTATTTTTATAGCCACAATTTTTTAACAGGCAGTGTTTCTCCTGCTTCCCTGGTTGGCATGAGAAGCCCACATAGATAGAGAAAATTATGGAAAAAAAAAAAGTAAAACAGAATATAACTTGAAAGGCTGTCAAACACATGTAGTTTAAAAGAAATGGTGCAAGATGTTTTCTCTTTTTTTTCCCCTACTATCTGCTTTATAAAACCATTCTCAGGCTGAAGGTGGATGGGAATCCTTTAATGACCCATCAATAAAACCACTTAGCAGAGCTGAATAGCAGCTGTGACAGGTGACCTTCCTTTTTTCAGAAGTGCTCTATTAGTTCTCATTATCTTGCCTCTAGGTCACTTTTGGGGGCCTTTCAAGGCCCCTTCTTTTTCTTCTCTGAAATAAACTGTATTTCTTTCCATCTGGAGATGAGTCCATGTCATTTGTTGGGAGAGTATGTCATTTACGGGAGATGCCTGTGGAAGAATACCTTGCTTGTAATCGCAGAAGTGCTCTCATTGAAGAGGAAGCCGAGGCAGGGGAGGAAACGCAGTGGGAAGAGATGCCCTGAGCGTAGCTGATTCAAATTGCACAGGACAGCAAAATGCTCCTTCCTTGCCTAATTCTGCTTCATAATAGAGGCTGGTGGTGCGACCTTCCCTTTCTCTCCTGGGCATGTTTTGTAGAGCAGCTGAAATAAACTCCCTTTCCTCTGGCTACCTCTGTGAAGCTCTTCCATTGATTCAGTTTTTTACTAAAACCTATGAAGTCGAGAAATAACTGTTTGGAGCTCTCTTTTCTGTCTAGCAAAGGTGCTGTTAACTGGTTTCCAGGTTTGTCTTCATACGGGTGCTGCTTAGTTTTTCCCAGCTCTCTGATTTCTGGGATTAGAAGCAGCAATTAAATTCTTTCTGCCGTGGTGTATTAGCTAAATTTGTGAAATTTAGTGGGTTTATATCTGCCAAACAAGAAGCTTTTGAAAGGCCTTGCATAAATATTATTTTTATTCCTGTGGCTTGTTTTGTGCAACTTGGATCTTTGCAACAATGCTGGTAGATGGTAGTGATGAATAAATAATCAAATCTGTTAGTAAAATGCTACATTTTGCTCTGATTTACTTGCAGATATTTGAAGTGGATATGAAATCAGGCAGAATTGATGTGGAAGGGAAGGGAGAAAGAGACAGCTTTTTATTGAGGTATCTGTTTCTTTGAAGTAAACTGAAATGTTATGCTGCAGTATTGTGATCAGGACAGTGTGATAGTGTCCATATTTCATGTTTTAATAGCTGTCTTTTCTTATCCAGTTTTGCTTTAGACATGAAAATGCAATTTCTGAGGCTTTATCAGGTAAAACAAGAAACTTTGCATGGAAAGAACTAGAAACGAAGTTTCTGCAGACATGTTTTCTTTTCCTAAATGCTGACAAATAACTCCTGCCAAATGCTACATAAAGGAGAAAAAGAAACATATGGCAGTTCAACAGGAGTGAAAAGATGAGCTAATCCAGCATCCAACAAGTCTTTGGATGAGACTATAATAAAACCAACCAGCCTTTATCATGCTTGATAGCACCACTATAATTAGGAGTCTGTCACCATGTTCATAATGAACCCTTAGCCCTATTTTCTGGGGTTTATAGCCTGGTAGTAAGAGTCACTTTGGGTTGCAACTTGGCATACTAGGGCTCACTGTGCAGAAGGCTCAAATCTAGCGTGCAGGTTTTATATAAACTGACTGTTAAAAGTTGGGGGGTTGTGCCAGCAATGAGCTAGTTGTGCTTATAATCTGTCTTAAGTGTTTAAGGAGTCAGTGTCTAATGTGATTTATTTGCCTTTAGCATGAAGAATATAAATGTGTGGTTTGGTATCCTGATGTGCTCTCCTAAGCTGCTATGTAATGAATCAAGATTTTCTTTTCTTTTTTTTTTTTTTTTTTTCTCCTCTCCCTTGGTTTTATAATACCTACCTCTGCCCTTGCAGAAACTGCTGCTGCAGAGTTAGGGGCTAGTATTTGCTGTATTCTTAAAAATCTACTTGTAAGAAAACTCATTCCTTACAAGTCAAGTTTTCAATCTTAGGGAGAAGTCTGGCAGACAAGGCAAAAATCCAGCCTGCTTCTTTCTCCCATCTTTCCCTTCATCTTTGAGGCTTAGTCAGCTGCTGGCAGAGGGACTGACTGTGCAAGGAGGTGCCTCAGTTGTGTATGCAGGCATGTAGTTAATTCTGAATAAAGAGGTTTAAGGGTCAGGAAGTGTCTGCTTTTTTCTGAACCCAGAATTACTGTGTATCTAATCCAAAGTACCAGAAGCTGGAAGAAGCCCTCTTTCACATATCATTATTACATGTTGTCCTCTCTCCCTTGCAGTGCTGGAGTTTCTCAGCACCTCGGGATGTCTAATGTAGTTATTTGAGAATGTCCACAGGAGGGAGGGCAGAGCTCTCACAACAGCATCTCCTCTGCAGAACGTGCATCTAGTAATGAAAGGTCAAATATTTGTATGTTAAGGCTGCGGGTTCGGATTACAGCTATATGCCTAATGAGATTTTCAGAAACATTGAGGCTCCCCTGCAGCCTTGTGTGCCAGACTCTTAAAAAGTCTGTCTTAAAAGGAATAACTAAGCAACCTCAATAACTTGAGCAAAACCTGAGTAGGTCAGTCCTGTCCTAGTATGATTCAACTTTCTGACTTGTATGTGAAAGCAAAGGTGAACTGAGGTGTATCCAGTTCACATTTAATATACAGTAAATGTTAACTTTCCCTCCCAAACACTTCAGGGGAGGCTTTGATGTTCATTTGATGAAGGTGAATAGGTTGGGGGAGGATTAAAGTTCATGAAGTGCTGCAGTAGTCCTAAGGCTAGCAGGGCAGGCAGATGAGTGGTGCCTCTGAATCGTCATTGTAGAGAAGAGATTCAAAAACCACGCAGGAGAGTGCTGGAGACCAGGAGGGGGGTGTATCTCATAACTACACCACCACTGCCATACTGCTTCTCCTTGTCAGAAAGTCTGCGCTGCTTTTCTGACAAAGAGACCTCCCTAAAGCCTACATTTATGAATTAGTAATTCATAAATTAGCAGCTGTAGGTTGGCAGTCTCTTCAGAGCGCTATGCCAGGTTTTTCTTTCTCAAATGAGAGGCTGACCCATAAAGGCTGTGCCTGTAAATTCAAGAGTTGAGAAATCCTGTCCCTTGAATAGACAACATGCTGTTGGAGGACATCATGCCTTGTCTCTAGGCGAGATACTTCAAAACCCCATGGGAGCCCAGAACTGCTGCCTCTTGCAGATCTCTTGGCCCCAAGCCCCCGATCCCTCTGTATGCCATTCAAACCCTGCTGGCACTGGCACCCCTGCTGCCAACTTCTGACCTAGCTGGCCAGGGAGGACAATAGAAAGGAGAGAGTGGTAACATATGTGCCTCTATACACACACATTCTTGGCTTCCTCACCTATATCTGCTGGCAAGCACATGGTAGGAAGCAGCTGCTGACACTACTAGTTGCATTACACTCTTCATTTGGGCCTTGTGCTTTCCAGCAAGAGCCACGGAGCATGGATTTGATCAAAACCATGACAACCTTTTGCGGAAAGGAGAGACCATGTAAAGAACAAGGGATACAAGGCCGGCAAGGACATCTGCTCGGCTCTTGGTGCACAGAGGTGCGAGACCAGGGCTTCTTGCGTGAGTAAGGAAGGACATGGGCATACACTGCATCTCAAGGTGGTCTCTCTGGATGAATAGCTACTTGGAGTGGACATTACAAGAAAGCATGCAGCATATTCTAGCATACCTGTAAACAGAAGCATGTATAACCGCCAAGGGGAACGTGGTGAATGAATAAGATTCATTCAGCCATCTTCAAAAAGCCACCAGTCACGTGCATAGAAACTGCTCATGCTAACAACTTTGATACCGTTATTAAAGACTGGCATCTTGAAGATTAGTGCATGAACATGGGGGACCTTTGTGAGTATGGTTTTTATCGTTAGAAGAAAACGAGATATTCAATCAAAAATATAAAGCTGATCATAGAAGAAAGCCACTGTACAACAATCTCATTGAAAAGAAGGCTCTTTAAAATTTCCATTAATTACAATATATTTGATCTCTTGGCTTCTTAATTTAGAGATAAATGTGGAAACAACTTCCACTTTCTGTGTTACAGCAGAAGCTTGCATAACCCTTCAACTCCTGGTGTTTTCAAACTACAGTATAAATTACAAAAGGAAGAGTTGCAGTTAATGTGGAAAACACAATCTGTGTCTATAAAATCATCTGTTTTAAAACACCCATTTTATACTCTTCTCCAGAAGATGTGACAGCTCAGCTTATTAGCAGGAATTTTTTTTAATTTGCATTGTTAAACATTTTTCTTTAAAAACCTAAAATGGAGAGGAAATCTTGCAGTGTTTTTCCTTTTTCTTTTTTTTTTTTTTTTGTATGTAATTCATAAAAATATATAGATAGGTATATTTGATATTACTATTTCTTGGAACTTCAGAATTCTTTAGTTGATGCTTAGCATCAGCTTCCTCTTCTGTTGCAAACTGCTGCTAAGTAAGGCATCAGCCAATCTCAGAAAAGCCTATTAAAAAAGATCAACTCTCAAACAGCAAGGATAGTCTCTGGATGTTTATCTTCACTAAAACATACCGGCCATTCCTCTCTTCAAATAGGAAAATCAGGTCTTTGTCTTTTTTTTTAATACTTTGCTACCAAATGTTACTTAGAAAAAATGGCCCTATCTTTGTGTGACCCATAGAACAAATACTTTCATTAAACTGTTTTTTTCTATTGCATTAACAGTCAAAACTGTCATGCATCAACTATCAAGCTACAAGGTTTCATTTTTTCCTTACCCTTCTGGAGCTAGTAATTTTTTAAAAATTGCCCGAAGTATAGTTTTGCATAATGGTTGTGATGTGGAGACCAAACCTTTCTTTTCCCTGTTTGTTCTCAAGCTTCTGAGTTCCATTTTGAAAGTTCCCACTTTCTGGAAACTTCTGAGTTTGACAAAACCATAGAGTGAAGAAAAAACCCAAACAGTTAGCAAAGCCAGCAATTTTCACCCTAACAGTGAACGTGGGTCACAACACTGTCGACTCTTGCAGGAGTTAGACATTCAGGGGGAGTAGTGCTGTGCCGTCACTCCTGGTCTGTGTTTGAGAACTAAATGCTGTCTATTCATGGTGCATTTTGTCTTGCTAATAGATGCCTAAAAGTTTTATTATTCACTCTTATTCCAAGTGCCCAGAGGAAAAATCTATTATTTCTTCTGTTGCTATATTCTCATATCAGTTCAAGAGCTTTAAGTTCCCCATCCCTCTAGTACTTTCCCTGAGACTTTAGAAGGGGAAGTCTCTGCTACCCTGGTCCCCTCCTCAGCTTTTTCTGGTCCTCCTGCCTCGCCAGCCACCTCCTCTTCCATTTCTCAGCAGTTCCTTATGGCTCTTCCAAAGAGCAGCAGTCTATACTTAGCATGATTCTTCCCTTTTTCATTAGTAAATTCATCATGGTGTGGTTAAATTGCCTGTGCTTATTCATTTAGTTCTGTTGGTTTTGATTGTAAGGAGCAGGAGACTATTGCTCTCTGTCTTAAAGCTCAGGAAGAGGCCACTGAGATACATTACTCTCCAACTTACTTGAAAATTTTGCAAAACCAGAAATACCGCAATTATTTTTAGCAGAGCCCCTCATTTGCCAAAGTTGATGATTTAGGTTTTCCATTTGCCCAGGATA
The DNA here is from genome assembly GCF_965140245.1 of Athene noctua. Classification (NCBI taxonomy): domain Eukaryota; kingdom Metazoa; phylum Chordata; class Aves; order Strigiformes; family Strigidae; genus Athene; species Athene noctua. The sequence goes on from NC_134039.1 coordinate 65,386,110, forward strand.
AGTTTATTTTTCAAACCCATTATACATTTATAGTTATAGACATCCATTTAAAAAATGAGATCACTGAATAGGGAAGCGGAGGAGTGAGCCCCTGCTCTTAGTCAGCATGCTGTGCAGACCGACTGTCATAACGTGATGTGAGAAGCCAGCAGTGCTCTCTCCCCAGAATGTTTTCACAGTTTGGCTCCTTCACAGTACTTACTGCTTTCTGCTCACCAAGAGGAAGGGTTGAGAAGCACTTCTGGGTAAACAGAATTATTTTTCAGGAAGAGTTTGCTTGTGAGAAAGGAAGAAAGTTTTTACCTTTGCAGGGGGAAAAAAAAAAAGAGAGAAAGAAATGTGCCCCGCCCCCCCTCCCTCCCCCCACAGCAAAAGCAGCAACTTAAAAGCGCTGTGGTGGATTGATTCAGTGCAGTGTGTGTGTTTTGGATTTGTGCACACATAGTAACAAAAGCCAGCAAAAGTCTTGGGAATTTACTGAGAAGAAGTTAACGCAGATGCCAAATCCATTTATCATTTCTTTGGTTACATGCCACTGTCCCTTATGACCTTCTCCAGCCTTAGAGCAGTGAACACTTTCTCTCCCCGTACACATGCTTGTTTTGTTTTTAACCACTTCCTCACCACTCCACTGCTCATATGTTTTGTGGCACCAGCAGTTTTTCCCCTTATAGAGGGGCTAGGTGCTTTGCTTTAAGAAATGCAGGTATTTGGGGAGAGAATATAATCGACCCAAAAGCAGCTTTGGGGGATTGGAGTGGGAAAGGGGGGGTGGGGTGGGGGATGTTGTTTCTGACAGGACTATTAGTACACAGGACTACTCAGGATCTACTCCTTTTTCCAATTAGTAATTTCTGTCTTTCCTCTACCCTGTGCTTTCCCCACCCAGTTTTTCTTCCCCACCAACCCTTCCATTAGAAGGGATAAGTTCCACAACCTCCCATCTGTTTGTGTTCTACCTGAGGAAGCAGGTGTAAGGCTAAGTTCTTCCACAGCATCCTCATACAGCCCCAGGGAAGATGCTGTGTCTTAGTTGCTCTGTCTGAAAGCACAGGCAATTCAGAGCTTTCCTGCACTTAGCTCACTGCTTTTGCAGGCATTCCTTTCCATTACTGCTTGAAGATATAACACAACATGTTATACCAGCATTCCCTGGCTAATGGTCAGAGAGGATCCCCTTTGGCCATGCAGAAGGATATCTACTTTCATTTTTATTCTTCTCTCATCCTCTGAGCCGCAGGTGTTGACATCAAGAACTGTTGGGCTGATCACAGCTCCTCCTCCAACCACAACTCTGTCAGCTGTTCCCATGGTCAGAATTAATAGGGATAGCTTAAACAGTTAAAATTGTAGGTCTTCACACACCTGGCTGTTTTTGACAGAAATGGGTAAGGAAGCATCATCCAGATGGCTCCTCTGGCAGCTTTGAAGGTTGGTTAACTCCACAGGAGTCTGGATGAGCATTGGACTGAGAGTGGTCACTTCTTCAGCTGGTGTAGCTGAAGCTGGGAGATGGTGTCTGGCCACAAGTTGTGACTAGTGCCTGTGACTTACTTTATAGAAAATCATTTCCCTTAGGCTGTGCTTGAAGAAGTTGGGTAAGAACACAGTCAAGTAAGTGTGTGCTTCAAACCTAGAGTTGTGTTGTCATGTACATGCTTAGCTCTGTTATATGATCATGGGATCCAAGAGGATTTGTCATGGTTAATTGCCACAATTTGCTTTTAGTGTTAAGAGAATAGATTATTTCGGAGAGGATGTTCACTGAGCTCACCTCAGTTTAGACTGTGGTGGGTGGAGTACAGCAATCATGTGGTTGGGCCTGACAACAAAACTCAGTGATACAAGAAGTTAATCCACAAACATCCAACTCATGCTTCCTGGAGAACCTCAAGATACAATGAATGCAGTTGTTAACAGAGTATTAAGTTGGGGTAATGGCAGGAAAGGATCTGTTGGTCTTCTCATAGTCCAGTTAGACAAGGGTGCTCTTCCAGTGTGATACAGGCATGTATGAATGTGGACTTGGAGGAGGAGATGCTTCATGAAGCACTGTGAGCTGAAAGGCCACTTACATGGTGGTACTGCAGAAGGAGGAATTAGACCTTCTTCTGTATCCTTCATCAGCAAAACCAGAGGGAGTATTTTCAGCTTCTGTGGCTTCTCCTCTTTACCCACTGAAGTTCACCACCACCACAAACTGTGCCTTTGTGGGATGAAATTTTTGGCCCATGTATGTACGTGTGTGTGTGAGACAAAACCGTAGAAATACACCCCTTCCTTTTTATTCTTTTAATAGTTTTTCCCATAATTGATCCTGCGTATTTTTTCCCCCCATATTTTTGGCAGCCTTTTCCTGAGTTGAGTTGTTCCCACAGAGCACAATGTGGCAGCACAGCTGATGATGGGCTGTGGGGCGAGGACACATAAGCAGTGGTGTAAGTGGAATGCTGCCAGGACTTTGTTGTGAATCTTCAGCCTCATCCATATCTGTTGAGCTGCCTGCATGCCTGTGCTCTAAACTAGGTTTGTGAATTGCTGCAAAAAGCACTTCCATGGAAGCAGTGGTCACATCTAGCAGATGGTGTGGAAGGTGTAGGAACTAATTGCTGTAGGAGAAGGGAAGGACTGGAAACACCTCCAGTCAGCACTGTTTTCAGAGGATCCCTTCCATGGACAAATACCATAAAGCTTTGCTGCTGGGCCTCTCAGTGCCATGGTATAAGAGCTAACCCTGCTTTCCTCCAAAGCAGACTGATAAATTCTGCTTCCATTGCACAAAGCTACATTGCTCCCTTTTGTGGGGAAGGAGCTTAGTTTCCCTGTGGGCCCTAGCTGTAATTTGCCTTCCTTAGTTTAAAAAGTCTCTATTTTGGAAAATCTTCATTAAGTCTTTGTTTTGCATGAAGCCTGCCTTCAGACTCAACAACAACAAAAAACCCATTGAGCAAGTTAAACTACAGGCTTGTTCTTTCCTTGATTTATGGTGGTGTTTACTGAAGACTGACTTTGACTGACAATCTCTCAACAGGAGGAAAACAGATCCACACTAAAATATGCTCTTTTCACAGTTAGCTTAATGGGAAAATGAACTCCTTACATCTTTTCTTTCTCTCCCAGGTAAATCCATCATTAATTCAGTTCTGGTACATTCTTCTGACCAAACGTTTGCATTCTTGAATCTGCTTCATCTCCATTATGGTCAGGCTAATAAATCCCTTAATTTTGGAGAAGTAATTCAGAAGGCAGAATTTTGGTATTTTCTCTGGACCTTCATTTTCTGACAAAGTAATGTATAGTCTTTGAAGTTACCAGCAACATAGTTTTGGCCTCTACAGAAACCCATTTGAAAGGAGACCTACTGTCATCCAGTGGCTTGCTTTTGGATGGAGTTTTATGTAATGGCACTAACATAGTTCAGTCTGATGTATATTTAGTAATCTCCATGGAATTCCAGTATCTGAAATTTGGATTGAGAAAACGATGGCAGTTAGCTTTGTCTGTCCCAGCATTGTCTGTCTGATCGTGCAACCTCCTATTGCCTTGTGACACCATCAGTGTTTCTAATGCAGACTTGGACACTGCTAGAGTGAAATTAAATCTCCTGACAGCATGCTTGCTTTTCTGAGGAACGGCTTAAAAGCAGGAGGTAAGAGGGCCGGCAGATACTGTAGTGGATGGTTTTTAGCCGTACGGCACAGCAGCTCTGGGTGTATTGGCTGAACAGCTGTTTTACAAGGCTCCTATTGCAGGGTCTGCACTCATTACCACCAGGTAACTGCTGAGGCAGCACATGGTTGTGTGTTTTGGATCTGTTTCATGCCTTATTCTCTAGAGGCAAGTCACTTTAGTTGGTGAAGATACCTCAAAATAGAGGCAGTTGCTGTCCAATGAACATGAGTTACTTGGCTTAACATATGAAAACATTAGCTAGGGTTTTCTTATGCCTGTTGGCAAAAAGGTGTTCTTCTAAAGAAATGCCAATAATAATAAGAGGTACTTCAAATAAGGTCTGAGTTTCTTGACTACGAGTGGGAAATTATGTAGATTACCAACCCTGAGAACCCTCTGATACTCAGTGTCATGATTAGAGGGTGTGAAGGTCTATTTGAGGACTTGGCTAGTTTAAACTATTTGAGCTCCACAGCAAAATTACTTCAGGTAATGCTTGACAGCTGTGTTTTCTAGCAATATGGGCTCACTATGTTACAGAAAACATAGTCTGTTTGCTGTTTGTGACCTTCTCTCATTTTGAAGCAATACATGCACTAATGACTGTTTTTGAGGGGGGGTACCTCTTGAGGAGGGGTAGTTTTGCCAGTTGTGTTCCAAGCTGAAGTTACATGATTGAAGATTGAATAGATGTTTTCTTTTTGCTGTGTGACATGGTCTTATTTGTTGGCCTTGGAAGATAAAATTGGAAGATAAGATGGCAGCTTTTTTAAAAGTGTTTGGATTTTACACTCAAGTTTAAGAATCTTTTGTTCACTGTGTGTGCCTGTGCATATGATTTAAACTACATTTCTAGAACACACATGGAACATATTTGAAGGCAAGAAGCATGTAATGTGTATGTGAACTGTAGTGTTACGGTTTTAACTGTGTGTGTATATATATTTTTATATATATATTACTGGATGATAATTCATCTCACGAAGATTTACCACAACAACCTTAAGAACTACTGCTGCTAGGACATTATAATCCCTTGTGGCCCATCTAGCCATCATCTGTGTTAAGAAGTTGTCCCTGCCATGCTCTAGAAATCTGCTTTCTGCAGCCTTCTCCTGCTTTAGAGCAGTTCAAGTCTTCCATGAGAACTAGTCTGTGGTCTGGAGACTTCCTTGAGTTCTTTACAGAAGACCTTATCTACTTCACTGTGTGGTCTGCAATAACCTCCCATCACAATGCCACCCTTATTGGTCTCTCTTCTAATGCCAGCTGTAGTGGCTTGAGCCCAGAGGGCAACTTAGCACCACACAGCCCTTCACTTACTCTGCCCACCCCCCCAGACACACACACACACACTCTGGGAAGGAGAAAAAATTAATCAAAAGGCTCAGGAATTGAGATAAGGACAGGGAGGAGTCGCTCACCGATTTAACAGTCACAGGCAAAATGCAGACTTGTTAGAGAAAGAAAAAGAACACCACTTTAATTGAAACATTAACAAAACCAACACTGGACAGAGAGAAGTATTACCATATCTTAATACACCTCCCCCCACCCCTCCCTTCTTCCTGAGCTCAGTTTTGTTCAATATTTCTATCTTCTCACCCAAGGGGGTTGTGGGGTGCGGAGGAAGAAGCACTCTTATGCATTATTCCCCCTGCTCCACATGTCCCTCTCACAGGAGACAGTCCTCAACAAAGTTTCTCCTGTGTGACTCCTCCCCACCAGATGCATTCTTCTGGGTCACCTGTATGTGTTGCAGTCCTCCCAGTGCCACAACAGCAGGGGTTTCTCCTTCCCATAGAGTCCCAGCCTAGCACAGTCACCTGCTCCAGTGTGGGGTCTTCCACAGTCTACAGGCAATCTCTGCTCCTCTGGTGACCTCTGTGGATGGCAGGGAGGGCAGCCTTGCCATCTGTTTCACCATGGGATACAGAGGGGCTCTCTGCTCTGGCACATCTCTCTTCCTCTTCGTCCTCCTTCCTTCCACTGACCTTGGTGTTCATATAGGTGTCCCTCTCACAATTCATCCTCAAAGTCATCCCTACCACCCATGCTCTCAGGTTTCCCTTCTTAAATATGTTATTGGAGAGGCACAGCTAATTGGCCCAGCCTTGGTGTAAAGAGAGGTCTGATTTGGAGCCAGCGGAGCTTCAAGGACCTTCTTACAGGGGACCGCTGCTGTAGCCCCCTCCCCCGCTACCAAAGCCCTGCCACACAAACCCAGCACACCAACCCACAAGTATTCGCCCAGCCTATCATCAATCCCGTAAATGAGCTCCACACATCTGAGTGGCCCTTTCATGTAAAGAGCAACAATTCTTCATTGCTCCATTTTGTTAGGTGGATTTCTCTTGTAACCTCATTACTCAGGAGAGTGCCCGTGGTCATAAAACCCAAAGTGCTGGCTGGGATACCAGTCATGCAGCCAGACACTTATTTGTAGGAATTGTCCACTCCTACCTGGGCTTTTCTCTTTTGCCTTTGGGATCAAGGAGAGCATCATGTAGACTCCCACCTTTGCTCATAGAGCTCTGTAGTGATTTTTTATGTATTCCAGGTCTCCTGTGGCAATATCAGTGGTGCCTACATGAATGAGGAACAAGGGGTGATAGTTGGAGGGACAGGTGAGCTTCATTTGCCTTTCTACATTGTCCAAAATCTGACACCCCACAAGTAGAACATCTCCGATGATAGCATCTTTTTGACCCCTGCAAGAAGGGAATCTCCAGGCACTGTCACTTGACCCCTCCTTATGGTGCTCATGCTCAATTCAGACCTTGTGGGCCTTGAAACCCCACTTCATGGAGTTTGTCCCCATCATGGGCTATTGTGGCACAGTACCAATCCTGTCCATTCAGACCTGAAGGCAGAGAAGGAGTCTTTGTCTTGCCCAGAAGTCCTAAGCTGCCAGCTGCTTAGGAGTCTTCACCCACAATGTGCTCACATGTAGCCTCTCAATGTCCCTACTTTCTCAGATTGTGTGGCTTGAGCCCTTGCTTTTGTAAGACCGTGAAGACCATGTTTATCTCCTGTTCACCCTCTATTCTTCTTCTCCCACAACCCCCTTGCATGGCTGACCAGTGCTCCCCGGCATTGTACCTTCCTGGGGAAGGCCATGGAGGAGGCTGGGGTTATCTCCTGTCACTGGTCTGTGGCTGCTGATTTGCTATGGTGCTATCTCCAGTGACTGCTTCTGATCCAGCACCTGCTAATTCAGGGGGAAAGGGTGAAGTGTGTAAGGGCCCTGGGCTTCTTGGAGAAGAAAGAAAGGAAATGAATTGCTGCAGATTCCCTGTGCCAGTGTTTTACCAGAGTCTCACTAGGACAGGAGGATGCAGTGTAGCTCTCCAGCAAAGGGGCTGTGCTAGGCCAGAGGGATTCTGAGAGGAAAAATCCCACTAGGTAGCCAAGCTTGACTTCTCATGAGCGTTTAAAAAGGCTAGTCCTGACAATGGTGAGAATATGTTTCTTGCTTTCTTGTCTCCAGGCATCCTATTAATGGGTTTGCTGCAGTTAAAGTCTCAATTTCAAGAGTATAAAAACTGTAGGGTTGCTTTTTTGTCATGTGTTTTTTCCCTACAGGGTGTGGTGATACCTTTTCTGGACTTTTTTTTTTCCTCAGTGCCAAAAACAAACAAGTTCTCTAATTTTGATAAGTCACCTTTGCCATTAATAACCATCTTTGAGATAACTTGCTAAGCCACTTGAGTGTTTTCCCATGAAAGTCAATAGTTCTTTTTGCTGTGGTGTGGTTGTTTTTTTTTTTAAATTGTGGAGTGCCTTTTCTTCATTCAAGTACATACCTCAGCCTCATCAAAATATTAATAAGTAGGTTTTTATGCATAAGTATTTATTTCCAGACCCAATTTGCGTCTGTTATGGTTTGTTGGATCAGCAATTTCATTTTTTAATGAAAATTCTAAGGAGGTTTTGATTATGAAATGCAATGTCTCGCAAAGAGCTGTTAAGCTTTAATGTGTCAATATCTGCTTTTCTTTTAAATTACTTCTAAAACTTCATACCTGTTTAAAATTAGAGGAACTGCTGATAAATTAAAAGTCTGGGTGACAGGAGGCTTCTATCCCTGTAACAATTTGAAAAAATAATTAAAGAAATGACTTTTGAGTCAAATTCAGGCTCACAAAAGGAAGCAATGCTCCAGAGTAACATGCAGGATGATTCCTTAGACTTTTTTTGTTTTTAAAAAAGCCCTTTGAGGAAGTTGGAGGGGGGCATTTTAAAAACAAATTACTAAGTTTAGTCTTACAGTCCCTCAGCAAGGCAGGTTGGTGTGATCCTTCTAGTGCAGAAGAGGAATTTTGGCAGAAGGATGACAATACCCAAAATCACATGGTGTGACTGCCAACCAGAATTGAAGCTTACAGCCCTTACTTGTGCATTTGAGCCAGTGCTCCCACATTAGCTCCCATGATGCCAGGGGGAGAGGAGGCAAAAGGGAGAAATCTGTTGCTTATTTTGCCCTGCTTAAGTTAAAAAGCTCTGTGCAGCATCATGGAGGAAGACACAGGAACAGCATGGCTATTGGTGAAAAAGCGCACCCCCAAAGGTGGTGAGACAGTGGTTTGCAGTTTGCTGACAAATGACTTGGTTTCAATCCATCTTAAGCTGGAAATAAAACCATATGCTGTAAGTGAACTGGATCCTACAGCTGTTCACCAGATCTGGGCTTTTGTAGTGCTGCCCCCCCGTCAGCCACTTCCAGAGCAAGACTCTTGCAGCACATTGTCCCCAGACAGATTATTCAGCAGAATCTATTAGAAAACTGGCTTCACATTTGCCAGGGGTTTGTTGGCCATAAGAATGGCCTGTCTGAAAGGAAAAAGTTGCTGGAAGATGTCTGGAGAGCTGCTGTCCCTGGGGTTGCCTGCCTGTTTGTCAGTGTTGAGAGAGGGAGGGAGAGCTGGAGAGGCCATTTTGTGTTGCACAAAGCAGTCTGTCCTCCAGCCCCTCTTTAGTTGCACTGGGAAGACAAAGATGGGAGAGAAACAAAAGGTCAGTTATCAACCTCAGCTGAACCACTGAGGTTTTCCTGATTCAGGTGTTGGGGTTAAAAATGGCATCATAGGTTTGCCTCAGGTACTCATATCTGTGTTTTATTAGACCCTTTTTTTTTTTTTGGTCAGGAAAGCTGGGTGATCTCTGTTAGTTCTGGCATCCTCTCACACCTTCTCCTACTGAATCCTACTGCCCAAAGAGGTGGTCCTGCCCCCATTCTTCCCTGCATCACTTCTGGAGCTCATCCATCTGCACAGGGGGGCAGCTCAGCTGTCTCACTCATGTGGTCACAAACTTGCCAAACCAAAGAAAACTAGGCTTTTTGCTAGATTAGTGAGTCAAATCAGTTTACCCCTGAGGACCAGCTGCAGGAAGGAGCTGGGACTTCACGGTGCAGGTTAAGGAAGGGAGAAGGCTACCTGCGGGCAGAGGGTCACCTGCCCTGGTGGCATGGATCAGCTGGGTCGGCTGTCTCAGAGCTGTGACTGAAGCATTCCTTCTTGGGATCCACCAAGATGCAAACTCAGTGAAGCTTATCTTGTAGAAAGACCACGCTAATCTCTTTCTGCTTCTCTCATCTGTTTTTCAATGTGGGATCTCTGATATTTCTTTGGGGGATATTCTTTACTTTCATGAAATTCTGTTAAAAGAGCCAGTCAAGCAGAAGAAGACAAATCGGTTTAGAAAACAAATTTCATTCATCCTGGTGCTCAAAAAACCATTTGTGTTATAACCTGTAAAAATGAATGGATGTCAGAGAAGCTATTCCTATTTCCTAGTCCTGCGAAGTGTAGCCACTGTCAGCACAGATGATCCCTCACCCTAAAATATTAAAGCCAGGGCTATGGCAAATATTATTCTTCAGCTCAGTAATTCTGTATCTCTCAGCAACAGCTTCCACAAGTTGCTAGCTATTGCAAATGCCCATGTCTTGCAGTAAAATGGATTTTAAAAAAAAAATTACCTCATTTGGTCTGTTAATTAAAGTAAAAAAACTTAGAAAAAATATTTCAGAGGAAATAAAGTCTGCTGTCTGTGGGAGAATTAAAAATGAAAGTGTATCACTTTGGGGATGTGATAGTTTGTTTCTTGGGCAGAAAATATTGTGCTGAAAAGTATTTCAAGGAGGAATACTCAGACTTCAGCAGGGTTACATTCTGACTTTGTACAGGAACTCAATCTGTTTGCCTGAAAATCTTTCCAGGTATTTCATGGGAAAGATGCAAAATTCTACAGCAGGGTTGGCCTTGTGCTGCTTAACAGACTGGACTTCCAGTCTTAGTCTGGCAAGGACAAACAGGCTTGAACTGTGCATATTTACAGGGTGTTTTGTTAACCATCCTTCTTCTCAAGTAAAGATTAAGGAGCTAGCCAGACCCTTGCAAGCTGCAGGAAGCATTTGTTGACTAACTGTGGCAGGAGCTAATGAATACTTTGTCTCCTGCAGACACTGCTGTATAAAGAGATAACAAGAGGGAACACCAAGCATGCCACCTTGCCCATCTACTTACAGTAACTCAGCCAGCTGGTGATTAAAGCCATCTCATTTCAGAGGGCACCAATGGAAATGCTCTGGAATTTCACACTGAATTGATTTAAGAAGTTACTGCTTCAGCTGTCAGCTATGTTTCTTTAGCAGGAATGGTTGAAGGAAATGCACGTTCACTTCCCCTCATTGCTGCTCACAGCCTGGTACGCTAACTTATGCTGAAATATGCTGGCCATCCTTTTCCAGAGATGGCAACCTCCAGCAGAAGGGCAGGATTGACAGTTTGGGGTGACATCTGCCACCAGGCATGGACTGCTTGGGCTCGTATACCCACACTGCATTAATTTAGGGTTATGAAACTGGTCTTTGTGGTATCTTGCCAAGAACTCCACCAAAACTGTATAGATCGTCCACTCACATCATCAGAGAGCATGGTACTTACTGGGGATTACATAGTGTAGTAGATGCAATTGCCTCTTGCCTGGGGAGGGAAACTCATGGGGTTTCATGGGTGCGTGTGTCTGGCTACACTGTCATTGGCTTCCCTCCCAACTTAAGGAGGGGCAAGGGCATATTTTAGCTTACCTCTTGAAAGAGCCCTTGCAGCACCTTATTTTATTTTGAAAGAACCCATCTGTGATTTTGGTTTTCTTTCCTTTTATTATAGTATCCTGTGTTCTGTGTTTCAAGGAGTTCAAAATTGAGCTTACTGGTGATGTTAACCTTTCTTCACATGTAAGGCAGGGTTTAAAGTACTTCTATTATTGAAGGTATTTTTTTGCTTATTCACAGAAGTGGGAAAAGGGTAAGGCTTTTCTGTCAGGTCCATAAAATAAATTCAAGTCTGGTTTTTAAGGTTTCTCGAAAACTAGAGGAATGTGTTGCTGTTAAGGGATTAGTTTCACTGGAGTTCTGCATGCGCTGCTGTCAGTCATTAAGGTTTTTGCCTTCTTCAGGATCTGATCCTTGCAAATAAACCACGATAATTTTGCAGGCTAGATACCATTTGCCATTTTGAAGAGGTGTAAGCATATAACTTTCACGAAACAAAGTATTGTTTAATCTTAACAGAAATTGTGCAACAGGTAAGAGAAGAATTTACAAATAAAAGTTGAATTAACACTTTTTTTTCAAGATTTGACATTTCCTGTAGAGCGTGATGGATTTAAGTAATTTCTGTGAGATCCTCATCTCCTGAAAATTACTCTAACGCATTTTAGGTATCTTTGATTTGTGTTTTGATGGCTGGCAATGCAGCCAAAGTTACGGATACGACAATTACCTACCAAAACACCTTTATAGCTATATGGTTTGTCATTTTACTGTGAGGTTACTTACAATTGTATTGGTTTGGTTTTCTGGTAGCTTCTTAGCGTTTTCTACTAGTGTGAAAAATCTAGGTTATTCATTCATTGAAAATGTCAATATAGCTACTATATCATTATCTTAATAACCTGGGTCAAATGCGGCACTTGTGCTACAGATCAGTCCCACTTTCCTTATAGTTTTCTGTCAGAGTGCATGGCCTTCACCCTCAGAAAATGCTGGGCAATTGAAAATTACTTTATTTCCATGCAATTTGCCTCTTTAAAATGGCTCTTGCTTTCTGCACCGTTGCCCATTGCATACAGCTAATTGGAGAAACATGAAATTGTTGTGCGTATCGGTATGATGCACATTCCAGAATGTGTCATGTATAATCTGAAATTACCAGCAGACATTTATCTGCCCTTTTTGTTTGTTGGCATGTTTTCTCTGTGTGTGTGCATTTGGGCTACAGGTATTATATATGTTAATTTTTTTTCTAAACAGATCTAATGCGATATATTCATTCTGTTTTGAGTGGCTTCTCCTCCCTCCATTCAATAAGCATGTAATAATAACTAAATAACAAATTTTATAACAAGTCAAATAAGTGTTGTTTACAATTCTCATTTGAGAAAGTGGTCTCTGCAGGTGCTATATTTTTCTTTAAAATGGTTGGCATCATGCAGTAAAAATAAAAAGTGAAAGCATGCATTTTTGAGATAGATTAAGGTACAGAAAATAATACGTGAAGAATAATTTTGTTTTAATAACCTTCATTCTTAGAAGAATTGCATCTTATGGTTCTTTGCCATTGCTATGTGATGGTGGCTTTTTTCCTAAGAGGTAAGCATGGAGACCTTTCCCTCACCAGTTAAAAATAATTATAGTTGCTAACTTATAATAGGGTAAGGAAGAAAAGATTTGGTCTCAGAACAGTGAAAACAGAGAGGGATGAATGATTCTGCATTTCTTTTATTCAGCTCTTGGCAGAAAGCATGACGGTGGCTTATATGCATTTTGTCCTCCCACTTCTCTTGCTGATGGCCATTAACACTGTTACTTCGATTATCATGTTTGAATTGGGGTGCCTTCCTGAGAGAAGTTTCTTCTTCATATGGTAGTATATCTGAATATGCTTCTGATCAAGGCAGGACTGTATTTTTTCTGTTGAGCTTTTCTCTACCCTACAGCATTTGGGTTATGCTAAATACTGAGTTTGTTGGAGGCCTTCTGAATCTAGAAAATAAACTGGCTATCTGAGCTGCAACCTAAAAGCAGACTCCTACAAGAAGAGTTTTTATGAACACGTTGCTCTCAAATAGCAGAAGTCACTTTGAAATAATTTCTTCTTGGTGGTTTTAAGAAACAAGTTACCTTGATAGGACAAATGCATAGATTCTCTGACATACCTTTTCATTAAAGTTAATGAACTTTACTGACCACAGCTTTCAGGAGGAACATTTCCATCTTTGAACACTGGACTTGAGAGTCCTATAAACAAACGTTTTGGGTGTGTGACATGGTTACACACATCATGATTGCCTGACCACTTTTGAGTTTTGTCTACAGTTTCTCTGCAGTACGTGAGGTCAGATGGTTAATCCATGCTCTTATTAGGGCTGATTTTTGTGTTTGCTTTCCATGGAAACTACTTAGATGTATTTGGTGTTTAAGAATTGGTTGTAAACATACAAAAAGCTATTATTATGCAGATTTGGTATCCATGGCCTTCCGTTTTTGCTTGGGCTCTCTGAAGACTAAAGCTATAGTTAAAGGGCTGCAAACCATGGTAGAAACCTAAGGGTTAGCTTTTAACCCAAGGCTTGGCTGAGTTCTTCACAGCTGTGTGAAAGCAGCCACAAAGTGTAATACTGTTGTTTCATTAGATAACCAGTTGACCAGATACATCATTACTTACAAATTCATTGTAGAGAAAAATCTCTTATGATTCTGATCTGTGGTTCAGCTGTGATACCAAACTTAAAATGAAGCAAGTGTGTATATATATTTAGATGAGTGACTTCTGAATGCAGGCCAGACAGAAGCAATTTGCACATTGAAATGTGACAAGCTCACAGTGTAGAATTTTAATCAATGAGACATTTTAGCTCATCTCCATATATTATTTATGCTTGAAGACTAATATCAGATTGAAATATGGCAAACTTCTCTTCTCAGAGGAGAATTTAGAGAGAGTATATAAAGACTCAGGGTGATGAAGTTAGACACAGTGAGGAGCACTCTGCCCTATTACACTGTTAATCAAACTGGTTGTTTATGGCAAAAGGTGTCTCTGTTACCACCTTTAGTGTAGTATAAACCTTCCAAAATACTGGCACTCTTCCAACTTCTCATGTTAGGATTCAATTCCAGAGACAAGACTACTGATAGGCCTGCAGTGCTCTGCTTTATGGAAATTGATTCATTTACTGCTCTAATTTGTGAGGTTAACTGACGTGTGGAATAGTTGCACTGTTCTTCACTGTGTTACTGCTGTCAGACAACTTTTCTTGCAGCTGTCACCTTTCACAGGACTCTGCTGAAAATATCAGAGATCACCTCAGAGCACAGTGTACATTACCCAAGTACCCAGAGAGATATGTATTTTGCAACTGCAGAACATGGTTATATTCTTGAAAGTTCCAGGGCAACATCCTTTGACCATCATCTGTGTATAGATATATATCATCAGTCATTCCCAGTACTTTTAGTAGATGTCATATGAAACTTACAGTTCCAAGTTTTCTAAACTTAATCAACAAATACAAATTAAAATATCTTCTAATAGAAAGGAATTCTTATACACTGAAAAGAAATCTGGGTTCATAAAAGGAACGTTGAGATCACTGGAAACTTCAGAGATGAATTTGAGGCAGAGAATGATTGACTTGTATTAATAGGGGGGGAAACTTTATTCCCAGCTGGAGAGGAAACAGCACTGGCAGAAAATCTTTGAAGCATTTGTTCATAACAGAACAATCTAGTCTTTGGGGTTCTGTTAAATGAATTAAAATCAGCTTCCTTTCTCTTAACATGCTGAATTCACAATAAGAGATTAACAGTATTGAGGCAGAATTCTAAGAGTTCTGACTCGATTAGCTCTTTGTAAGTGGATAAACTTTATTTTGGCCAGTGTTGAACAAGTAACTCATTACAAATAAGTAATTCAAGATGATGAAGGGGGAGTTTGCTCATAAAAAGTTCAACTGTGTTATTTACGTACATTCCATACATTTTTCTCTCCAGTGAGTAGGGAAGGAAAAAGAGGTGCCATGGCTATTCTCTCTCTGTGAGTGGTTACAAATCTCTTAACTATCATTATAAAACCAGGAAAGGGATAGAAGGATGAGGAGGTTCTTAGATTTCCAGATGTTTTACCTGAGAACTCAGGCTATTTCAGAGTCTTCGAAGTAGATTCTAAGTACAGAAACTGCAGAAGCCATGTGTGTGGTTGGCATTACCAAGTAGAAGAACTTGCTGGTGGTGTTTGTATCTATTACAGTGAATAATTGATTATCATCAATAAATTGCTTAAGCTGATGTTGAGCTTGAAGCGTCTTCAAGGGCTGCAGCTTCAAATGTACCCTATACAATACCTGAAACCCAGAAAGCATGTGTGTAGAATTGCTGATGAATGTTGCTGAATCAGGCTGACACTGTTTCTTATTCAGATCATAGCCTGAACAACTGGTAGCATACCCTGTGAAATAAATTATTATAATTGTCATAATAAAATAATGTAACAGATTGGTTTTTTTTTTATAGTCAGCAGTTCATAATGATTTGGTGTACGGCGTTATAAGCTGGTTAGCTCAAATACACATATTTGGAATGTAAGTAGGATTTTTTAGGGGCTCGTAACTCGGTATGCATTCAGATAATTTTTTAAACTGCATTAATACTTTACGTACGGAAGACGTACTGTTCCGTTGGGATTTAAAAAGACAGTAATTACATAGTAAACATACAGTCATTATTGTCATTATTAGAATCACTTGTTGCAACTTAACAGTGTCTGTGCAGATTTGTCACTTCTGTCTGAGGGATTACGTGAATTTAATTTTTGCTTCTCAGTCTTCCACCCATCAGAATTGCTAAGCTCCATGTCAGGATGGTGCAAGTGCTAGTTGACTAAGAACAAGACAGCACACAAGTGGTCGAACATACAAAAATAGGTGGAACAAAAAGAAGAAAAAAGAAACATCTTCCTCCTTCATCACATCAGGTTGGGTTAAATTATATATCATCCTCTTATGTCACAAGAGAAATAGAAACGATTTAAGAGACATTTTGAGAATACTGTAGTTATGAAGGATATACTCAGTGATATTTTTTTTTTAATAAATCAATTAATAGAATTCCCCCCAAACGAAATATCTAAATTGGGCACTCCATGTGCCTGTTCTGTATTTGAGCATCCATTTTCTTTTCAAAAACTCAATTTGTGATTTGAACACAAATCAGATCAAATAATTAATTCCATGTTGGAAATTGTCATGCAAGAATATCTGTTGATCTAAGTAAATTACATTGTTTATGGAAATTATGAGAGATACTAGAATTGAAAACAAACAAACATGAGACAAAGATTAAAACAGTTGTATTAAAGATAGTAAAGTGTCTAAACAGGTCAACTAACTATGAAGACAAGCACAGGAACCCAGAGTTGTATGAATGATCCTACTATACACCATGCACCTGCCAGATGAAGATTTAGGGATTTAGTGGATCAGTGGTTGCATTAGGACTGTTTTGTTTGTTAGCTCTTGATGGACCTAGTTGTATGTTGTCCTAGTGAGACCTTTCTATCTTTGACTAATGACACAGAATGTAGCTGCATGGAGAGCCACTTTCTGCACATCTGACTTCTGGCGAGCTGTTGGGTACCTTGTCGTTTTAATATTGTGAGATATGGTAAAAATAATTTTCTATTCACTTTCTCTAGACTACTTCTTTTTGTTTGTTTGGCCATGACCATATCCTTCTGCATCTCTCTTGCAAGTTTAACTGCTAGGCTATTTAGTCTAAAAGTTTGTTGATACAGCTGTCCTTGTTGCCCATGTACATTTTTTTAATTCTGTAACCTTTTTCAGGACATGTAGTATATTTTGGGTAGTTAAATCTAATTCAATATTTTGAGAAGGAGCAAGGTAATTGCATAGTATCTAGTTAGTTTCCCTTTCATTAGTAGATCCTGAGGTACCCCCTTTGTCTTCTGCAAATTTGCATGGGCCTAGCTGTTCTTATGTAAATCCATGTCAGGAAGTGCTCCCTTTCATTGTATCCTAATCCTGTTTCTGACTGATTTCCAAGCCAGATGGCAAGAAATGGTCTTCCCAAAGCACCTTGACAGGATGACTCTAAAAGGTGATGCCTGTTTATTGTTCCCACCCAGTTAACATGGGGTAACTGCACAGAGGAATAGAATTTTCCTTCCTCCTCTCTCTTTGGTTTAGGGAGTTTGGGAACAGTTACCTCTGCTTGAAAGAAGTTTGGTGCAATTGTACGAGTAAGACAACCCACTTGCTTAGAGTAAAGCCTTGACCCTGTTTATTGGTGGGAAGCTGTATCTATACCTCTATTCTGTATCTGATTGCACAAAAGCAAGCTCTCGGGTATCCGTGCCCTTTCCTCCAAAACCTAATGTGGGGTGTCCGCTATTTATTGAAAAATATGGTGTGCCACAGAGTAAAATAGAGTGCATTTTAAAGTTTTGAAAACATGTATATGTCCTTTTACTGGATGTTGCAAGAGGGCTGCTGTTTAAGTGCTGTTACAGTGGAGGCAGGCATATATTTTGCTAGTTTGGATGGTGCATTTCCAATCCTGGAAATAGGTTTGTCTCATATCTGAAAAGTTTGGCTGGTACTGGCTCATTCAAGGAGTTTGTAACTTTTTGTGGATTCAAGACGCTTCTTAGGATATTGTGAAACAGTAAGAATAATTTAAAATAATGCTTGGAATTAAGGCTGCATCATCCTTTTATTTGGTTAATGAATTTTCCAGATTAGGACAGTATCTACAGATATTCTTATTGTAATTTTGATGTATTTCTGACTGAAAAAAAGGGATTTGAATTTAAAACTGTGGTTCAGATCTGAATTTGGATTTATCTTGGCTGTCAAAAAGACAGAGTGCTCTGTGTTTGTGTTTTGATATTGCCAGTGACAACAAGCTGATGAAAATCTGGATACACTTTTGGAACTTCTGTTAGGAATACTTAATTATTATTGTCATTAAAGCTATCAGTGGTTGAACCCTTCTTGTTGCTTTGTAGTTCTTCCACAATTATCAGTGGTAGCTCTACTGAAATTTCACATTTTGCTTGGGAACAAACCAGAATAAGAAAAATCCTATTGTCAGGCAACTCAGGACAATGAAAATCTCAGTCTGAGAAGTGATATTTAATTACTTACTGCCTAGACAAGCTTGTAAAACAAATTTAATTACGTGAAACAGACAAGCTGCTGACCTCCACTTAAAATCCTGTGTACACAGGGTGACCTGTGGGCCCGACCTGAGATTGAAAGGGAGGAAAAAAAAAAAAGGCCCGAGTTTCCTCTTGCATGCCACCAAAGAGCAGCTGCACTCTGCGCCCTCCCTGGGGAAGCAAATGCATTTGCTGCACGCCACACAGTCATGACAGAGAGGCCAAAAGAGAAACTTAACTAAGGTAGAGACTGAGATAAGTCAAAGTGCTTCTGACCACAGGAATACTGGGTTCAGTGCACTTGTTGAATAGATACGCTATGCTCTATCTGTCAGTTCCTATGTTCAGATAAACCCCAAAATGTTACTTACTAGTGGCTTTGTTTTCATCCTGTTGTATCAAAAGAAGCCTTCTGTTGAATTATGGTGATGAAGATGGACACTTTAACTGCTGATGGGCTCTCATGACAAGGAGTTAAATTACGTCTTCAGGTGTCATTGCAGGAGGGAGTGGGTTGTGCATTTGTTTACCACAGTGCTACAGGATTGCATTACGATCCATAAATAAACGTTTGCCCAGGAAGAGCATCTCTAAGGCACTAGCACAGTGTGCTCACTCAGAGCTTGCTGTGGAATTGGGCTGTAAATGAGGGGAAGGTGGTTTGAGAAGTGCAAAGTAGACATGCAATATTTTTTTAGGGAGTTAAGAAATGAAATACATCCTGAGAAGGTCTTTGTGTACAGAAGTAGAATGAAAACCTTGCAATGAATACCAAAGGGTAGAAAAGTCCCCCAAATTGTGGTCTGGGAATGGGGAGAAGGGATTATGTTGTTGCAGATGCGGGGCTAGTAGTCGAGGTTGCAAACGTGCTTCAGTGCTTGTTGCCTCTGGTTTTCACTGAAGTTCTGGTTCCAGTCTCCTACGTAAGTCTCTGACTCCCAGACTCAGGTGGGTGCAGCTGGGCAAGCTGCAGCGTTTTACCCCTCTCCGGCAGCAGCTTTGTCCTTGTGTTGGAAATGGCAGCCCACTAGCCAGGGCTGCTGAGAGGACATCTCTGCTCCCCAGCTGCTTTGCTTTACAGCCTGGTGTGAAACAACATAAACAGCCATCTAATGTGTTCTATGTTACAGTGTGGCACTTTATCATAAGTGCTGGCCAACCTCAGTTTATACTGAATTAATATATAGACCAAATGGTTATATTTTTGGCATGAAATTAGCCAGCAGTATATGCCTTGCCTGAAAGATGAGCAGCTACCTGCAAGTGTCTTAGATGTTTGCCTGTCCTTGTAACTGACTGAATTCCAGGAATATGTATACAGTGAGAAAGAGATACAACCCTGTACAGAGTTACCATTGCTATTCCTAGCATACCTATAATGTGCATGTACACACAGAGGAAATATACATATACAGAGATACATATGAATATAGGAAACTGCAGCTTTTTCTTATAATTCTATATTGTATAATATGTTTGCGCCCTTATATGTATGTTCTCCCCATAAAATACAAGTTTGTTTTCCTCAATATTAAACTGTTTGATCAAAACTCCTTACACATCACCATGGAAGATTGAGATACATATTATGGAGAAACCAAATTGAATAAAATACTATTCCTCCCAGGAAAGTTGGGGAACTTTATAGATCATCTGCTGCAGAGATTTCTCATTTTTACAAGGAGGCAAGAATAACTGTGGTGTTACTTACTGAGGGAGAATAACAAATCTTTTTTTTCACTTATGAAATGAACTTAGGTGAACTTCCAGGGCAAAATAGTGGGCAGGAACACAGTGCTACCATTTTTGAGAGCCATATATGACAGTGCAATGTTACATCTGAAAATTGTTTTTTGTATGTCCTGTCCTCTGTATAATTTTGGCATACCTTTTGTTTCTCTCTCTTTGTAGTGGTTCTACTTTAAATGAGCTCTGCAGAAAAATTTGCTGTCAAGTCTAGGAAAAATAATGCAACACCTTCATTTTCCATATTACAACATGTTCTGTGAAATGCTTGCAGAGGGATCCCAATTCGTTCATGGAGTCAGCTGGAGTAATTAGGGCATGATGCAATTGTTTCTTTATGGGCCTGAAGGTAGCCGAAGAACCACAAAGGCTCATTTCTTGTTAAAGGCTGCTTTAACCCTTGGCCAGGTAGGTGGGTGTCATGGGCTTGCTTTGTTCAAATGCTTTGAGCTCTGTGAGGAATGGAATCACGAGGCCTCAAGCCACTCTGCTCACAGGACTGCAGCTCAACATGTCCCTCTCTGAACCTTTAGGAAGACCAAACACTGTACAAGGAATGTGGGTTTTTTGTTTGTTTGGTTTTTGTTTTTTTTTCTACAGAAGGATATAAATACCATTCACAGTATTCTGCTTGATGAATCAGAATCTGAAACTATTTATTTTGGCCAGCCTAATATGCTGTCACCCTTCTTCTTGCTTCTGGAAAATTTTGGCCTTTCCGTGAGTTCAATTCCATGAGGAACATCATTTCTGACTCCTGAGAAGAGCAGTAAAAATCTGCAAAGCTATCTTCACTCAGATTTTAGAAAGACGTCAGTTATAAAGTTGGTGATCTGTGCTGCATGCTTTTTATCATAACAGTAATTTTGCATTTTTAAAGAATTTAATAAACTCTGTGTTTACAGACACACTTTAAATTTGGACGTTATGCTTCCAGACATTTGCCTGCCCTGAATTGTTGCTGGTCTTTTTGCTCTGACTTATGGAAAAGTATTTTTGGAAATTGAAGGGTGCTTTGGGGTTTTTTGGTTTGTTTTTACTTCAGAAGAGTTCAGACAGGTTAATGGGGAGGTTTTTTGCAGATTTTCCATGTAGAAAATGTCCATGCACATTTAAATACCTTTTCTCAGAAGCCTGCAACGATTGTTTTAGGTTCTTCTTTCTTTTCTGAATACATTTATCAGCTAAAGACCACATTTACTCTATTTGAAGCTCCTTTCATGCCTTTGACTGTTAAGGCATAGAAAGGATGTGTTATAGTGATCCAAATCCAGATTCAGTCCTATTAACCATTCAGTCATATTTAACCTATTTTGTCAACATTTCTGTTGTCTTCTTGTATAGGTATTTATGCTGAATCTTAACGTTTATGGAGTGGGAAGGCATCATCTCTCCTACCTTGCAAAATTAAGTTGCATATTTTTGATTATTCCTTAAAAAGGCAGAGAGGACTGTCTTCCCAAAGGTGTGATTAGCCACTTCTTTAAAAATCATTGTGTGACAGCAAGATGCAGGCATTGTTGTGCTCCCTCAGCACACATTACTAGCTCAAATAAAAACCTGACCCAAGTAGGTATGTGCCAGTACTGTTGCCAAAGATTGAAGTCTAAATATTGAGAACAGATTGAGGGCTTTCACTATCTGCTTCCTTTCTTTGTTCTTCTAATAAATATATGTTTACTCTGATGTTCTTCATTACCTCTAGATTAGCCAAAAGGTTCTTTAGCTACATCATTATTAGCAAGCAATGAGTGCTGTATAGATTTATAATTGAATAAACACATGTAAATTAAAACAGCTGAAGGTCTAAACTAACTTCACTTATAGGATATTCTGGCATGAAATATGTTTGGAGTAGCATTTCGTCCTTTTTTATGTCATGCTCAAGCAAGATTCTCCAGCAGCAAGCCTGTATTTGTTATTGATTTTGTTTAATTTTCAACTTTGGACCTAAGCTGTTTAAACAGATTACTCCCTGCTTTTATCTGAGTCAACTTCCTCATGCTTTCATCAAAGCGAAAGAGATTATTTGACTTTCTGTCTCCTAACACAGCATTACAAGAGGGTCATATGTTAAGTGACAGTGATGGATTCTATATCAGGGAATGACCACTCTGTCTGCATGGAAGTCCCCTGTAATAGTTCCCTAGCAAAGACAAAAGCATCTCATTCTTATTTATTTGGAGGTATTCATTATAATAGTATTTATTCTCTAACTGAAGCTAATGTATGTCAGAACTAGATTAGGTGAGGGTATGTTTGAACTGGAGTAATAATGTGCAGGCATCATATGTTTGTGTCATGGCACTAATTCTGTACCTTAGGCAACAGTTTCTTTCTCTTTCCTGGGCACGCAATATTTGTGAACTGAGTAATACCTAGCAAGAGGAGGACGCTTGCAGTGTAGCTATGAGAATTTTATAGTAACGAGCACTGCCACAGGCTCTGGGCACACACAAGGCTTTCTGGTGGGAGCAAAATCTTTTATCTTTGGGGTCTTATAAGAAAGTTAAGATGGAGGTAGTGAGTTAACTAATTTCTCAATTGGGAAATTCTACAGAAAATACTTTAAAGACTCTGCTGGGAACATCTAGAAATCCATCTGCATTTGTTTCAGTTCTCTCTGCAGGAACAGTTGGGTTATAGATGTAGAATATGGGCAGCATAGATGTAGAATCAAGGTAACAGGTGAAATCAATATGGACAGCATCAGATGCTTTGGAGATACACAGCATTGTCAGTGACTGTGGTGTTGGCAGATTGCATGTGCATCTCTTTCTCTGAGCTCTCTTGGGCTTTGTGCTCCAGGCTGAGTAGGTGAAGTGATAAAATACCTTCTGTAGGTTCTGAAGACAGTTTATCCTAGAGAGGAATACACAGATATTTTCCTTTAAGTTGTGGAAAGAGGACTTCAAACTGTAGCAAATGACAGCTCCCAGACACAGTCTCAATTCACAGCTGAGCAGGCAGGGAAACCCAGGGTTTTCATGCAGGAGGCACATGACTCCTTGTGAGCAATGCAGATGTATTAACTTCTTGTTACGGCCAGGCTTTTCTTCTCATTGTTGTCCTTCTGAACAAACGGTACTTTATACAGAGATGTGAGTGCTATTAGCCTGGAGAGAGCTGCGGTGCAGGTGATCTTGGGATGGTTGCGCTAAACCCCAGAAGCCCCCCACAAAGTCGTCCTCTGAATGTGGATCAGGGATTCCTCCCAGACAGGGTGTCCTGGATGGGGCTCAAGTGAAGGAGGGAGGTGCGCAGAAACAGGAGCTGCAATAAACTCAGGAATGGCACAGGAATAAAAGCATTCTCATCTGTTTTCAGTTTTTCATGTTAGCGGCTTAAAAAGAGCTGCTTTAAATGATCAAGGCAGTTGCAACTATTGAAGGAGTGTTTCTGGTGTGGCTTGAAATTGAGTATACTAATTGGTTGTATTGCTGTAGGAAAAGCAGCACAAAGCTGAAATTGCTATACTACTGAAAGATGATGTGCCTCGGCATTTGCTTAGCTGTGTATAGTCTAACATCTGGACATACTGCAGTCTTACTTGCAACCTACAGTAACTACATATGCTTCTTTACTATAAAAAAATCTTCTGCTTCATTTGTGTAGTTATTGGTGCCTATACATATGCAATCACATTATCTTTCATCATTATATATTTCACAGGCAAAATATGGATTAAAATAGTGTTAATCCTAAAATTAGAAGAGCAATCCTGATGCAGATGCTGAATTGTTGTTTCTCTGTTAGTGGTCATTGAGTTAGGAAGTAGCTAAGCTTTTGGCTGACCAAATTAGATCTGTTAAGTTAATCACAAGTTACTTGTGTTTATTCTCCATAGCATTTCTGTTTACTGAGAGTTTTGTGTATATGTTGAGAATGAGGAAAAAAATGGACCTGCAGACTTTTCATGTTAGTATTGAGGACTGATATATTTTTGAGGTTTTTGCTTATACCATGTAGTGGTGTTAGTGGTGTGTAAAATAGGATCACAAATGGTGATTATAATGATATGAACAGGCTCGCTCTATAATATAGAACAACCTACCTATCTTCCTTTTTTTGTAAAAATACACCCCTAAGTCAAAGCATTTCTCTAGCATAAATGCCTAGAATCTTACTAAAATCTGATCTCATTAAGTACACCATCAGCATTAAAATAGAGTATCCTAAATCTTAGTCATTTAGAAATGATCAGTGCCTGAAAAGATGAAATGAGAAATTTACCAATTAGTATAAATGTCTTAGTGGAGCAGAAAGTGACTTCAAAGAACTTGATGCTATACTTGGGGGTTTTGATATATATATTTTCTTTTTTTCTGAAGTACTTCCAATTTGGAGACAACTTTTAAAACCTTTTTAGCATAATATTGGAATATTTGAAGCTCATTTATCATGTGCGTGCAAGCCAAATGTAAGGGAAACATTTGAAACATTTGAAAATATTTTAAAACTGTTTAGTTTTTAAAGATGAAAGGATTGAAAATTAAATGCTCAGTCTTAGTCTGCTTGTGCTCTTCTGCTGCACCACGGTTTTCTTTTATGTGTGCTGTGGGCTGGTGTTCAATATAGCATTTCATCACGTTACCCAACCCTTTTGGTATGACAAGTCTTAATGTGAAAGAATCGTGTTTTGTGTCTGCTTCTGATCATCTCTGCTAACCTTTGCAAGACGTTTGGGCCCATCTTGCAATCAGATGGCATCAAACAGTGCTACAGAGTCCAGTAAACCTTCAATTCCCAACCTCCATCAAACTGGCAAGAAAGTGAAGCCTCAAGTCCTGCACAGAGGGCTCCCTTCCATCGCGTGAGGAGCATCCCTGTCTCAGGCTGCTTTAGTCCCATGGCAGATTACACCTAGGAGCAGCTGGCATTTCTAGCTTTGAGTCCTCCTTATTTGTGTTGCACAACATCTGGCAACCAAAAAAGTTTTAATAAGAAGTAGCATTAGAATAGAGTGTCACATGCTGCATAAGGGATAGCTTGGAAAGAAAGCAAGTATTGTATCCTCTCGTATGCAACATCCCCATGCCACAGCCTGGTTTTCTTAGTAACAGATCCAGCCTGGTTTTAAATATGGGTTATTTTGGTGATTTTTTTTTTTTTTTTTTTAACCAATGTTTCCTAGTTTCCACAGAAATTTAAGCAACACTGAGGCTTGTTTTGGCCATTCTGCAAGGGACACTGAGTGATGCAGAGTTAAACCTTTTGACTATGCCACTGCATACTGATGATGTCAGTAGGATTCCTTATCATTGCTAAATGTCCTTTGTGGTTTTTGCTGGAATGGGAAGCAAGGAAGGAGTAGTACATCAAAGCAAACAGTATATTTTTGTAACACCACATGTATAAATATTGGTGCAGTGGTGCTAGTTTCCATATTAAATGCCAGCAAAAGTTTTTAAAAATCCACCTCAGAGCTGTAGGTCCAAAAATGCATGGTGAGGCAAAAAGGTGAATAAACCATTTAAATGGTGAGGGTTTAAGTGGGAAGGGGGCAGGGGGAAGGCATAACCACAGTCTCATGCTCTGCTGTGGGAGCAGGAGGAAGCCCAGATGTATTTTTAAAAAAATAAGAGGAAAAAGGCTCTTTCCCATCTCATGCTGTATCAAATTCCTCTCTCCTTAGCTTTTTTTAATCCTCCAGCATTTTTAGAAATTATTGTTTTATGAAAAATGTAAATGTGATTATATATAATGGGTATTTATTATAAATATAATTATACAGTTTTCAAAGAGAGGATAAAAGCTATTGCTGAAATAAGAAAACACTTTCCTATCACCTCTAATAATATTTTCCACATCCCTCCATTTCAAAACAGAAGTGAATTGGATCAGCATGAGGAAGCTGTTCATACTGGTTCCCAGCTGTGGATGTGTCAATGGAGATAAATTTCATGTCCTCAAATATTACTCCTTCCCAAGTACCGATTTGCACACACCTTAAATTCCAGTTTGCCAAGAACCGTTTTCCAAGGTGTTCATCTGCTCTCTCAGTGAGGTTTTGAGGTTTCACAAAGTGTTTGTACAAGGTGGTTCAAGGCCCATGTGACTTAATAAAAATAACCCCAGCTGTTATAAATGGCAGCTTTTCTTTGCCTTCCTTTTGGAGGAGCAGAGGTCAGGGATATACATTTATTTTCTTCTTCAGTGCAGGTTTTCAGTGCCCTCCCAGTCTCTTTCTGTCCACCGGCCAGCTGGGCATTAGCAGCTGATGGCTGGGGAGCAGAATTTGCCTTTCTGATTAGACTGGCTGGTGCACCTTGCGGGAACTTCTTGGAGCTGGAAAAGAGCATCTGAAAGCCCAGCTGTTGTCCTTGGGTCACTTTTTTTTTTTTTTTATAATATATGCAAAATCTTAGTAGGCTTTCATTTAGTTTGTAGTCTTGAGGAGTATGAAAAGTCGTTTCTATCAGATTTATTTATCCCTCAGCCCAGAAAATTGGGAAGAGTATCCTGCCTCTTCTCTCAAACCAACATGTTCAAGGTTTTACGTGGAGTTTTAATGAAGCGTTTTGCATGGATGTGTTTCTAGAAAGGAGGGAAAAAAAAGTTGTGTGGTTGTTTTTTAATTTTGCAGACAAACTGCTTTTGCTTATTTGCTTTTGCAAAAGATGTGTCTGTGTGTGCTGTATAGACCTTCTTGGTGACTTCTACAGGGTACCCTCTGTGCTTTTGCATCACATGCTGTACCTTGCAGAAGTTACCTCTGGGTTATTGTAACACCAGTTTTCTGATAAATAACAGACTATGAAAAAAGTTTAAGTAAAACACTTTTGGGAATAGTAAATGACAAACCTCTCCAAACATGGTTTATGAGAGCCTTGTAGCCCAGTCTTCTAAAAGATGCACCTGCAATCTGGCTTTATAGCTGATACACAACTAGCTGGCAGACAAAAACCTTGCTAGGATTTCAATTTACAACCTATGATACATAGAGTTCTTCCTTCCTTGTAATGCTTTAAACTGAAATTGAATTTTAAATTAACTTGACACTGTGCTGTTTTCAAGTCAGATAAATAACTGTGTTCCTTTTCCCTCCGTTCATAATATATTTGATATCTTACTATGAAAGTATTTCCTGAATTGATATTAATATTATACATTTGCCAGTCCTTAATTTCCTTAGAAAAAAAAAAAAAAAGTGAAACATAACTCTGTAGCTGTAAGAAGTATTGTTTGCACTTTATCAATGATACGGTTTTGTAGTTTAGGAATTTTCCAGTTCTTTTTCCGTTGCTCACTGTAAAAACTTGTGGTTTATTTCTGTGTTTTTTCACATAATTTGATCAAACAGTGACCTTCAGAGTTACGTTCTTTGAGCTACCATGCATGTAGGTAGCTTCCATTTGCTTTAATTCATCAGAGGGCCACATTCTTCACTTCAGTACCAATTTACACCTTCACAGTGTTAATGAATCAATGTCTCAAGTCCCCCAGCTATTATAGTTTGGGGGTTTGGTGTGCTTTTTGTTATATTTTGAGTGTGCATTTTTTAAGCTGTTAGACACACACTGTACAGGTGTAAAAGCTTGTATAACACAGCATGTAGTTATGAATGTGGTTAGTGGTGTCTTAACCTGACAACTGATAGCATAAATCTTTCTTACACTTGATAGATAGCACCACTGGGAAGAATATTATAAAAGAGCCACCATAAGAAAAGAAAAAAAAAAAAAGGAGGGGGGGGGTTTCCTAAGTATTTTTAAAGAAAAGTAAATAAATAACCATGTTTCTAAATGTGCATGTATAGTGGAAAGGAAGACTTTTACAGCAGAATTGTTTTGTGGGTTGTTTTCCTAATTCTCACACTCATAAGTGAAAAAAGCTTTCTCATAAAACTGTATCTGGAAGAGCTTATACTGAAGGACGTACAGTGACATAATTTACAATGTTGGCATGCTGGGCAAAATGTATTTCTTCTGTTCCTGGTAAAAAATGTGGCTAACGCCATGGGTCCTTATGTGCAACTTGAAATAAAGTATTGGAATAAGGAAGGTGTTCTCCAAACAGCTCCCATTTTGTACTGTCCGTCTTCCTGCCGGGCATTAGCATTCCAGAAAGAGTTTTACCAGCCCCAAAGGCTTTAACAGTGGTCAGGACAGGCAGAAGGAAAAATTACCAAACACTTCCCCTCATAGGCTTAGGGCTGGAATTGTAATCAGGGGCTTTTGGGAGCATGTTAAAGACCACTGCTTTCCTTGCCCACTCTTTCCTTACAACCTTGCTAGCCAATATCAGTACGACCTGAGAGCCTCTGGTTTTTTTACCAAGCACAGTGAAGAAATATTTGGAATATTTCATTTCTGTGAGTGTATTAATGAAGGAGAAAAAAAACCCTCCTTAAACAGGACAAGAAGTTATGCAGACCTGCCCAACAGCCAGAAATTCTCTTAGACAAAGGAATGCCCCATGAAATGGAAAAGTTCTCTCTTGGTCAAATAAGAGCAAAATACCAGAGCCTTAGTTCAGTTGCTTTTCACTGTCTTACAGTCCTGTCATCTCTTCTCTCCTCTCCCTTTACCCTACCACTCCCCCAAGGTATTCAAATAGAAAAGCTTTCTTTTGAAGGTGTTTACACAAAGAAGGCATTTGGCAGCAGATGAGATTTCTTCTCATCAAAAGCATCTCAGTGCACTCTGATCTTTGCCCAGAACTTAGATAAACTTTTGCTCAGTCCGCTTTGCAGTTACGGATCCTTTTGGTGGACGCTGTCATTGCATATTCTAAGGGCGTGCGCCTGTGTGTATCGAGGCATATTTGTTTGAGTCTCTCCCAGGATATATGCCGAAGAGATTAGACATCATCTTTCATCCCAGGGAGAAGAGAACCTAAATGGGTTTATCATGGGGTTTTCATTCACTCTGTCATTTCTCCCTTCTTTATAGTTCATTGCTAGACTTCTAATTTTTCCCGACAGCAGCACACACCCCTGCAGCTGGCCCTGCATAATGATTTCCTCCTCCTAGACTAACACAAGAGTGGATGCATAAATCTCCTGCCATCAGGGTGCCTCCTTTAGCAGACACTGCCCCCTCTCCCCCCTGGAAAAAGATCTGTCCCCTCTGCAGCACTCTCATTTACCACCTACTAGTTTTGCCTGCTGAGCCAAGATGCTGCCCATGACCATTATCCTGCCTATGCTAAACATCAGGAAATGGTTCTTTTCTGACAAAAATGCAACGATTTTTTTCTTCTTCCCCTAATGACAATTATTAGTAGAAATTGGAGTGCCTTTGGCGATTGTATTTGACACAAACATTACACCATACAGCAACCAGCTCCTGTGAAAAGCAAGAGCTGGCTGATGGTTTGAATTAGGAGCTGGAAGATGAGGAGGACTGTCAGGAACAAGAATTTTGAACGAAATACAGGTCTTTAGGAGGTTTTAAGTTAGAGATCCCCATGTTCACTGAGGCCCTGTATTAATTCAAAATGATCGCTTCAAACCATCGTGTAAGGGCAGTGCTGTCAAATCCAGGGTTTCTCATCTGCTTAACTCATCCAGCACATTGGCAGTTTATCATTCAGACGGGACTTGTGGACTGTTTACAAAGTATTGTTTGAAAATCTCTTCCTTAGCCCTCCATCCTCACTTACAGCAGTGGAATGTAACAGCTGGCTAAAAATCAATGCAAGAATAGTTTAAAAGGCAGCAGTCTCTGTTCCTGTCCTGAAGATGAAAGCAGGAACGGGATGAATGTGTGGTGTATGGGAAAAGCTTCGTCATCCTTTACGAGCAGTGAAGGGATAGGTAAAGGTCAGCCTCTCTTCCAGGAGTGTCTTCCACAAAATACTAGATTTCTTAAATGGGTATTTGGTGTTAGCAGTGTGCTGATAGTCTGATATTTGTAGTTGCTTTGAGAACTAAATGATGTTTTTCTTCAGCTACAAGTATTTGGCTGTTTGCTGCTGTCCTTATGATGATTCATATTGCAGTTATTTTAAAGAGGCAGATAAACTACAGTTGTTTATATACAAACAGAATATGGCATTGGCTGCCAGAAACCAATCTTGCTAATATTTGGCTTGCTAGGTTGCCTGTGTTTCATGTTTTGGCTATCAGAGAGAGTAAGCTTAAAGTTAATTGAAAAGAGTTTCTTTCTGAGTGCGTTCGGAGCTAGTGGCATTTTCTTCTCTGTAAATGCTGGCAATTGATTGCAAAATGTCAGAGGTGTTAGCAGTGTCAGCGACCTTCATCTAGCCAGCTGGAATAATAAGCAAGACTTGCTTTAGGACACGCTGCAGTCACCGACCAGTTTTGTTGCATCTGCAGCCAACTCTGTATCATTAACAAGGAAAAAAGAGTGGATGGAGGAGAGTGGATTGTAAATGTAACAGTGCTCATTCCACTAAATTTACTTGAAAAATGATCAGTTTTTGTGTTCAATGCCATTTTGTACTCTTCATGATCTTCTAATTAAGCCTGGAGGATTGTGGAACAAGGCTTTGATTTGAGCAGTACTGGTTGTCCTCCTTGCAGAGAAGCAGACAAAACTTCCTCTCTGCTGCTGGGGGCTAACTCGTGAACTGATTTTTCTTCCATGCCTTGGTTACTACATGTTATTAGGAAACCCACTCTTGTGACTTTATTTGCAGAACTGTGTCCCAGCAGCTGATCTGCCTGCCAGTTGTGCATCATTCCTGGGATGCTTAAATTTGACTTTGCATCTCAACTATTCCCACTTAATGCAATGAGCTTTGAAGCATACTATGGGGCTGTTGAAGACGTGTCTAACAACAGTCTCTTTAGACTGTGTTTGAGGCTAAAGCCCAGCTTTAAAACTGGTGATGGTGTTTATGTCTTTGAAGTAATTTTATTAGAATAAAGCAGTACCTGTGATTCTTGAAAAATGAAGGGAGAAAGAATGTGTATCCCTGTGCATGGTAGAACCCAGTGAGCAGTTGAGGGGATTACCTCTTTCTTGCCTCGGTGTTCCCTTGAAGCAACAGCAATGATAGAGTCTGATGGCCAGTGTGCTGGTTGGTATTAGCAGAGAGGGTATCTGCGGTTCTTGGAGAAGAGGAAAAGGAGAGGAGGGCAGAGGTGATAGGAGTGTTAGACTTTGAAGAGCAACAGAAATAAGGCTCTGTTGGATTTGAGAACTTTCCAATCCCATATGGCATTCCTTTGCCTTAATGATAGGAAAAGTCTTTATTTATTATTGTAATATTTTATCTTTATGATGTTTTAGGACTGGAATACTTGCACTTTATTCCCTGCATATACCATCTATTAAATAACATCTCTATTCCTCTCTAATGAGAGCAGGTACACAGAGAAATGGAAAAAGGTCTTTCTGCATTACACAAGTTTTTCTTGGGTTTATTATTAATCAAGAAATACACATATGCTTAAGGATTTGGGGAGAAAAAAAAAATCATAAGAAAGTTTGTCTTTTGAGACTCTCTTTGAAAAGTCAGCTTTTTACTGCTCAGTAAACCTGCCAGCCAGCTAAAAGGTTCTGCTCGTGGACATGATGGAGGCAGCTGGAGCTCAGGAGTGGGAGCAGACTGTGTGATGCTCTGCGAGAGATGTGTGTTTGTGCATGACCTTGTGCCTTGGCAGAGGGGGGAGGCGTTACCAAGAGGACTGTGCTGGCAGGGAGAGGCGTGGAGTGTGCAAGGGATCCTGCTGCTTTTGCTGCAGACGGATCTGACAGCTGCATGTGACACCAGAGCTCAGGCTGAGTTTAAAACAGTGTCCTGACTTCAGAATTGCAGGTAGAAAGTGTATTACTGTAAAGTTGGTGGGTCTTCTACAGTAAATACCAACACTTGTTTTTTTTCCCCAAGCCCTTTCTTTGTGTTACCTAACAGGGGATTTAGGATACATTCTCTTAGCTTTCTTACCAGGCTAGTTTTACCTGATTGTGTTAAATCCTTTCAGTTTGTGACATGTGAAAAGATACTTCTGCTAATTCAAGATTAAAAATGCCTTTTTATATATAAAATGCTTATAGATTTGAACTATTGAAAGACTCCATGTTGGAGGAGATGCATAGAGTAAAAATGGTGGTAAACATGAAAAAAGATTAACTTGCTTTTCTGAGAGGTACAAACCAGTCTTTCTTCCCTTTGGAAAACATCATAGGATAACTTGGGTTGGAAGTCATGTAGTCCAACACCCTGCTGAGATCTGGTTGCTCAGAACATATAAAGTATTCAGCAATCTATTCTACATAGCTCAGAACTGAAGTATAGGGTGATGAGTTTTGTGGGATTTCTCAAAGGGAAAAAATTATTTGGAATAAGTCTTCTTTGTCTTCATCTTGCAGAGGGGAGGGGAAGAGGGAGGCTGAGGAAAGGAGTTCTTTACTATGCATTTCCTTTTCTTTTTAGATAGAAATAAAAATTTCTTTAGGCTAAACCTTACTTTCCATACTCAAATATTTCCCAGAAAGTTGGTGTAAGTATAAATATAGGCTTTTTGAGAATATGCCCCTAGAAGTTAATTTCTGAAGCGAAGTGAAACTGCAAGGTGACATTGCTTTGGAAAAGTGAGCCTTAATAAAGGACTTCATTTAGGCATCCATCCTTGAAAATGGATGGTGGACTAGGTAAGGGTTGGGAGGCAAAGGGAAAACAAGGAGATGCAAGAGAATAATAGATGAAAGTTAATGCTCCTGTTTGAAATTAGCACTGGTGGATTTGGTGACCCAACCACTGGCAGCTCAAAGTCAAATTCTTACCGTAAAGTCTTCTTGCCACACATCGGGTTTGAGTAAGTTTTTTATGTGTCTGCCATTATCTTCTAGAAAAGTGGCCCCTCCTAGGCAGAGTTACGAGTCTTTCTAAAGAACTTTTGGGTGCTTTGTGTGTCCTCAGCACATTTTGAGAGGGCACCTGCAGTAAAGAAAAGCAGAGAATGATGCTTATTGATAATGGTAGCTGTAATGAAGTTTCACCTTTTATAAGGCTGCATCTCCAGCAGTCAATGTAAACATTCATCACTGGGTCTTGAATATGAAATGTTACATCACTCCTGTGCTGAGGGAGCTGAGAGCCTGTTCTGTTGTTCCAGGTGAGAAGAGTGAGGGGGACAGCCCAGGGCTCAGTTCTGGGGCTCACCTGGTACCCGCTGGAGCACAGTTGAACAAGACTAAACCCTGACGCCGCCTGGTCTCCTCTTGAAGTCCCATCGGAAGTGAGTTTCTCTCTCCCAAGGCGTGGTGTGCATGCAGATTTCTCATGTGAATTTTTTGTTTTCAGGTAAGCTCACTTTTTCCTTTTTTCAATAACTTAGAGCTTTCTATATGAGAAATTATATTCTTTTTTTCTAGAAAAATTTGTTGCTATTCATCAAGACTTTCAGATGTTGCTGGAGCATATAATAAATGTTTATTGCTACTAATGGAGATAAAACTTCTAGGAGCCAGTCTCGCAAGAGGCATTAAAAATTAGCAAAGGAAAAAAAAAAAAGAACGTCTTGGCAGAGGTTCTGTATTCATAAACCTATTTATAGATGGTATGCTGGGTAGGAAAGCAGGTTTGTGCCTTTGCCAGCAAGATGCTCCAGCCTACTGCTGTGCTAGTGGTTGCCCTAATTTTGCACTTACATTCTGAATCTCCCAGGAGGATGCTGAGCAGATGTGTGATTGACTTGAATCTCAAAGGTGTGCGGGTTTGACTGCGTCTCTGAGAATGATAGGAGAGATTCGATCAACTTCTTTTCCAGGACCCATTCACGTTGATTAGCACATGTTGGCTTGACAGGTTTCTCAGAAACCAGCTTGTAAAACCTTCTTCCAACTAGGAATTTTCTTTATCCTCAAGTGGCCAAAGAGACCTGAAGTGCAGATTGACAGAGGTGTTGCACAAACATGGCTTTTGGTCTGTTCTTTAGCTGCAAAGTGGTTTAAAACTATTTTGGCAGCTCACTTGGTGCTGGCGACTCTCCTGGGAGTGCTGCTGTTGGGATCACTGGTTCCAGCCTGGTGTGAGCCTGGAGAGGAAAGCAAAGCGTTTCAGTGGGATTGCCTGTGCCACCTTCATCTCAGCTACCAGTAATAATTGTCTATAGACTGTGTTTTTCAGAAGATAGCACTTAGCCTTTCCAGCAAGAGAAACAAGTGTCTCCTGTCTGACACCAAAGAGAAATGAAACAGTGGCAGAGGAAAATAAAATTTACAAAGAGCCAAGTTAAGAAAACAAGTGTATTCTAGTGTTTAGCAGGGCTGCATGCCAGTTTGGGAAGGTTTTTGTTTAGGTTTTGGGTTTTTTTCTGAGATGCTTCTGTGCATTGTTTTACTTCCCCTTAAAAACTAATGGGAAAGGGAGGGATCAAAATATAGTTTTACATGTATGTGAGCTGCAGAATGAATAGAAGTGAACACAGCTGTTCTAAAGCAAAAAAGTACAATCTGCCTTCGCACATTCATTTATGAACCTAAAATCATGATTTTTTGCAATGTAGGAAAAAGCGTGAAAATAGTCACTATTTAAGCTTATTAGAAATATACATCAGAGAAAATGAGAATCACTGAGGAGCAAAGGTGGGTCCTGTGGGGGATGTGAATGTAAGGGTGGACTCACTGAAAGCAAGTAATAGCAGAGTAATTTTGCTGTGGAATTTTAAACCAATTATGTGAATAGTAGTTCTCAAAGTAGCCAGAAGTGCTTTTTTGTGGGTATAGCTAACACGGTTTCAGAAAGCCTCTGCCTCGCCAGGGTTAGCGCTCCCACAGCTGAGATGGCATGAGTGCTCGCATGTTTGGCTGTACATCGTTGCCTCACTGCAAGTTGGCCTTTCTCCATCTACCTCTCCCATGGTAAATCTTCCAAAAAATGCACAAATGTGTGTCTGTTAATACCCAGTGCCTCAGCTTGTTTCTACGTCTGACTGGAAAGTCTGATGTTCAAAAGGTACTTAGTCTTAGATTTTGGAAAGATTAGGCATTTTGATAAGTTGCATCAAACTACATCAAACTTTTATTGAAATTACTGCAAACTTCACATGGACTGATTAAAGGTAGTATTTCAAGAAGCCTTCACTGATCTAGTTGTTTCTTGAGCTCTATTCCTTTGAAAGAAAGATTAGCATTCTTGTGTTTTTTAATAAAACAAGCTGAGTACTAAAAATCCACTGTCAGCAGTTTGGCTTGAACAGCAGACTATGTAGCTCATTGCTCTACAGAACATGGAGGATATTAAATGTGGATATTAATTTTGTTTGTTCCTCCATCACAAAGAAAGTAGAAATTCTCATGCAAGAGAATAAAATTGTTCATGGGATTCTTCAGCATTGCCTTTTGTAGTATGCAATTACAAACTTTGATGCATAGTGGGTATGAGGTATTTCCTGGTGTTAGATGTGTGTAAATAAGTATAAATCAGGTTGGTTGTTTGTTGTTTGGTTTTTTTTTGTTTTTATTTTTTTTAAACTCTTAAAGCACCTACATGGTAGTGCTTAGAAAGAGAAATAAAACTGAGATGTCTACAAAACTTTCTTCTTTTGTTTCTAGAAGCTTTCCTCAAACTTCATTAATCTTCAAAGTTTTCCTTTTAAATAGGTGGTCAGTGTAAGCATTTCTGCAAATTCATTTAATTTGAAGATTTTGTCTCTAAAGTTGTTCAAGTAAGCATAGCTGCAAATCTGATTCACTTGTGTGGCAATGAACTTCACATTTAAATCGGGCTTCTAATAAGTCCTTATTGTGCTAGAAGGTACTAATAGCTACCATCAATCAGAGGGCTGGTAAAAGTTGTTCTCCCCCTCTCCCCCAGACTAAATGAGACAGCAATTAAATGCCCTTTTGTTAAGTGATAGCTGAAACAATGGAAATCAATGTCCAAAGCAGAAACCAGAATGGCAAGTCTTAAGTATAAACTAAGCCATGTGTCCCAAGGGATTGGCATGTTGATTTGCTTACAGCTGAGGGGGTATATGAAAGGAATAACTGGGATTGTAGACAGCAGGAGAAGCAGTAAATGCTCCTTGGAGTCAAGCCAGAAGGGAATATGTGCTGGGAAGACTCCTAAATGGAGCCGTGCTGCCATCATCTTGCCTCTGTGCAACCCAGGCTCAGCCAGCAGTTCAAATTTGATCCGGAACAGGCCCTGGCATAAGATCATGATCAGAAAATAAGATATCAAGTTTGTTTGTGGTATATTTTTATGTTAGCTGCTCAAGAACAGGCAGTATCTGATCTGGTATGAAGCCGACTGATACAAATTTAACCTTTCAGCTTTTCTGAAAGTGCTTCAGCTGGCAGGGTGAGTTTATACTCGACCAGTGCTGTTATTGCAGTGGTTTATATCCCTGGAACAGTATTTGCTGTGTTGTCAAACCACATATTGAGAGCAACACCCCCTTCTCCCCAAATGCCACCACTTTGTTCTGAGTGCTTACAGGTGCTTAAAGGTCCTAAATAAAATTTCACTGTAAAACAGCCCGGTTTGCTCATCCATTTCTTGTAGATGAAAACAATCCCTTGAGACCCTTAGTACTGGTGAACAGTTTTGTCCAAAGGACGTGCCGTTGCTTAGGTGTCTGAAAGCGTTTTGACTGTTATCTTCACTCCAGATCTTCTCCAAAGCTCATTATGTCAGTCAGACACTTACTTTTGACTCCAGCTCACAGTTATACCTTAGCTTTATTGCCTTGCTGAAAGGGCCTTAAGTTACTCTTGTGCACAGGGCTGCACTGTCTTTAAACTGTGTGGGTTTTGGGGGGCTTTTTTTCTCCTTTTGTGCAAAACTGTAAATGCATTGAGAACAAGCTATTGCATTTACTAATGTCAAAGAACACTGCTGTCATGCATTTCGTATGCTATTGGAAGAGACTGTGGCTATATGATGCTTTGCAGCAGCCTAGCTAAACTGAGAGAAAGTCTTCTGCAAGTCTGAGTCTCAAGAGAAATGTTACAGTAAGGAATGATTTTATTTTTGTGCCTGTAAAGTACTGCATACAGATGACCAGAGTAATCTGAACGAATACTAAAATTTGACTAAAAGAAAATACATCTGTTTAGAATTTATTCTGTGGAGTGCTGTAACTGTCACAGCTCTTTTGAGGGCTTGAACAAAGAAAAACAAAACTACTTGTATTAAGACTACAGAAATGGACAGGCATTAGGAATGGACTAATATAAAACCTGCTAGTTGATGTGCCTTGTCATTATCTCTTGGTGATAAGACACTGTCTTTTCCTAGTGTCCCTGACATTCTCTTTTCAAATGAATGTTCTACTGCATTCACGCTTAGTCTTTGGTTTTATAGTATTGACAATTATTGTGAATGACTCACTTCACAATCCCATTGGTGCGTTCACCTCTGATGTTAACTCTAGTTCTAGCCTTGATTTGCGCCTTGCTTCTGCATCAGATTCACTGTTAAAGTAAAGCAGAGACCCAGGGAACCCAGGGGGACTATGTATGGGCACAGCAATACATTGCTATGTTACCAACATGAGTATAATACTTGGAACCTTTCAATGAAGACCTTGGATCATTAGTGTGATCTTCACTATTACCAATACTGATACCTCTTCTTAAATATATTAAAACATTCTTATCAATAAATATAAAATAATAAATTCTACAATGTGGAAAGATGATCATAAGCATAGAGAATGCAAAAGCTATTTGTACTGTTTTATATTTATTCTGTGTGTAATGTTGAATGATCATGGATTAGGTTTTTTTAAGCACCTACTTCTGTATTGCATGCCTTCAGCAGTCCAATAAAGCAGAGCCATTGACTGCTATTTGATGTGTGTCCATTACCTCCTGTAAATGCCTTGGAGTACAATGGGGTAGCGTGCAGACTTCAGAGCTGTCATGACAGGTATTAAGAACATGTCAAATCCCAGTGATAACTGATAACATATCTGTCATTTATGATGGGATTATTAGGAAGAGGAAAGCCACTAGGAGAAAGATACTCTAGGGAAAAAAAAAAATGGGGGGGGGGAAGATGGGAGGAGAGAGGATTTACTGTTCTTTGGAGCTGCCTGGTTTAATTAAACCTTGTCTAGTCCATAAACAAATCTATTAACTTCCTGAATGCTTTGGCAGTTTATGCACTTCAATACTGCAACAGTAATTCCATGGAATTTAGGTTTCTCTTTGGTGGATAGTTGCACTAATAGGTATTGTGTCTATGATGCAGGTTCTTGAATAGTACATGGAAACAGCTAGTGCAGTAGTACTATATTTTTAAATTTTGTTTTCTAAATAAGAGTTTAACAGAATATTGTGGAAGAAAGAATTCAGTGGGCACATAAGATGTTTTCTGCATGGCAAGTCTTTATAGAACTGAGGAAGAACAGTCTGCCAGTGCCATTTGTTTTGTATCTTTGGTTAGCAAAAGGGTGTGAGGGATTGGGTTTTTTTTATTCTGGATGTCCATCTTGCCTGAATGTGGAAAGAAGGCTGAGCTTCATCTCACTTGTAAAATTAGGTTCTGCAGAATGAGTCCGGTGGGCCTAGTACACAAACTTATGCCTTTCAGGTGTTTTAGGCTGAGCTGTAAACACATCAAAGGTCTAAAAACAGTTAACTTAAGACACAAGAAGTATCTTATTCTGCTGTCTTCTGGTACTCAGGCAGTGCCAGGACAGATGAGGTGACCTGTGTGCTTCTTGCTGTCAGCATCTTTTTAGAGCAGGAGTACCCCCAGGAGAGATAGAACCAGTGTGGCCACCTCATACAGCCCCTACACGAAGAGTTCAACTGGGGTGGGAGCAGGCATATTAGTTGTCAGGAGATGAGGAGACTTGAAGTTTAGTGGGCTGAGACAGCTATTCTTAGCTGTCATGTGCTCCCTTAAATCCCCTTTCAGCAGCCTTTGAACAGAGACTCATAATGCTGTCCAGACTGTCCTTCTGTCTTTTCTGCCAATTTATCTGTTGACTTTTTGTATGAAAAAGGACCGGGTTTTTATCTCTGCCCCTTCTACGGGCACAGCCAAGGTGCGTAACACGTCTCTGGGGCCCCCAAGTCTATCAGGGAAGCAAAAGTAGTGGAGGTCAGCCCAGAGCCCATCTGGGCACGTGGGTACCACTGGACTGTTGCTGGAGGGCAGCTGCTGTGTTGGATGTCTTCCGCCAGGGTGGCTGCCAGCTTGGGTGATGCAGCTGGTAGCCATCCACACTGGTTGGTGGCTTAGAGAGAAGCAGCTGCTCTGAAGGTAAGCAGGAGGCCAAAGGACAGTCTCAGGTTTAGGAAGCAGAGATGAAGAGCAGAGAGACAGAGAAGACCTGTGTGAAGATCAAGCTGTAGCTGTTGTGACATGGAGTGAACAATGTTTGACTGATGCTTAAATGGTAGGTGGTATGTGAGAAGCATGCAGTAACCTAGCCAAAAGGCTAGGGGTAGGGAGAGCTGGTGAGGCAGTGGGGTGGGTATCTGGCCTCTTGTCCCTACAGAAGAACATGCCAGAGTACGAGGCAATGGCTGTGCAGGTGCTGTGGGTGCAAGCACAGGCTGCGAGCTGTGGGGTGAGTGACAGTGGGGATGGGGATGGTACCTGCCACATGCTTGCTTGCAGCAGGATACCTCAGCAGTGTACTGTAGGGGAAGAGCATGCACTGGGGCCATTGCAGCATGCCCGTGGGCTCATATCCTTGCTTACCTCATGGAAACTCACTTGCCTGCCCAGGCCCTTGGGAGAGACCTTTTTATTTTTTCGCCATCTCTAAATACATGTTTACCCCACCCACAGAGGCTGGCTGAGCAAAGACTGAAGAGGAACTGAAAGCAAGGATGCCAGGTTTTCAATGTGATGTATGGCAGCTTAATTCATTTTCCAAGGTAGCTCTCTAAAGGGTCTTGTGGCAACCATCTGAAAACAAACAGTGATTTGGATACCTCAACCCAAAGCTGGTTTAGCTTAAGAGTTGTTAAAGGAGCCTGTTGTCTGTTTTTTTACCCAGCGAGAAGCAAAACTCAGCATTTTTTCTGAATAAATTGAACTGTGCACCCAGAAATCATTAATCATACTGTAAAATCTTGGCTTCATCTTCCTCCTTTATATGTAGGAGATTACCATACGGGTTGTTAACATTGTGTCTTGCTGGCTGGTAGTAGCTTGTTTCATAACAATTAAATACGGTTTTGTAAAGAGGAATGGCTGTGGAAGATGGTGCTGCAATGAAGAGCTTTCTTCCACTGGTCACATGTTTACTTTTGGTCCCAGGTAGGTGCAATGCAGATGTTCATGTATATTCATGATGGGCAACCTTTGGTGTGTGACTTGGCTCTTCGATGGCTGCCCGTTCAAGAGGATACACTAGCACAAATAGGGTCTGCTGGCAGCATTCACAGCCTACTTATTTTTTTTCCCAGTGCTCTCATTGTCTTTCATCAACTTGCATGTTTAATAGATTTACGTGGTGAATGGGTTTCCTGTCCCGAGAAAGGACTACAGTAATGTGCACATGAGCTTGGAGTACTTCTCTGAGAGAAGCTATTCCTTCCCTGTACTCTCTCCCCCTTCCCTAATTCACTAGAATTTCAGTTTAAAAGAAGAAATAGGAACACTTATTTGCAAGGTATTGCAGAAGTTGTCTTGAGACTTGGCTGTTTCTTTTTTTTCATTTTGTTGTACATGAGGTGTGCCGAGATAACACAGAAAATCATGAGACTGGGGGAGTTATCTCTGAAGATCATTGAACTTTTAATAAAATTCCTTTTAAGATCCAAGATCAACACTGCCCTGCATGGTCTCAGTTCTGTTTTATGTGCGCTCACACTTAGCTGCAGTCCAGTTCTTGATTTATTTTTTTCTTTAGTGGTAAGATTAGAAGCATCCTTTGAGAACCAAACCAAACCACCACTATCATCCAATTCAAATACGCAAGGATAGCTTTAACCTGAAAAAACCCCAGCAAAGAAAACCCCTTGTAAGTCTAACTCTTGGAGTTCATCACATATTTGAAAGAAAACTGATTTCCATGTTTGTTTGGACAAAGTAAAACATTTCCAGAAATTAAAGAAACCAGCAGTGGTGGTGGTTGCTGTTTGGGGGAAGCGAGCTGGAACATGCAGTATTGCAAAATGACTTTTTTCTGATAACAAACAAAGTCCAATGGGAAATTTCTGTTTTGAAAATATGTAACAGTTGACATGAGGGTGTTTGTTAGAATATTTTAGTGCTGATAAAGGGAAGAAACATTCATTGGAGTTTTGGTAATCTTGAACAAAAACACATGTAAAGCTCCAGTTGCACTCCTCTGGATGGTAGCGTTACAAGATGTATAGGAAAGATTTTTCTCAGCTAGCAGTTTCCCCTATTGTTTCCACCTCTAAGCCATTTATACTGTAGAGGAGGGGGAAGGAGAGAGAGAAATAGAGGTTTGATCATAAGGAGAATGGTATGTTACGTGAGTGTCTCTGACTTTCAAGGTGATGTTTGCAAGTTGAAAGGTTGCAGCTAAGCCTAGGTAAAGCTAAAAAATTTGTATTCATTATAATTGTGGTGTAAAGCATCAGTATTATCATATGAAAAGCACCAGTGATGCCTTGAATTGCTTGATAAAATAAGAATCTGTTCATGGTAATGACCATTAACTCACTGACAGGATGATAAAGAGATTAGAGGGTTCAGCTTCCCACTTATAAAGAATTGGTTGGTGCACGTGCTATTCTGCTAGTCCCATATCAGTGTATGTTGTGGAACAATCATGGATAACATTTTTTATATTTTTAATGTGCTACCTGACAGCATGATCTCTATAGTATACAATTTTCTGTTCCCCTGACCTCTTGCACACCAATTGTATTGAGAAAACATTAATTAAATAGGAACAATGTATTTATTGTGACTTGAAGTTGCTTTTATCAAGGTTGCTATTGTTCAGTTTCCTGAACAGGAGTGAAAGAGCCTGCTTAAAGATGCTCTCCAAGCACTCTGTTTAAGGGTGGCTCTTTGTTTGTAACTGCCAAAAAGTAGCAGCAAACTATAAAAGGAAAAATTCCCTTCTTTGCAATTCCAGTCCCTTGAGTCTTGATGCAAAATGGTTTATTTTAATTAACTTCCAGATTTAGCTTATTTTAGCCTTGGTCATAGGCCACCAATGTGTTTTGCTGTTCTTTAAACAGACTATACATCCCTTGGTAACACCTTGAATAGGTAGTAATTTTTGGAGTGATGCAAAGAAAGAAGGGAATTTGTGAAAATTCCCTTCAAGTCTTATTTACATACTAATGTGTGATTTTTACATTTTTTTTTTTCATGATACGGTACACTGACAAAGCACCCTGAACATAGACCAGAAGCTATAGTGATGGTAGTGGCCGTCACCTAAAGATCATGAGGCAGACGAAACAGTTGGGAGAGTAAGGGTAAGAGTCTCAGTTCAGAGTCCAGAAAATATTTTCCTGTGGAAAGGCTTGGAGCCCCACCGCTTCTTACTTCCCTAATGGTGCAACTTGGCTTGGCGAAACAGATTCTGCCTTCTCATAAGCCCTGTCTCTCTTATGACACATGGCATACAGCATTTTCAAATGGAAGACAAATTGATTCTCTTTTCTGTCCTAAAACCAAAAAATAGTTTTGTGTTAGCCAGTATAGTTTCCAGGAAGTTGCACTCAGTCAAGCCCTACCCAGCAGAAGTGATACTGCTCTCAAGTGCTCTATTAAATTCTTATCCATCCTATTCCTACCTTCTTACTGTTCCTGCCTTTCTGTTATGAAGTGTTGTCTTCTGATGTGTCAGACTGATCAATTACATGTCATGCAGAAAGGCAGTTTGCTTTTCCTAACTCTCCTGTCCAGCTGTAATCAATTCTGCTGTCACCCTTCTAAGTATTCTCCTGCCATTTTTGAGCATTGCACAGCATTTGTTACTCCAAGTGGCATGTGGAATTCCTTTTCCTTACCAGCCTCAGGCTACATACGTTTATATGAAGTAGAAATGTTGCCATGAGGTATGGGGTGGAGAGGACTGCAACGAGAGAGAGTCTGAGAAATCACCTCAAGTCTGTTAGTCCATAAAGAACTTAAATCACAAGATTTACCAGGGAGGCACTAGTTGATCTGAGAAGCTGGAGGCTGCCTGCTGCTTCATAAAGCTGGGGGAAGTGTTGAGATCCCACTAGTGCCAGAGAAGAACATGTACCCTGAAACACAGGGTGGGAGTAACTAAGCTCTTAGGATAAATGTAAGTGTCAGGGAAGCTTTGCAGCTCACTGCTCTGGCTCCCCTGATGACAGTCATCAGCTGAGCTTTAACCAAGACTCCTTGGAGTCAGGTGTTCACCTGTGTGTGGATGTGTATCCTGATAACAGCTCAGGTATGATCTCAGTATTCAATCTGTTACTCCAGACCTAAAGGCTTTTAAGAACATAAACCCTACTGGCTCTTTTAATGTCCCAGGTATCTTTATCCCCATCCGTTTCTTCCAGAATGTCTACAAAAAAAAAAAATTTTTTTTTTTTTTTTTGGTATAACAAGCTTATGCCACCTGATTCTTTTGTTGATATCCCTCTTCATTGTTACTTCTTGCTGGTGACAGGCATGCTGAAATTTGACTTTAGGCTTTGCAATATACATAGATTGGGAGAAAACTAATTGATTTTTTCTACGTATGGAATACAGAATGCAGAAATACAAGCCTGTAAATGACTTAAAAAGCATTGTATGGTTTAAAACTTATTTGTTCCCCTGCAGTTATCCGTAAGGTCCATCAGTCATCAGTATAGTTACTTATATTACTGCATGTTTCATATCTGGCACTCAAAAAATTGTTTATTCTTTTCTTCTTGATGTTAAAGGCGTTCTCAGTCAATAAGCTGTCAAGCTGCCCCTTTGTCATCATAGCTGCTTAGTTCTGTTCTTTCGCATCGAGTCTCCTAAATCTTGCTGTTCTAATGTGTTAAATTCTTTGACAAGAATGTTCCAGTTTAGGAGTGCTGAGAGCTTTGCTTGTTTTACTTCATGAATGGAATGAAACGCTTCTTGGTGAAAATACAAATGCACCAGAAACGGAAAAATTTAGACTTCCTTCATAATTAATAGAGAAAAAGTGGACACTTCTGGACTGTTATCCACCACAGCCCTGGAGCTCTCCACGTTGGAGAAGATTAATTGTATTCTCTGAGTGCCTGGTTTTCTCGTCTGATAAAGCGAGGTTAGTTGGCTCACTGCGAGAGCTATTTCTGCACTGTTGCTACAGAATTTTAGGAAAGTTTGGCTCCAGGTGTTTCAGTTTCAGCAATGAATAGCACAGCTAAGCAAGGGCCTGTATATCTTCTGCTGTGTTTATATTTAAAAATAAACAAAAAATGTCCAAAAACTGTTTTGCTCGTGTGTCCAGTTCACATGGCAAAGTTGATCTGTGAAATCCTCTCTCCCCACCCA
Source organism: Athene noctua (assembly GCF_965140245.1). Taxonomy (NCBI): domain Eukaryota; kingdom Metazoa; phylum Chordata; class Aves; order Strigiformes; family Strigidae; genus Athene; species Athene noctua. The sequence continues at coordinate 65,430,083 of NC_134039.1, forward strand.
CATTTTTTTTTTCTTGGAGGCAAGATTGGCTACAAAAAGACTGCTTTAGAGTTTGAATATTCAGACTGAAGCTGAATCTGGTGAAGTACTTCAAAATCAGGCTGTTCATATATCCCTTTCCTTAGAAGTATTGCATGGTAGTGCTGGAAAAATTTTACCAAATACATGTAGTAAACAGATTATTCTTCTCTAACATTAGCCTTTTCCCTGCTATGCTTGGGGAGCTCAGTCCAAATTGACTTTTTGAGACTATATTGTATTTCACATTTTTATACTCATGATAAAGCAGAAAATAGGATGGACTATTAAGGACAAAATGATCTTTTCATTTTTCATTCATTAATTGTATTATGGGCTGTAGCTGGCCTTTTGAAAGGTTGTTTGTCCTAGAGATGGTCTCAAGCTTCCCACAGAAAGCAAGGATGGAAAATGTATAGGACAGTAACAATTTCTGTATCTGTAATACATTACAAAGGATTTTTCTCTCCTTATCAGTTCAGTTGTCCTCCTATGTTTAGTCTCACACAACACTGCATGCTTTTTTTTATATGAAAGTACATGATATTCTGCAGCACGCATTAGGGAATACTGTGTGCATTAGGCTAAAGCCCTGCATCTGCTCCATGAACAGCAGAGCTGCTGGGGGACATCGGTGTGGGCAGGCAGAGCTGGCCAGCTGTCCTCGTCCCTAGCAGGGGACGCCGTGCCAGGGCTGCTGCTACTCAGGGTGATGTGAGCTCACTGGATCACCTGGAACTCTTACCAGCCACAGTGCTCAAGGAGAATTACAGTAAAAGGAAATACATTGGGGTTTTTTGGTTTGTTTTTTTTGTTTGGGTTTTTTTTTTTTGCTAGACGAAAGAAATGACCTTGTGGAAAAATGACGTGTGGGGATTTTGTGTGCTTCCCACCCCAGCTCTGCTGGGTCAGGGTGGCGAGTGTTAGGGGATAGTGGTAATATGGTACCACTCCAGCTACCTCTTGAAGAAAGAGCTTGTCCAAAGCCCCAGTGATATCTGAGTTTTAATCCTCTAACCAGGTTGGTGCTTTTGGTTTAATTCCTTCTATCACTGTATGGGATTTTCTTCTAGCCACTAAATGTCCAGTCCTTTCTCCATCATGTTGATTTACTTGCCTTGATGACACCTTGTTGACTTGCAATCACTTGTGTATCATATTGTCTTTTCAAAGTATATTTTCTTTTATTGGTTTGTAGATTTTCACCAGGTGATTTTGATGTGCTTGGGTCTGTATTGTTTATGATTTAATTTTATTCATTATCTTTGTTAACTAAAAATTCTTAGCCTTTTCAATTTTGTTTCATATGGAAGCTTTCCAGAGCTGCCTTGCATGTGTTCAATTTTAATTAATTATGCATCAACTAGTGATATATATATAAATACATAAAGTTAGTATCTTTATTCTTTAGCACTGAAATGCACTTTCCCAAAGTCAGAGGCCTATAATATGTTATTTAAAGGCCTCTGACTCATGATTACAGACAGATTTTTTTGATACAGGAGACAGTAGCAGAAGTAAGCTTTGATCTATTGCTTTTCATTCCTGAAAGGAAACTTGTTTCCTGGACCATGTATATCCCTCCCTTCTCTCAGGCTCTTGCTGGGTACTGGATAAGGTGAGTTTTGGCACTTCTGCTCAAATGTATCCTCCAATGCAGCATCCCTGAAGGCAGGACTTTTGTGGGGTGACAGCCCCCTGGTCTGCCAGGATGGGCACCTGTACAGCTTTCCCCTTGAGAGTCTCATTTAGCAGTTGGCTGGAGTGAACGGAAAAGTCCTTGCAAGGACTGTCACTAATTCACTTGTAAAATTGTATTTTGCATTTAAGCAGAGTAAAAAGGGAGCTATATGACCATAATTCAGATCAATCTGACTTGCTCGTGGACTTTTTATCAGACCTGTAAATCTGGCTAATTTTTTGGAAGGGAGGCTTCTGAGCACCAGCTGTTGTTTCACCTTTCCTGCCTTGTTATCCAATGAGCCTTGTATGGCTTAAGTGTGCTTTTTAACTGTGTGTTTGAGTGGACAACGAAACAGAACAGACCAAGAACATACAATGGTTAGAGGGTTTTTTGTTTGTTTTCAATAAAAAATAAAAAATAGAGACACAAATATTTCCTTAGTTCAGCCCTCTCAAAACCTATTTACATTTATATGATAGGAAGATACCACTCAACTTCATTTTAATGCCCTGCCCTGCCCTACCTCAAAGTCCAGATCTATTTGTCACTCTACCAAGTTACCTTTCACCCATAATTTCCAAACACTACCCAGGCATTTAACAACATAAATTATCGCAGTATAGAAATAACAAGTCTCTTCCCTAATTCATTTGCCCGTGTGTGTGTTATCTGTGAGAAGGTATCTCCAAATGCAACACATTATAGTTACTTCTCTAGGTGGTTCTATTTTAATCTCCTCCTGCAAGAGGGGATTCCCATGATCATGGCCAGTCAAAAAATTTCTCCCTTTATGCATGGACTTTTTCCAGCTTAAACCACCCTGACATGATGTCTAACTCCCTTTAAAGTTGATAAAAAAGATTTTTTGCTCTGTAATACTCAGTATATGGCCTAAACACATACTGCTCTGTCTCCCAGAATAGTTTGCAATGGTTAGGACTCCTGCAGTTTTGGGGATTGGGCTACATTTTTCTTCTAAAGAAGTGGCTAGGCTTAGTATTTCAAATATGACTTCACTGGACCCTGACACGAGATCATTTCTTCTGTTGTTAATATCTGGATTCCAACACAACTAGTGCTTCCAGATTTTTTGTTTCCCTTGCATTCCTCAGCATGAAGTTTACCACAGTGGAGAAAAGCTATGTTTCAGTAAAACCTGTAATGGATGCTAAGAAAAGTGTATAAATGGTGTATCACTTCCAAGCTGTCAGCTGAATAGCTTCCCCCCACCTCTTCCCCTGTCACTTCTGCTATTAATAAGAAATTTTCATTGCTGCATCCCCTGCCTCTAATCCCATGGAAAAATTTCAGCTTGGTCTTGGAAGGTAAAAATATCTTGCAGGTGACTCCATACTGGCAAATAAGAGGTCAAGTTTTAGGTTAAAAAAAAACCAAAAAACAACCCAGGTTAAGCACTAAGATTTTACTCTGGCAAAATCCTGTTGACTTTACAGGCCATTGATTTGAATTAGTAAAAACATGATGTGGGTCAGTGTAGAGATGACTGCCAACTGATTCCTGTGTTGCTCATTCAATACAGGGTTGTATTTTCACATATTCTTTGTTTTATCTGCCTAAGACAGTAGTTTTTAATTCAGACAGCCAAGATGGAGCTTCTCTGAGGGCAGCAGTATTAAAAAATATTGCTCCTTTTTTGGCAAACTACAAACATTCTTGTGTGTGTTTAAGATGGGCTGGATATTTTTGGACACTCACTAATTCAGTTCAGCTGTCCTTGTTGTTTTGTTTGCTTGGGTTTGGAAAATGAGAGCAAGGGAGAATATATAGAATTATGTGAAAAGTACTTCTTTATGGAGCTGCAGACCACCTTGTTCATATCTTCTCCATATATCAAGAAATGGATCATTTACTATGTCTGTTAATTTGTAATTCATAACATGCATTCTTGTAATGGGTGGACTGGTTCGGTTTTATCAAAGTAATCATCTGAAGGTAATATTCTCCTGCATAGCTACTGGTATACCAACTCTTATATCTGCAGTGTCTGTTTATCTTTGATGTGTTTATGAATTTACTTACCCAGCAAAAGGTAAGAGCGCTTATGGAGGGAAAATAATAATAATTAAAAAAAAAAGAATGGTAACAAGGCTTGTGGAAAACATTGCTGCAGAAACTCCCTTGAGGGACCGTACTCCAAACCCTGAAGCAAGTGCACACTACAGAAGTAAAATCACGTTATCATGAGCTGATAGATGGGTTTCCACACACAGGAAAAGAAAATGGGGATGGCTATGGGAGAAGCTGGGGCTGCTTTTCATCTTTACCCAGATGCAGCTGCTTGGTTTCCTTCATCCCATGAGGAGCAGGGGCAGGAGCAGACAGGATGCCAACCTTGTACATGGTTATAAAAGGGTGAAATATGGTGCGGGAGGAGAAAAAGCAAAATGAAAGTCAGGGAAGCAGACAAAAGGCAGAAGGATAAAAATCTGCTTGAGTTAGTGTGAAGCCCCGGAAAATCTTTAGGCCTCCAAAGATAGGCAGATCTTCTTGGGCTTGTTTTTCTTTCTGGTGCTGCTCAGCATATCACATTGTGTGTCCTTCTTTGTTAGGTTATCTTCATTTTGAGAGGGCTCTTTCTTTTCCAGCCTGAGAAGGTGATTACTCAGGAGAAACATCTTAAAACCCCAGTAAATCTTGGGATCTCAACAGATAGTCCCGATGTATTTAACATTTTAAGCTTTGTTTTAAGATGGTGTGCTTCTACTTCTCCTTTACTGTTAGCAAGGGATATACTTTTTTTTAAATGTTGCATCAGTTAACAGCCAATAGCTTAACCAACGGCATTCCCAAAAGTATACCAAAACCATGGGTTAGTGTCCTTATGGGCACCCTGAGGTTCTTGACAGGACTGGATTATTTTAATTGACATAATGAAGTAAATGTATTGTACAAACAAGAGAGAGACTGTTTTCAGGTTGAGGTGCATCAGTTTGTCAGTAGTAAAACCAAAATTGCAATATATAATGCAGCCATCCCTAGAAGATATGAGTTGATAAGGTTGTGTAATACATCCCTGCTTAGAACGGCATGCTCTGGTTTTACTACCTCCTTAAACCTGCTGTTTCCCTCAGCGCACCTGGAGCAGCTGAAGAGTCAGGGCACAGACCAGGGACTTTCCTGTATGTAGTCTACATTTATTAAGAAATAAGTACAAATAGGTATGGGCTAAACTTGATGATGGTTTTGTGCTGCTTTCAGGACGCTTTAGATGGAGAGAGAAGTTATGGTGATCAAAATGCTTTCTTTAAAAATTGGAGTCTGCGCTGACTTTTGAAGCCATGGAGTAAATAACTTTCTGCATGACTAGTTTAGGCTGCGGCATCATAGTTGTGAATGATAAATACAACTGGCATAACCTGCTGGTTATGCTTCTGGGGTGTTGATTTTGCATACAGTTTTGTCTGTCGGGGGAGTGTGTGGGTGCAGCTTCCTGTGGGTGACTGCGACTCTGAACACTTGCTCCATAACTCCAAAATTGGAGCACAGCTGAGAGGCAGGAGGACTTTCAGGCATCTATGAGATCCTGCCTGCTTTTAAAAAGTATTTCCAAGGTTGTTAATGCACATAAATCACCTAGCCCTTCAGGGACAGCTGGATTTATTTTAAACTTGCTAGGTATGATACAATATCAGCATAGAGTCAACAGTCTGTCTGCAGCAAGGGAGCTGAGTGGGCTCAGGCCTGTGGTGGGAAGCCCTTGTGGGAGAGATTAAACCTACTTCAACACCGAATTAATATGTTTGGGGTCAACTGCATAGATGTAAAAAAATAATATATGCAGAGAGGAGGCAGCTGGCTGGTCAGAAAGGGGCAGTGCAGGGAGCGCTGAGTGGGCAGGGGGTAAGCAGGTGTGGTGGGGTCTCTGTGCCAGCCACTCCACAAACCAGGAGCCAGACCAGGGACAATCCTGACTGCCCATGGTTTCTGTCTGGTGCTGGGGAACATGGAGGGAGAGATGGGGAGAGGAGCCCATCTGTGACTGGGGGTGGAGGAGAAGCCTGCATGGGCACCATCAGGTGCTGGCAACCTCCTGCAGCTGGGACGGGGCTTTCCCCTTCCCTGGGCTGCTCGGCTCTTCCTCGCACCTCCTCCTGGGGGATCTCGTTACCCTGGCTTCTTTCTGCATCCTGGGCCTGCTCCCTCCACCCTCTTCTCCCTGTTTTTATTTTCCTCTCTATCTGATCCTGGCCTAACTATCCCCCACCTCTGGGGTTAATGGCCTTGTTTGCCCTTGTGCCATGTTCGCTGTCCTTGTCCTCAGTCCCTTTCTCTTTGCAATTCAGTAACCACATCTGTAACAGATATAAATGCAACCTTATGCTGTTTTTTATACGAAGAGATCAGCCTAGTGTTGATGATAATTCATCACAGCCCTCGCTAGCTTCAGAACTGCATCTGTTCAAGTGGGAGGTTGGGTGTGTTGAGTGCATTTGGCTTTTTTATAGCTGGTTATATTTAAACTAGATGAAATGGCAACAAATAGTTAAAAACAGCTTCAGGTCACTGGGTCACAAGGGCTTAAATAGTATAAATACACAGGAATGATTTGAAAGGTGTCTCACGTAATATGAAGATACATATATCTGCTAACTGCCTGGACAAATTAGAGAATTAATTGAAAGGGAAAGTTAGTTCATTAACTGAGCAAGCTAATGTCCAAAAAACCTGCAGCTTTCTTTTAAGACTTACAGTGATTTTTTCAAGAACAACTTATTAATGAAATGATGCTTTGGAAGGCAGCCTCAGAATAGAGGCATGTGTTCAGATAAATTATTGGCTTCCATATGTTTTTAACTATATGCTGGGGTTAAATCTTATGCCATGAAGTGAGGCTCCTCCTGCCTGCTGCCTCTCACATTAGAGATTAAGCATCATGCTTTAAAACACATTTTTGGATATGAAAAAAATCTCATATGTAAAAACATTATGAGCAGTCCTTAAATATGTACGTTTATATATTTTTATATCTCCTATGAAAGTACTAAGATTTATTCACTAAGAGTCCAGATGCTTGTGGTCAAAAGGTGTACTCAGAAATGCTCAAAAGAGAAAGGGCACCTTTGAATATATTCTCCCATATAGGAAAGATGGGCATCTTCTGGCATTTTGGTAATGATGCTGTCACACCATGCAAAGAGGGAGGAGAGTGGTGGGACTTCAGTAAGCATTCATAAAACTGAGCACTGAGTAATAATACAGAACCCCCCTCCTGGAAAGAAACAACCCTGAATTACTGTTACTTTACTTGTTTCTGTTTTGGGGACCTAGGGGACCATTTACCATCTCTTTTGAAAAACACAAAGTTCCTCCAGTAGAGAGGGAGGAGGCTTTCAGAAGGAGGGAGGAATACTTGGTGTTCCCGTGATCCCATTACTCCTGGAGCTGGGAATTTGCAAGCCATTGATGGAAACCAGGAAAGCAGAATGTTTTTTCCAAGTGGATTTGGATTTAGATCAGTAATCTGAATTCACGTCCAACTCAAACTGAATGCATACCATGAAAGTTAGCACTTTTTATAATTAATTTTGCTTCACTTGGAAAACAGAGTACTCTAAAATAGCATGCTGCGATCCAGTGGCCTAAACCTGCTTTCATGTGTCCTAGTTCTAAGTTACAGTTTGTCTTCCAAGGACTGATAGAAACCAACTGCAACTGCTGATGTGAAAAGTAAGAACAGATTATCTCTAACAATACTTGAAAGACAAATGCATAATGGCGGGCTTCAAAGCCAGCCTCGTGATCATAGGTGTATGATTAAGTTGGGACTTTTTTTTTAGGTTATGAAATGTTATCATAGAGTATTTCTGCAAGTGGAAATAGTATTAAATATATATCAGAATTAACATACTGTATTATCACAGTATGATGTCATCAGAGGTCAACTTTAAGTGTACAACTTTCTTGAGCTGTAAACCACAGGCTAAGTGTTTTGGAATAAAATATGCATTTAGTGTTCAGCACTGTTGCTAATTTAGACTAGTCATTGGAAAACGATGTTCTCTTTATTGCGTATTGTTAAAACATAAGTGCTGCTATTTGACTTTATAAACACTAATAAAAAATGGTGGTTTAAATTTTTATTATTTCTAAAGAAATACACCAAAATACCTGTCAGTCCCTTCTGGTATGTGCAGCCCTGTACACAGGTATGTTTTGATTAAAATGAAGATTACCCTAAAATTAAACTTCTGACTCTTAAGTAGGTAATTGGGAAAGAAAGCCATAAATTGCTTCTTCATTAGACAGTTCGTAAGACTGAGAAATGAAATGGAAGGGGGGCTATTTGGCTGCTTTTTTGTTTGTTTGTTTGTTTAATTGGGCATTTTGGGAAAGTGAAGGTAAAAACAATAAGGTATTGTCTGTCCAAGGTTAGTAAACTTATTTTATGATAGTAAACTATGTATTTGAACAGTATCTGCATTTTGCATATTTATTAAATGAAATGTACAATATCTGAATTAGAGCACCCCTTGAGGGAGGACACCTTTTTGCTTTTCAAAAATATTATGATTTTATGCAGTATCTCGATGCATTACTTATTCCATTTCAGTGTCTTATTAATGCCTTTGGGGAATAAGAGGCTTTTTCCCTAAAACTCGCTAACTGTGAGCTCTCAGTATCAATCTCCTCTACTTTTCACAGCTGCCTTGCATCTCAGTGCTACCAGGGGATTTCTGGCTAGTTTTTGTCTATGCAAAACTGCAATTTCCCTCTCTGTTGGTCTACTAACAAGAATACTGAATGTCTGGGAGAATATTTTTCTGTCAACTCCTTTGCTGATGAGTGGGGGAGATGCCGTGTTTCTTACAGGAGAGGAGATACAAAAGCTGATGAATCCTCTCTAAAGAGAATCTAATTTAACATCTGAAAGTTGCTTGACCAGATATTACTGGCTTGATGGATGACAGTCCCTCCGGAGCTTATACAGATAAGCTGCCTTCATTATTTATGGGCATTCATTAAAGTAAGCAGCAAAAACCTCATTGATCTTCTGGATTCACCTCTGTGGAATTAGAGGAGTCTATTGTACTAGGTGAGAGTCCAGAAATACTTAGATGGTTTTTATGAGGATGTAATATCAAAATATAGTAACATTATATGTTACAATATTCTTGCCTAGAAGAACAACCTTTTTCAAAGTATACTTTCTCCTCAAATTATGAATTTTTAATTTTATGGACAATGAGGAAAAAATTTAGCGATCTGGGGATATAAGTTAGATGAGAGTAAACATTTCACTTAAATAATTTTATGCCTACAATTCTCATTGTATCAATTTGAGACATTAAATTAGATTATACTGAAGAGCTGTGAATTGCTTCAGCCAGATTAGAGCTACCCTTGCCAATTTATGATGCAACCAAAAGTTTATGTTTGTTAACTCCAGGCATATCATTTGTGGAGCGGTACGTCCATGAGAGTTTAGACGTGGAAAACAAGGGAAAGCATTTTGTCTGCTGCCTTTCTGTCATCAGTGTACGGTATGCCAGGGAAAAATGGGAAATCTTTTACCTGCAAGAGAAATGAGCCTCATTTACTTGGAGTGATGTCTTAAGAGCTAGATTTGTAGAGGCCAGCTAGCTCTTTAGAAGGACCATTTCCAGTAAAATATATGGGTGGGAGAAGGCTGCCAGAAGGCTGGAGCACATTTCAGAGAATGCCAAGTCATGTGTCTCCCATCCTGTTCCCTTCCCCTGAATTTCTTAGCCAGATCCCTTATATTTCATGGAAGCTGGAAATATCTAGTAAGTAAATAATACTCCAAATAGATAATTTTGTTCCATTTGCATGTAGAGTAGATATAGCATAGCAGGTCTGCCTGGGATGTAAAGGAGTTGGGAAGTCTAGTCATTAATTTAATTAAGCAAGTTAAGTTTGTCCTTTTTGACGTAAAGTATCTTTCCATATATTTTTTCATTCCCATATGTACTGATTATGTTTTTTTTAAAGTTGATGTTCATATACTCCTCATCAACTGTACTATTCAAGCACCTCTTGTTCTAGATCTTCCTTCATCCCTCTTCTATTTTCTATCTTTATGCTCTTTTTTTTTTAATTGCTTATCCTGCCAGATAACATGTTGTTATAAACCAGCTGCATAGTCCTCATTCCTTTCAGAGAGGTGATGTCGCAATGCTCCAGACAGAGACACTCCCTTTTATGTTCCTGTAGGAAAACAGCAGGAAAAATACAACTCCTACAGATGTCAAGACCGAGAACGTGGAGGTACCAGGTCAAAATGACAGCCTTATCAGTGCCTCTTCAAATGTTGGGTGAAGCACGCAGCCGCTCAGTGCCCTTGAGTCACTCGGGAGGAGCCTTGTGTCATGTTAATCGATCCCGTTTCATTTGGCAGCTGCCTTTGCTGGAGTGTGACCATACTTTCTCAGTCAAGATAGCATTATTAATCGCTAATGTTGAAATGGGTATACTCCAAGTCAAGTACCTTTAATGCTTAATACTGAATGTTGTAAAATGCCTTACCAGCAAAAACATGCTGATCTCTTTTCATATAAGGCAGTGCTGCTCTCCTGAGTTATGCTGAACATGCAACCACTTAAATGATGCTATAGATCATTAAATGGTCAGATGCAGTATGGTGTCCAGGACCCTGGCCAGTCTTGGGTAGAGCTGAGGTCAGGACTCCCTGGTTTCTGGGATGAAGGACCTCATGGGGTAGGAAGGAATGAAGGGCAGTTCACTTGGGCATAAAACACACAGTGTCTGACTAAATTTTTAATTCAGATTGTTAGGCATCTCCACAGCAGACATGATACATGGGTATGTGGTAGCCATATACCATAACATATGTCAAGTTTGCAGTTTTAGATGCTGCTTTCACTTGTCGGATGGTTTTGAAACCTCTTGCCTCCCCTGAGCTCCCTGTGCGACAGTGACCTTCACATTTATCTGTCCGTTTGTCTCCTTATTTTGTAGTTAACAGAAATACCTCTCTGTTTCTATGTCTGCCCCTGGAAAAGTGCACAACCAGCTTCATTCTCCTCATCCTGCTTGGATGGTGTCTCCTCATTGTGCCATGCTGCTGTGGCTTTCACCCCTCCACTGGGTAAGTGCACAAGAACTGCAGCTCCAAGAGCAATTTTGTCATCTCTCAGGCATAAAGCCAGGAGGCAGAGACCTTGCTGGTATTTTCCCTCTCCTTTAGCAACAGGATCCCTGCTCCTCTACCCTCCCATAACCAGTTCTGGCACCAGTTTTTCAAAGGGTGTGGTGGATGGGAACCTCTGGTAGAAGAAACCACACTGACTATCTAATCATAACTAAATAGTAGCAGAGAACGTAGGATACGTTTCACTTATAGGTTGAGAAGCAAAATATAGCATGATATTTAAAATAAGTTATGTCTTGCTTTGGTCAATTGAAAAATCTCTTTTTAAACAAGCATTAAGTTTTCATGACTTCAAGATGCATGAAACATTGCAGTCATTCATCTTAGATCGTTTTACTTTCCTCCCGGTCTTCTCTTCTTTGTAGGTATTGTCTTTTCTGTGCGAAAACTAAGACTTCCTCACAGAAAGGTGCTGCACTGAAGTTCTTTAGCTGAAAGTATATGCTCTACTTGTCAAGTCCATCAAAATATTTAAATGGTCAATGGGTTTATGATTAGATTTCAAATTACATTATTCATTCACTGATTCCAGAATGCAAACTGACATGTATTTTTGTTGAGAGCTTGTGTAGCTACTGAAAACTTGTTACCCAGACAGTTTTTAAGAGGAAAAGGTATCTCATAGAGGGATAGTTTTGCTTGAGGACAAAATAGTTGGTTTTGGTATTTTAAAAAGGTAGAAGAATCAAGTACATCTCCTGATAGATGATTCTTTTATATATGTTAGGTCTTTTATGTCTTGTATCTTAAAATGCAACTGGGTATATTCTTGTGTGGTTTTTCTGAGGTTTTGGGTTGCTCTAATGGGAGCAGTATATTCTGTTTCTACAGCTCCCACAGTTTGACAGATTTCATGCCAGAGCACCATGGAGAATAAAGATGGAGTGAAGAGCTACCCTCTAATCAGAGCAGCTATGCACTATGTGGGTGGGGGATCCATGTCACCTCAGTGCAAGGAGAGGCTGCAATCTGGTGGGAAATCTCAGCCACCCATGAAATCACAAAACCTCTGGCTGCACCCTGTGTTTCCTTGTTTCACCTCTTGAATCAACTTGTGACCTTGCCTCTGTAGAGCTGCTACTTGTCTCTGTGCCCAGCTGTGCCTACAGCCTGTAAAGTCCCTCTGAGGCAGGGGGGTTAGTCTCCTCACTGGAGGACATCAAACTGCTGAGGGAAGTCACTTTTCATCACATTCTTGGTAACACACTATCTTCTCATTCAGCAGTCTGACCACATCTGATTTAGCACTGTGTTTTCATTTGGAAAAGGGCTGAAGGATGCTGTATGTCACATATTTTTCAGGTCCTTGGGTCTCTCTTTCACCTTGGCAAGTTTTCTTGGGTTTTTTGTTGCTTTTTTTCATTTGTAAATTGTATTTCTAATGTAATCTGCAAGAATTTTGTTTGCATTGTACATGATAGGTAGAAAAGGAGCCTTACTTCAGGAGAAGTAGATCCTTGTTGTGTATCTAATTAAGGTTAAAACATTCTGGTCACAGAATAAATCTGCGGATTTGATTTTTTCCCTTTAAACCATACTGAGAGACTTCCATCAGTGATAGAATATCTGTACATTTCAACAATACTGTTTTGTTTCAGTCTGTAAAATAGGCTTTTGGTAACTTTCATACTTTCTAAGTAAAGCTTTTAATTTTTACTCCTGTGAGGCAATAAAACTTTGTAGAGGAATGTGAGGTAATTGCATACATGGGTTGATTTGGAGCTAGATAATTTCATGATTTGTCCATTTGGTTAGAGAGGAGAGGCAAGGATGAGAAAAACAAAGAAGGTGCTTTAAAATGCACTTTGCTAATTTCTTGCCTAATAGTGGCTGGCACTGGTGTTTGAGTAGAGATGCATAATTTGGACTTGCATAGCTTGGCTGCAGTGGTTTTGTAGTTGCTTCTATTTTGGAAGATATTTGTATCAAATTTGATATTTGATAAGTCTTTTCTGTCAGTTTTCCTGACTTCTTTCTGATGCAGCTTCATTTGGAAGTTCCTTGTTTCATTTTGGGCTTTTTTTTTCCCCCTTAAAATACTCTGGCAAGTAGTAACTACAAAAAAGCTCCTTTTGAAAACCCTCCCACTTGAGCTATTGAGAGTTTGAGTAATATTGTTTATCACTTACATGAAATGCAAGATGAAAATTGTATTTTTTTTTTATCTAAGGAACGTTGCAGGGGGTTGTTTTTGAAACAGTTTGCTGTGGTCACTGCAGATGTTAAAAAATAAATCTGCTACCCTTTTCAATTCAGGCAATAAAGGTTCAGATTTTACTTGGTCAGAAACTCGATTGTTTTGATTCATTCCAGGGATGAAAACTTGTGCTGGGAAAGCTCATCATTTCCTGTTTAAAAAAGGCTCGGGTTAGCAAAAGGTCTTCCAGGCAAAGCTTAGAAATGTTGCAGTGTAGTTGTCGGTCAGGATGGAGGGGGATAATCGACTTCAACCAGCTACACAATATTTCCCTGACGTAGTTTTGGAGATCTTTAAGGATGAAGTTGACATGAAAAGAGCATCTGGGCTTGTCAAGGCTCTCGGCATGGCAGGCTAGGGCAGTGAGTTTGTGCAGGGATTATTCACGCCACTATAAGTTTACACTCCCGTGAGCAGGCTCACCCAGAGGAATGAGAGCAACAGACAGGGGAGCAGAGCAAGGAGCAGCCGCAGCAGTGCAGGAAGCCTGAAGCCACAGGAAACAAGCACGTGCGATGCTTTTTCTGCAGCCGATGCTCTTAGAGCTCCAAAACAGCCCCCTCAAGATGCATTTAGGTAGGCTGGATTTGCTCACATGTGTTGCACGTGGGAGGTCTGAATGGCAGACTGGTGCCAGCGCTGCTTTTTGCTTATTTTACAATTCAGCGCAGAATTTCGGAACTCTTTGATCCATGGTGATAGCAGGAAGGAATTGGTCCTTCTGTCATGACAGTTTAATTTGGGTTTTTTTAATAGTTCTGTGTAGCCTTATGTACTATTACAGAGCAAACCCTTTCCCCGGCCCCCTTCCTTCAACTCCCCTGCCATCCACACTATATTATAAAACTTGTAAGAGTACAGGCACTTTAGAGTTTGTCTGAATGTCTGCAATAATAATAATTTCATCTGAGCAGAGAGGAAAACATGTTAATCTGCCATTTTTCTAAACACCCTGAACAAACTCATTTGTCAGACTGAGAACATGTCCAGTACCCCTATGGCTGAGCAAAAAGTCAACAAGTTAATTCCTTAAGTAAGACAGGTTTGGGTTTGTTGCTTTTTTTCTTTATAAAAGAACTGTGCTGCCTACATTCATCCTGCAGCCATGGGCAGAATTCCTTTGTAATGAAGTGAAACTGTTCAGATCCTGTTTTACCTGTTCTTCAACTTCCCATTTCACTTTTATTTTGCTTGTAATCTTTTTTTACGCCTGTTTTACTCTTGTTCAGAACAGAATAGTCACATAAGCAAATAAATCCCCTTAGCAAAAAAACGAGTGCACACGGTTTGTAGTTGTTGCTTTTAGCACAAATTTACTGTCCTGAACTTCTACTGGTGGTTACTTCTGCTCTAGTAGTCAACCCGGTTCTAGCTGTGCTTGGATTTAAAGCTACATACAAAATGTTTCTGTCAAACACTGTATTACCAAAATAGTTGAGAACAGCTGGAAAACTGTGACTTTCCAGGATACTCAGATTGGCGTTCTTGACATCTGTGTCACTTGTTTATGTTTCTTCTTTTTGTTGGTGTTTCAGACTCCCTGACTGGAGGGGTTTAAGTCACAAAGGTGAGCATCTTAGAATGGGCTTTTTGGAGAGTGTGTCCATGTGTCTGTCTGCCCATGGGTGCGTGAATGTGTTTCAGGCTTCCGGCACCAGGATGCTATAGTTGTTATAGTATTATATTGCTGTATAATCACTAGTATTTCTTTAGGCTTGTTGCAGTGTTTCTTTAATGCAGCCCTCTGGCACTCATCTTTCCAAGCTCTGAGGAATGGTCCCACCTGCTCCCCTGTACAGCAGCACAAGCTGTCAGGGCAGGTTTTCTACTCTGGCATAGCAAAACCGTGTAACCCGTACTGGGATACAGAGCACAAGGAAGAGAAACACAGCATTGAGTAGAAAAGGAGTTTCAGTCAAAGCCCTGGGCTCTGCTAAGTGTAGGAATACAAGTAATTTTCATTTATTATTCATGTTGTTTGAGCTTTAGTTTTACTTCAAGCCTTGTTGATAAGAAATGTTGAATATGTGCACTTGTAAGTTAGTTAGGAAGTTTGTTATCATCCCAAATAGCCAGTAGCTGAGAGCATCTCTTGCCTGGCTGAACTGATCCTTTAGGAATACATTTCCCAGAACTGACCTCAGATGTGGGTCTCCCAAACAATGTCATCTGCCTGTGGACAGGAATAACAGCAGGCAATCTTTTTGGGATGTTGACAGGGCATCAATGATAGATCTGTCTGAACAGCTAAGTCATCCATAAATTACTTCTGAGCTGCTCAAAATCTGTAATATATAGGGGAGCAGGGGCAGAGAGGTGACTTCCCTAGCACTTTCATGCCCCCCACTCCTTGCTGTTTCGGTTGCGTTGGTGACCTGAAAAGGGCTTTTATCCTCCTGGTTATTGGGAGAACCCAGGACCCTTGCGCCACTCCCTTCACCATCATGCCCCCAGCACAGGGAGGGAGTTTGGATGTCACAGCCATGGTGCCTGACCTGCTCAGGGATGGACCTTTTACAGCTCCTAACACCACGATCTCTCCAAGAGCACTTGGTGTGCTTCTTCTGCTCACTTGTCCCACATGCTCTGAGAGCACTTTTTTTCACTCATCCTTCAGTGTGCATCAGGATCAACTTCTTCAAGAAAATTGAAGCCATAAGGACTAAAAATCAATCTTTGCTGAGTGAGCGCTGTGGGCTGCCTGGCATGCGTGCCAGGGAGTGAGCATGCCCTTTAAGAAATGCATGAAATATCCCCATGCACTTGACAGTGCCAAACACTTCAGTGTCTGTCTCTGTTTTCCCTCCAGATCATCCTTCCAAATAAATAGCTTGCTTGACACAAAAAAGGATGAAGTTAGCTTGAAGCCTGCCTTGGAGTCAAAGTAGATGAACCCTTCCATGTCTGGCACTGATGGGGCACGTCAGTTGCTGCTCGACTGATTCCCAAAACCCACAGCCTGGAAAGCGGCAGTACCACCATCAGTGCCCTAGCGCAGGCTCCTGGCTGCTGTTCCCAGACCTGAAATTTCTCCTCCATCCACTGCATCCACGTAGCTGCTTCCCTGGCCCGTTTCCAGCCCGGATCACATAGGGCTGGTCTCAGCTCCTTGGTGAAGTAATAGGCAAGGAATGTTACATGCATTAGAGTTTCTCCTCCTGGCAAGCAGGCTCTCCTTGCCGTTTGCTGCTTGCCTACCAATTACCCAGCACAGCTATACCTGCCCTTTTTTTAAGCTCCAACTGTCACCACATGGACGCTCCTACATTTTATGACCTGCTGCAGACTGAGTCAGCCGAGGAATCCCAGCCAGCAGCAGAGCATTGCTCAAGCTTATACTATGGCTGCCATTACCACAGCACATAGGAACCCCATAGACAGGCTCAGGACCTTGTGGGAAACCACAGGTCTCTCCGAGAAACATCCAGCACTCCTCTAGCATTTTTACAAGCTTCCCCCTTATGCAAAAAAGAAGTAGGATGATACAGTAATGCTGAGCCAGCAGACACATCTGAGATGTGAAAGTTGAGTTTAGCCTGCAACTCAGCAGAGTGGTGGCTTTTGCTTAGCATCTTGATTGGCATTACTGTAGTTGTGTATTTACATCATATGACAGTATACATCATATACTTGCCTTCAGACAGAGATTCTCATTTGCTAATTTCCTGCTCTCATGTTTTGGGCCTGAAATGCATGCAAAGAGATTTTGGAAGGAGAGATTGCCTGCTACAGGTGGGTCCATGTGCTTATTACACTGTCTGGAAGGGAGCTCATTTGGATATTATTTTGAAATTCAAAACTGGAAAGTCAGGTGTGATAGTTTAGGCCCTGCTGGGACCGGAGACCACATTGCTGTTGTCCCTCCCCCACCCTCAGACCGAGTAGGGCACAAACCCCAGGGTTAAAATAAGGAGAAATTTACTACAACAGTGTAATAAAGAATCTGAACAACAACAATAGCGATAATAACAACAACAGACAGTAATAACAGTAAACAAGACAAAAGATATACAGAGAAATACCGCAGTGAACACAGCCAGCCCTCTGCGCGTGCTTCCCGTGACAAAAGCCACAAAGAAAAGCTTCCCGGGATGCTGCGCTGGACGTGATGTCAGCATGGTATGAATAACCCGGCTGGAGAGCCCTCCCCCCTTTCTGGGGAAACTTAACCCTATCCTAGCTGAACTAGGGCAGTCGAGGGAGGAGAAAAATTTGTTTCTTTCTCCCTGCTCCATTCCTCCCTCTTTCCTAACATCTATCTACATCCTGGATTTCAAGCTTTTTTGGGTTTGAGTGTTCCTGCTAGTCTGCTTTTCTTTAGTTTGCTTCTGTTTCATTTCAGATATAGGTTTTTTCCAAACATTTTCTTCCTTCCATGTCATGTAACAAAACTAACTGTTGTGGTATGATCTATGAAGGGACTTCCAAATTTCTGCTACTGTACAGCATCATCCCTATGCTCTTTTACCACGAAAGGCAGAAAAAAAAATAGTGAGCCAAAGGAAGGCTTGTAGCTGAGAGACCGGGGTCTGAATTTGCAAACTAATGACTAATTTCCCTAAGTACTTGCCTACTCCTAATTACATCTAGATGAGATTCTTGGATCGCTTGGGGCAGGCATATATTCTTTTAAGTGCTTTGCACGTCTACGTCATAAGAGAATAATTATGAATTATGTATAGCTAGTGAGATATACCTACCTAGGATTAAATTTGGCTTTTGTATTCTGGTTTTGGGGAGGCCACAACAGCTTGAATATCATAGTCAACCTGAGAATACTCCAGTTTTTCCTAGGAAAATCACCACATACTTTAACCTGCTTGCTCTTGTGGAAAAGCTTCAAGGTGTCTGAGGCTCTTGGCTCTGCACTGCTCTGAAAGCGTATGTATTTAACGCAAAGTAAATGCTGTGCATATCTCATCGGGGTCCTGTTAAAGTATTGAAGAATGAATGATGGTGGTACTTTAAAGAAAATCACCAACAGTCTTTCTGTTGGCAAGTTTTTGCTGAGCCTACTCCCGCCTTCCTTAATTGTTACTGTGTCTGTATTGTAAGAGGCAGTCCCTCCTGAGCACTCTCATTCCCTGAGCGAACACATTTCTCCACCCAAAACTTGTTGTGACACATCTGGTTTATATTGAGACTGCTGGGTTTCTGCTAAGCCTTCCAGCACAGAGGAGTCTTTGAGATATTTATTCTGCGTTCCAGCTCAGAGCTATTTGCTAGGGGAAGAGAAAGCAACGCTGTGTCTTTTCATTTAAAAAAAAAAAAAAAAAAAAGATTACCTTTTGGAATGCAGCTTGCATTTTGTACTAACCCACATGGAGGTGAAGGCTGTAAGGACAACAGAGCCAGGGCTCAGCCTCAAGGATGGAGTAACTAACTGTGTTGCTGTGGTCAGCACGGTATCTTAGTATTTCTCCTGCATCTTCCAAGGTAGTTTGTTTGCTGGTTAATGCTCACTGCTCTATTTTCTGGTTTTGGTTTGAGTTTGTTTTTTTGTTTTGCTGCAAGGTGTCCCTTTGGCTGTGATGGACTGTCTCTTACAGATTTCCTATAGTATCACTGGAATATACAGTTCATATGTAACTACTCATGAGAAATCTAATGCATCTTTGTCACTTGCAAGAGCATTCTTACTTTGCAAAATAATTTTCTGGAGTTAATGTGAGGTGATGTGGCCACTGGCACCACTGTTGGCTCTCCTCATGAAAAATGCATGTTTTAAGTGGTGAGATGAATTCTAGCTAGGTGTTTCCTTTCAGTTTCATTTATGTATTTTTTTCTTCAGAGTCACATTAAGTGCTATTGAAGATTTAAGATATTTATCCTTCTGTTAGAAACAAAAAATACCCATTAAAGCAGTTCCAGTGAGAACTGATATTATTATAGCATGTTTTGTTCTTAATTATTTGGTTGCAGACTGCAAACACTAATATACTTTCTGTTTAAATTTGTTACTAAGTTAACGTTCTCTTTAATATTTAGGAGTGCAATTCTTGGTAGCTTCTTACTTAACTAGAGCTAATTACCCTCTTGCCAAACACTTTCAGTCCTTTCTGTCCCACCTTTAGATGATATGTCAGCAAAAACCTAGTAGTAATAGATTTGAATTAAGCTTGCTGGAGGGGAGTGGAATGAGAAAGCAAAATTTTCATTTAATTTCATAGGGTTTTATTCAAGATTCATATTATGTGCAAAGTAATAAAATCACTAGCTTTTAATTAAATTAAACAATAGTTTGCCTAAATTGTAACTACACAATTTTAAATTAGCTATATGCATTAAACTTCCCTTTTAATTACAAATCAATCCAGAACGCTTCCTGTAACATGATGAACACTGACATAATTTTCTTCCTTAAACACCTACAGCTGATGCAAATGGACTGTTTCTTGATTTCTGGTGTGTGTGCTCTAGTTATGTTTAATTCATTGTATTCTTAGATTCCTGCTGTCTCTCAGCCCCTTATGACTCATTTGCACAGTATTTCAAAAAGTATATGATAGTCTCTCTCAAATGCAAGAAACAGCCCCTGCGAGGCGTGGTGATGTTCCAGCTAGGAAAACCTTTCATAGGTAGGGGCCTAAGCACCAAAATAAAGTGATCACATTAGACCTTCTTAATCGTAACTCTCCTCTAACTCCTCAGTGTATTTTCTTAATCAATATTAAATAGGTACCTATTCTCCTCACTTGTCCTTAGACCTCTTTATTCTTCACTGTTTGCCTGAATTTGGGCCTAGATAAGGTCCAGATGAAACATCTCACACTGCATTTGCCTTGCCTGTACTTACACTGCAGTTACTTTTTCACACGGATGAGTAAGCTTGTGAATGCAGAAAAAGGTAATCCTGCAAGTTCTTTTTGTCAGATATTCTGTTCCTTCTGTCTTGTAGTGCATAATTGTCCTTTCGGCACGGTCTGGTGGATGAGCCCAGCTCACTGGCTGGCCCGGCACGCAAAGCAAAGGTGCCAGACGCGATATAAAGCAGGGAGAAAAGCTGTGGCAGAAACACCTGCTCCTTGAAGGCCCACCAAATGAGCACCCAAAGACACCGGTCATTAATGAATGAGCTTGTTAAACCTCTTCCACCACTAAAGCTACCCTTCATGAGAGGTTTATAGCTCCTTTTTGAGAACATTGTTAAGCTAATCTAAGTAAACTCTGAGGAGTTGCATCTAAATGTCCTTGCTGAAAGTGGTGTGTATCTGCAGTGCTCTTTCTTTCAGAGAGAAAGCTTTGTTGTTCTTTGTCAAAGAAATTTCCATTAAAAAAAAAAGAGAGAGTGGAAGGAATAAGGGAAGATCTTTAATCTACTGGTGGTTGTTTATAGATATGAGAATAGTAGAGGGGATTTAAATCCTAGATCCTGGAGGAAGCACAACAAACAGGAGGGTAAGTTATTTCTTCTGCATGAGAGCAAGAACCTAAATCACTCTATGCTCTTTCAGAAGTCTGGAGATATCTTTTATTTTAATGAGAACCATATAGGCTTTTGTGTGTGCTCAAATGCGCAGAATAAATTGAAACTCGCTTTCTGTGTGCTGTCACACATCGCGCCTGGAATGTGGTTGTGCTTCTGGCCTGGTGAGATCAGGTTGGGGTTTTTTTTGTTCAAACATAAGGGTAATTCATTCTTCATCGTCAATTGAACTCGAGCATTTTCAAGCCAGCTGCCAATTGTGATATGTGCGCTACTGGCTTTGTGGTGTATTCTTTTGTCCCCGTGGTAAGAAACTGTGAGCACTAGTCTGGTGACCTTAACCTTTTTGGAGGTAAAAATGAGTCCCTTGTTTGTCCAGACTAAAGTTTTCACCGAAGTCTTCAATTTTTGTTTTTTCTTTCCTTCTTTTTCTGTTATCTGAGAGTAATGTCCTTCCTCTATGTGTATGAACTTTGTATAGCCTAGCAAAAGCAGGAAAATGCATTTATAGGTCTTGGTACCAGAGACCTAAAATTTTCTTGTTTCCTTTCACCAAGGAGAGGTCACCTTGTCATCCTATACAGTGGTGTGCTCATAGCAGCTTTCAGAGGGGAGTGTGAAAGGGAATGCATCTGTACCCAAGGCAAAAAAAAGTTGCTGTTAGAAGAAAACATACTTGTGGGTTTTGTTCAGTGCTGTACTCCTTTGGGATTTTTTTCCTCCCTTATAAATTATGTCAGTAAGGAGGAGACTGTGCATTATCATCAATGGGTAAATGTCGAGTCTACTCATTTTTAAGACCTTTAAAATGTCAAAAATTAGTATTTTGATATTTGGCTTAAATTTGTTGAGCATTGGCACTCCAAACTATCCCTAAGAGTGAATCACCTTTATAACCAGTGTTGCATATTTTAAGGATAACAAAATGATTTGTAATATTGTGAAATGTTTTTAGGGGTCTCATCTTCTGTCTTCTTTTCTGCACATTTGTGTGTGTTCATCCTGTTCAGAAATGCTTCTTTTTCAGCTTCAGGTTCTGTTAGAAAAGATGGCTTGTGTCTGTTGTGCTGAACTGCTGTACTGCAATTAAATACTTGCAAACTAGATGGTTTCTTTCACTGACAAAATATATTAAAAGAGAATCATGGAGAAGGAGCTGGTACACCCACTGTTACTTGGTTAGCTTTTTCTTCTTATGAAGTGGGCCAAAACAGTTATTTTCAATTTGGATAAATTTTGGATCATTTGGTATGAGGCATGTTCCTGAAATCTTAAAAGAAGAAAGGGGGGCGGCAGAACAGGGGCTTTTGGCTACTTCCCTCCATCCCTTTGTGGAATGCTGAAGTGACCCACTTCTGCGTGATACAGTTAGTTGAAAATCTCAGTAATTTATGTTTATGCTTGAGCAATGTGAAACAAATGAGTATTGGCCTGGAGTTGGGTCTCACAGGAGACATCTGCAATACCAGCCAGGATTGCTGATTATTTATGAAGTTAGAGGTGTTGTTGAAGGCTTCATTTAGAATAGTTTCTCTCACTGCCTTATATATTTAAAAAACAGAGGGGTTGGTGAGAATTACTTTTTTCTTGCATTTAAAGGGAGGGGCTAGTGTAATATTCCAGCGTTGTGGTTTAGTTGTTAGACCACTGGATATACCCAAAGAAAGACAGTATAAAACATAGGAAAGGTATTCACAGAGCAGTTTGTCATCGTGCCTACCAAAACATTTTGAAATATACATTTGAAATTTAGAATCTGATTTACTGTGCTCCGTTTGTAGCTACCAAATCTAGAAAAGTTATCAGTCTTTAAAATGTTAAGGGAGTAAAATTGGTATGTCCCAAGAAACTGAAGCTGGTGTTGTAGCACTAACAGTCTAAGCAGAATATGGAGCTTTTTACATGACTATCCAAGATTTTTGTTGGTTTGGGATTTTATAACTCTTTAATCCTTCTTCCATGATACTCCATTATAGACTTTGGGGTGGCTTTTTTTCTGGAAATTGGACCTTCTTGTACTTTTCAAGTGTTTTTCTTTTTTCTTTTCCTCTGATATATTGCCTTGGTCATGAGAATGGAATAGATATTCTTGTTAGTCTAGCATGGAAAGTTGACATCTGTTGGGCTTTAAAGCAGATTTCCAAGTAAACTGTAGAAAATCTGTAATCCTAGTGAGAAGATAAACTTGACATGATCACTGCTTTTAATAAAATACTTTTTCTGATTTGTTGGATGACAATTGAGTGGAACATGACCAAAAAAAAAGGCGGGCTAAGGGAAATGTAATGGCTACATTAACAGAACAGGTGAGCATAGCCAGCTTCGTTATTCTGATATGAACAGGTCTTGCAAATCCATAGTGTAAAACCCTGATCTGTGAGTGGTACTGAAGACTAGAATCAAATATGGAGAGAGTTTTCTTTCTTCCACATCACCAGTGTTTAGAAGGAATAGTAACCCAAATACCTCCAGGAATCTAGATGAAGAGCTGGATGAGGAAACCACTGAGAGATAAAAGTGCAGAGAATATGGAAAATACGTGTCATTCTGAGAGGAAGAACACTCTTGGCTGCTCTGTAGCCAGTGTGGTGCTTGTGCACCTGGTGTGTGGACTTCCCTCCACAACTGACAGAGAAGTGAGTGTATAGGCTTTTCTGGGATCTAGTAATAAAGGTGGGGATTGTAAACTTCCTTTCCTTCCTGTCCTCCTAAAATTGTGGGCTCTTTACTCAGTTTGGGGTGTAGTAAAAGGAGATGTTATTCAAGTGGAGCGGCAATAATTGGGTAAGAAGGGAAGGAAAGATATTCCTGAGGGTTTTCATGCAAGGATGCCGCTAGCTCTTGACATTTGCCCAAGTCAATCATATGTATTTCTATGTAGTGGAAAATCTGCTTTAAAGGGAGAAGTTGGGATTTCCAAATCCTAGGTGTACTTTGAGATCTGCCACAGCAAAATACTGAAAATTAACTGGTATTAAAGATAGACTTGCAAGTCTTGGTTTTCATCTTCTTTCACCTCACCTGGAAGTGAGAAGCAGCTCCTTCTGACTACCCAACACCCTCTGAACAAGACTGATTTCACTCTAGTGTTTACACAGCATTTCCCATACACAAATGTGGACCACTCCCTGTGAAATGACAGTCACCAGACACTGATGAAGACTGCCAGTAGGATTGTAAACTTCCCACCTCAGATTTCTCCTTTTATTTGCAGTTTCTTTTTAAAATGTTTCCTTCTTAGGAACTTTATGGAAGTGTCTGAATGCATCAGTAGTGACTTTCATTTCACCTCCTCAAGTCTCTTCTTATAGCAACATCTGGGAAATTCGTTTAATTTACTTTAATGTGAAATTACTTTCAATGTGTCAGACATCAGCTTTTTACTTTAACTGTTTGACTCCCAAGTGAAGCACACATCATCAGCTGATATTATTTCAAGAGTTAAAGTTCGTGTAAGTAATATTCTAAATCTCAGTCAAATCCAAATATTTTGGTGACCATGATTTAATAGTTCCTCTGATCACTTTATGATAGAGAGGTAATTAGATAATGTATAACGGTTGATTTTTACAGCAACATTTGTTTCTCAGTCAAAAAGCACTGTTGTAATAAAACTCAGGAAAAAGGAACCAGGCAGATAAGTTTAGTTTGCTTTGCATCTTCTACTGACAGGTTCTTAGTGCTTTGGAATGGGTCATAGGAGAGGTAACAGCAGAATGTGACCTGTAATTTCTGAACATTTTGGGTGCAGGCAATGCAAAGACTCATATGAAGTCCTCCCAGGAAACTTATCTGTCTTAATATGTATGCAATTCAGTCTTCTGGTTCCTCTATTATTCCAACGGTTTTTCCCTATTATGCACATCACCATGATACATGAGTATCTACTGCATAATCTTTTCTCTACCTGTCCTGAAAGTGTGCATGCATAGAGTGGAAATTAATTTAGCATTAAATGCAAACAGTAAATAAGAATAAATGTTTGAGCTTACCTAAGCAGTGGAAGGTATATACAAAATAAAGTAGTATTGTCACCCTAACTGTATGCAGCAATGAGTAGTACCCTAACAGCCAAATAACAAGTCTTGTGCATTACTCTTCACCAGCCAGCTGTAGTCTCTGTTTACACCCTGAGATTCTTTCCACAGGGCTTGGCCATTGCCAGTTAGCAGCTGTGAGAGGGAGGGATTGGGAGATGATGAGACATGGCTTTTTCCTCCCTGGTTTTCCTCCCATACCCATCTCCCCCACCCATATGAAGGGATGCAGAGCAAGGTGCTGAAGTGAAGCAGCCACATCTAGAAGGATCTGTGACTCCCAGGAAGGCAGGAGACAGATGGGATTATACTGTTATGTGGTCACACATCCAAGGATGTCAGTAAAAAAGTAGAGGATTCAAATGCCCTAATTTTCACTGTATTGCTATATTTCAATTATGTGTATGACAGACTGAAATCCCTTATGAACAGCTCTAAACCCCATCCACAGGCTCCTGAAATAGCACTGACTCCTGTCCAAGAGCTTTACATGGTGTCATGATACTTGTTTTCTTGATAATGATATCAGCAATATCAATATCCGTAGTCTTCACCCTTTCAAGGGGTGCTGTTTCCAGGTTTTGACCTTCTCTAACAGCTCAGCCAGTGTATTGGGTTCTCCATCTGAAGAACCTCTCCTCTCTCCCTTCCAAACAAGAGCAGTAATAAGCCTCTTCCCCAAACAGTGGATTAAAGACACTTAAACCTTTACTGGCCTATCAAAACAGTAGGGAATTTAGATGAAGATTATCAATTTACATAAAACAGTGCTGTATTTATTAATATATATATGTGTGTGTGTATAAGTAAGTGAGCCAATGCAATACATGAGAAGTGAATGGGAAGGTGCCTCATGGCAAGGGTGTTGGTGATTGCTGAATCTGTGCAGTGAAACGGGAGTGTTTTGAACATGCCAGGAATTTAGAAAGTCCATATCCACTCAGGAGCATTAGTTGCATCATTCTGTTTAGATGACTTGTTTCATTCAGTGTTAATTATTGAATTCACTTTTGAAAAGAGTCTGTTCGTCTGCTGCTACTCAAAGTCTCAGGGAGGCTGAATAAGTACAAAACAGCCATTTCAAGGAGTGATACTGAGGTGAAGGAAATTTTTTTACCTTTTAGCTCCTTTATGGTAAGTAGCACTTACCCTTGAAGCAGGTGGACTGGAAGGTGCCACCAGTAAACTGATGAGTTCTTCAAGGAAGGAAGTGATGAATGGAAGATACGGTTATTACCTCATAATCATTTAAAAATCTCTTTCTTCCAATTATGCTATGTGCAACAAGTGTTGTAAGCATCCACTGAAGATAAAATTTTATAAGATGCAGGGATTTACTGATTAATTATATTTTTCTCCCCTCCATGGAATCAGTGGTGAGGATTAACTTTCACTTACTCAGCTGTCATTTTTCACCAATACTGTCACCCCCATTCTCCATCCAAATGTGCTGCTGAAATGTGGCAGGTGGTTTTGCCAGTAATTGCATGCTACTTCATTCCATTTTAAATGAAAGTATAGAGTACGGTGGCCTTCCTCTCTCATCACTGGCATACTTCACAGCCGTGTGGTATTGACAGAGAAAAGGCAGAAGAGTGGGCTCCCCTTCAAATTGCAAAGATGTGTTATCCTGCAGTATGTTCCCTTACAAGCCAGTAATTTCTGGGCAATGAGCTTCTGACTCTAGTATTTTTTTTCATGACAATTTAAAAATTTACAATTTTTAAAATGTTCATAAATATGTTTTTTGAATGGTAAAAGAAACTGAACATGATTTTGAGTATCTAAAATTAGCAGTGGCTATTCTGTGGATTGTAGGCAAGTTTCTATTACAGTATAAATATGCTTGGTCTCGTTCTGAGGCAGGTAACCATGCTCTGGTAGAAGGTGGCTTTTCTTTGGCCCCAGCTGTACTAAATGCTATTATAATTAGCAGGATGGTTAACTTAATCAGAGCACTTGGCTTGGGAGAGAGGTGTTACAGAGTGCACCATAATTAGCATTTTTATTCCTTTGATCCTGAGTGCGCTCTTTATTGACAGAAGTATCAGGAGCTGGTTTGTTTCTTCTCTTAACACTTCAGGAGGCGGAAATGTATGTGGCTGGTGAGATTATGAATCTATTAATGAGGTTTGGGTTTTTTTAAATACAACCATCCCAAGGGAAGTAGAAGGGAAAATTATCTGCATGTGTAGAAGAAATGGTACCAGGCCTCAGTCTTCAGTGCGGCAGCATCTGGGCATGGTATGTGGCCAGGAAACACCTCCTGCAGCAGCTGCAGCCTTTTGTAGTTGCATGGACACTGTTAACAGCATCCTAACCATTTCCAGCATGCTGCTGTGGACAAACATGGCTATTGTTTGGGTCTGTAGAAAAGGTGCCATTTACTTAAAGTGAGGAAGGGGAACACTGAAAGGGTGATCTGTTTGGCAAAAAAACCCCAAAGGTTTGGATAATACTATAGGAGCTGAAGCTTTACAGACATGCCAGCTTCAGCCACTGAAACACAAGTGTCCCATCCTATGTGCCCAATGTAAGCAGGTGACGAAAGCACGCAGCGGGGCAGATGACTGTTCAGTTCATGAAAAAAATGTAACATTTATGCTATCAGACGAAATGCTGAAGGCTTCCAAACTTGCATCTGGCTTCCCTACCCTGATTGCAGGGGAGGAGAGTCGAGATGCCTGGGAGGCTCTTCTCATTACACACCACTGAGCAGAGCGGTTGCTCGCACTGCCAACAAACTCAGGATGTTACAGATCAGGGACTTCTGGTAGATGAAGCCGCTGTCTGCCTTCCTGGGATAGCCTTTGTTAGGCTTGATAAACATGCTGTCCTCTTTGCCCACATTGCAGTGGGATGCCTGTAATGCTTTATATCTCTAGTGCATCCACAGAGTTGGATATAATTTGTCTCAGTTGGTTTTGAGCATTTGTGCATCAATCTGGAGCAAGTGTTTTATTCACTTGTTTTTATTGACTTCGGGATGACGTGAGCTCAGGTATTGGTAGACACATCTTCCATATTCAACTTCCATATGGCTGCTGTAGTTTTTCCTTTTGGTTTTAAGAAGTTATAGCGATGTTTATAATGGAAAAACTGGGGGAAAAGTAGTTCAGGTTCCCCCCTTGTAAGAGCTGTTTGCAGGTTTTCACTCTTCTTTGATGTGTATATGTCTCTTTCCAGTCCTTTACGAAGAGGAGAAGAGGAAGAGCTATCCCGTGTCTGTGTTCTTGCAGTTCATTTGTATCTGCTTTGCCAGCAGAAAAATTGTATGCTAATAGAGGCTGCAGAGAATGCAGCCATCATTAAGGGACTTCTTATGTTATCCTTGACTTCACTAGATTACTTTTATCCACTCAAGATGGATAAGTAATTTTAAAAACATTTATGTAACTAGGTTTTAGGTCAATAGCAGGTTAAATGGTTTATTTAAGTAATCTTTCCTGGCAGAAAGTATGTGGAAAGACCCTCTCTCAGTACTTTTACAAGATTATTTTCATATCAGCATTAAAGCAGCAAGCAGTCTCCTTGACAGTAGACTTGGAAGATACCCATTATTTGAGAGACATGATAAAAACAGTATAATCTTTTCCAATACCCATACAAAGCCAGCAATTGTCTGTTTCTGCCATTCCAGTTATTTATGTAATTATACTTAATGCCACACAGATTGCAGAAGAAAAAGAAATTGTTGCTGCTGTTTCTGATTAATATTTTTCCATCCTGAGATCATAAGAACAGTAAATGCCTCATGGTGGTAGAGAGAAGAAAGGACTATGGATTTGAAAATAATTCAGCAGAAGAGCTGAACCAGAGGGGAGCACGTGCCTTCTTTGAGTCTGTCTCCTGTCCACAAAAAGGCTTCATTCCTAAAGCTCATGGACTGCTAGGAAATGCTGCCATCACATAATATCACTCCTGAGCTGTTACTACCTTTATTAAACTGTGTGGTAATTTTGCAGTGGATTTGAAAGGTATAGGATTTAACTAGTTTAAACCTGGATATATCCAGGCTCTCCTGCTTTGCCCAGTTCTTCTGTGCACACTCATGGTGGAACTGTTTACCTGTTCAGTGGCCAACAAGTGTTTAAATGCCAAGATACCTCCTGTACTGTCCTGCTTAGCATAACTGGGTTGGCCAGGGTCTAGGAGGTCTAGCTGGTAAGCCCCTGCCCTCCATCTAATCCCACATACTGGAATGATCCAAGGTTGCTTGGAAATGTCCCTGGAAAGTACACAGTGCTTTCAGGCTCCTGGATTAGGAGAACTACTTGAAAGTTTACAGATGTCTTCTTGTCTTCAAATTCACTGTGTTCACTTGTGCTCAGTCTCAGGTATTTGGGTTGCTTCTTCACAGTGTCTAAAGAGAAGGAAACTGGACATCTATAACTTCTACAGCAGAAGGCTCAGGTTAGAAGTTCAGACTGGGTTCAGCAAAGCTGGTGTATTCATTTAAAGCAGATACAGGAAAAATTGGATTTTTTAGGCCTACTCAAGAAATATATGCTCATGAGTTTTATAATGTTATGATCATCTAGGTTGCTCAGCTATAGTATTATACACTTGTACAAATTCACCACTTCACTCAGCCTACAAGTTCTGCTTGAGCTAGATAATATCATTTTAAAAAGACATCCAATCTCAATTTTTTTTGAAGACTTCAGGTGACGGCAGATTTACTGTGAGCAAATGTAAAAGGTTCCAGTGACTTAATTACATTGATTTCTAACACTTTCCCCTTATTTTTAGCCTGAATTTTGCCTCAGAAGTTCCATTTTTCAGCTCTGTATCTTGTTATGCCCTTTATTAAATGTCTCTCACTAATCTAAGTATTTATTGACTGTGATCAAGCCATTCTGAACTTTTTCTTTGTGAAAATAAATCGGCTGAATTACTTCTGGCTCTTGCTTTAAGGCATTTTTTCCTAACTTTGAATCCTTCTTGCAGCTCCATCCTGAATCCTTTCCAATTTGTCAACATCTTTTGTGCAGTATGGATGCCAGACATGGCCATGTATGCTTGTAATCATTTCAGTAATGCTGTATGAAGTGCCAGAACCAGTCCCAGGCATCTCAGCAATGTAAGAGAAACTGAATTTTTGCCGCCCCAGGGCTGAGGGTGGAATGAGTTCACACTAAGATCTGGGCTTGCGACCCCAGCTGTGGAAAAGAGAAGGAAGAGAGAGGGTGTGGCTGGGGCTGGGAGGAGCTGGTTTCCACATCTCCTCCCATCGCCACTTTTGGCAGCAGTAACAGGAGGAAGCTCGGCTCCTGCATAGGCAAAGCAGGCAGCAGGCCCACGATGACCACTTAGCATTATTTTGCTTATTGTCCCGTTGCCCTGGATAACCTCAACTTCGTCTGTTCCTAATAATGCTCCGTGAAGTGCTACAGTATTTTCTGCTTTGTGTCTTCCTCTAGCTCAGGTATTGAAAGATCTCATTAATCGCCTTAGCCACTGCCTTACAGCCAGAGTTTTAGTTGTAGCTCACCATGGCTCTGAAGTCTTCAGGTCGCTGATTTCCAGATTAGTTCACCACCTTACAAGTTTAACCTGTATTTGAAGAAGCATGACCTTGCATTCTGTGACTGCTCTAAGTAATGTAATTCAAAACCCCGCTTAGAGTGTATTTTTCCAGCTCACTCCGAACTGACTTGCCCTTAGTCTGGCTGCTATACCACTAGTCATATCACCTTCACCTTGACTGCCACAATGCTATTTTCTTCCATGTCACTTAAGACTATAGGTTAGAGAAGGACCGAGATCTCTCAATACACAAGTCAGCCAGGAGTTTCATTTGGCTCTGGGAGTCCTATCTTTCTGAAGTGCCTCCTGTTTAACTGCAACACCTCTGTTTTGTGGGATGCACGCCTCCACTTTACACTCCTCTCTTGAGTGGAAAAACTAAAGAGGCAAATCATCTTTCGTCTTATGGTTCTTGTGTTGTGTGTGGGGTTCCTACTACTGCAATGCAGTTGAAGATACTGCAGAGGGATATTTAAATTCGAGCCAAAAAAAAAAAAAACCCCTACCTAATTAAACTGAGGAGAAAATTATGAATGCATTTCTATTTTTAGGATTTGTAAAACTTGCCTTAACAGAACCTTTGGGCTTAAATCAGTAGACATTCCGTTTTTTAATTGGAGCATTTTGCTGCATATGATAGTTTAAAATAAAGAGTGAGTTAATTAGGCATTTGTTTATTCAAAAAGTAAAACATTCAGGGAGGTCAGTGTGCACTTTTGGATATGATATTGTCTGCATAGATAAAGGCGCTGGGGAAGGGAGGCACCTGAGCAACAGACAAATGACACTGTTGGGCATCTTATTTAGCTATGCTTTCTGGGTGCTATCCTTAAGCAACCAGGGCAAGACAAAGGATATTGCAAAACATACCAAAAATGAATTCAAAATAATAATCTGTCACCCTGCAAGCTGTACATTCATATGTGTGTCAGGACTCACAGAATCTCTCGAGTTTTGCTTTGCTTATACCCCCTCCCACAGATGAGCTGCAAGGTGGTTGTAGTTGTGCTTTTTGTTGCTACCCACATTATGCATGCACTAAAATAAATATGGGACTTGCTGCCCAGGGAGTAATGTCATCTAGCTGAGGTTTTTTGTGGCAGCCAGCAAAAATAACAAGGGAAAATGGAAAGTCGTGGAAGGATCTGTGGCAACCAGTGCTGGATGGGCAGCATCCTGCCAGCCGGCAGGAACACAGCTCCCAGGGGCAGTGCTGGCGGTTCGGGTCTGTTGCCAAGTCCAGGTGATTTTGATTCCAGAAAGCTAGTGCTTTTCTCAGTATGCCAGATATCAAAGGAGTTAGATCTGCATATTGCTGCTGGTGGTTACCATGCTAGAGTCTGTTTAAGGGAAGAGGAAAGGAGTATTCAGATTTGCAAGACTCATGTGTTTTCAAGTCACTGATGCACAGCAACCACTGCTCTTAACTGCTGCTTAGTCATACCACCCTAAAAACTGCTAAAGCAGTTTAAAAATTTCTAATATCAGCAGATTGGGCTTCTGTTTTCTATGTGAGAGCATCTGCTTAGAAAAACTGAATTGTACTTTTTTCAGAAAGTGAGTGACTGGGCACAATGCAGTGTTTTGTTCCTGTCCTGGGTGTTATCTTGAGCCATGAGAGCATGGCTTTTGCTTAGTGTTTCATCTGCTGCATGACCTTCCTCTCGAATGCCAGAGCCATCAGAGAACCATTATTGCCTCCCATACATGCTGACAATCTTAATTACCACATCAGCTCAGAATAAATATACAGCTAATCAAATATGACGATGAGAGGTAGAGTGACAGGCAGACTAGCAGGATTGTGGTAAAAATGTCTGCTGGCTAAAGCTTTCTCAGTGCATTGCTTGGAACCAAGCAAAGTCCAGCTCTTCCAAACACTCTATGGCCATTTAGGTCAGGTTCAGCCCTGTTATGTTTGGGAAGCATCTCCATCGATCTGAATGACATTTTTTCCCTGAGCGATTTGCTGGAGATTGAATTATCCTTTCGGTTGGGTTGGGGGATGGGGGGAAATTCTCCCATTGTTTTCCTCCATAACAAGTCTTTAAAGCATGCTTCTGACCATTGCAGCAATGAAAAGTGATGTTGTCTGTCTTCAACAAGCACAAGTATACATTTGAATTCGATAACTGCAGAATGCTTATTAAGGTTGGTGATTACAGTTAGCTCAAGGATACAACATGTTACTAAACACTGAATGTTAGCATTAAGGTAGTGAATATCTGGATCATGGCATTGTAGACTTGAGACAAGAGTGCTTTTTTTTTGATCTAGGCTAAATATCCTACTTCCAAGTGTTACTAACTTCCACATTTTCTTAAAAATGGCTATGTTCTACTTTTGCTATAATGCCTGTTGTGCTAAAGTAGCTTACGTCTCTCTCCTCAGAGAACGCTGTGCCCCTGCTGTGTTTCTAGTCTTTCTAAAACGTAATTAGAACGTGTTGACTTTATCCTTGAAGCGGCAACATAGAAACAGTGATATCACATCAAGAGTCACTTTGTACCATTGTCCTTGATGGTGGTATTTGAAATCCAGGCAGGGAGATCTTGATGGTCCAATACAGAGGGCAAAGTGGAATGGATATCTTGAGCCTGGCGCTCTAATCTTTTAAGTAAAATTGCTGAGGTGATTTCATAGAGACTATGGTACAACAGCACAGGCTTCCCTGGTTTGAGGGAGGTTCCTTGTTATGGTAGAAGACCAGTTAATTTTCCTTTCTCCATTTTTTTTTTTCCGCATTTTCATAGCTGTCCTTGTTAGTGTTATATTATATTTTGAAAATAGACAATCATCTCTTTCTCCCCCATTTCATTTTTTTGTTGTTTTTATTTTGAAGTACTCGATAATTTTTGAGATACCAGCACAATGACCTTTCCCTTCCTGACAACTCTGCCAGGAGGAAATCAAATTAAATGTTTTGTTATTAGCCCTGGGCCATTCAGACAATCAAGGAGTGATTTTTTTGTTTAATAATTCCAAGTTCAAGAGTGAAATATTGGAAAATTATTAAAATTACTCATGTTTAAAAAATGAGATAATTTTTAAGTGCAAATTGATGTGATAATGCTGAAACTTAGTGGTATAATTTATTCTGAAATATGTGAAAAATAAATTTTAAGTATATATTTTTGAAAAGTTCAAACTTATGTGGCAGTTCTTGCAAACTTGAAATACATGGGTTTTGTGGCATGCTCTTATAAAAAAATTAAATATTATGTTGGCTAAACAGTAATAAATGAGCCAGTGTGTACCATGATAAGGAGCACATTTGGGACATAACCATTAGACAAGGGTAATTTAGTTTTAGCATTATCAGTTAGAAATACTGCAGTTGAGTGGAATATTTTATTACACAAAAACATCTGTAACCAATATATCCCTTGGGAAGCTTATGTGACCTGTGATTTGTTTGGAAAAAAATGTTTGGGTTTTACAAGACTGTTCAAAAGCAAGTATGCACATCAGGCCATGTCCCAATGAATCTGGAAAGGGCTCCCTCCTCGTTGTGTACCTCCTGGAAATTTCTGGGAGCTGTAGCAATGTTTCTGTGTTTCAGGCTGTAGTTTTCAAGCTCACTCTGTAACCTGTGGCACTGAAAAAGATCTGGGAAATGTGTACAACCATGCACGCTACCTTTATCTGCACCACGTGTCATTTACACACAATTATCCTTGCCATGAGGTATTCCAAAACTACTGCAATCATAGTAAGTTTCGGATCAAAAAGCACGATGCAGACATCTGAAAGTATATTTATGTTCTATTGAAGTGTGCCAGTGATAAAGGACAAATAGCATCCAGAATATGTCATCCCAGCTAAAATTTGCAAAGCAATCGCCTATGCTCAGGCCTTCATAGTGCTTTGGCAGGAAGACAAAGTACCCAGCTGCAGAGGACAGTCAGTCAAGGCCTGGGAACTTGGGGAGCTAGGAAGATGGGCGGATAGACAGCCTGAACTTGACAGCCCATTAGGTACCTGACCTTCTGCTTAAATGACTATTGAATTCTTGAAGATGTGGATTAATGCTTTCTTTTGTTCTGTGAGTTCAGAGGTGAGATCGGCAGATAGGCGTGCCAATTAGAGACAGCTTTGCCATGGGGTGCTGCTGTGTGTCCGACAGTGCAAGGCTGTATCATGAGCAGTGTCTTAGCACGCTATTTCTACAGAGAGGAAATACTGAGAAAAACTACAACTTCTATACAGAGGGGGAAACCCTGTCACATTCACCCAGGATCTCGTTGCACTGTAACAGTAATTAGAGGCAAAACTACTTGTTTCCAGTTACTTGGATACTGCCTACATCCAGCAATCAAAATTGGCCAGTTTATGACCATAGGCTATACAAGCATGTTCCAGACCATAATATGCCAAGCGCTTTTTCAGCATAGGCTACAAAAGTAATGGGTTTCACGCCAGTAAGACCACGGCATTGCCTTTCTGGCATCTCTTTCAGTTCACACTTCCTACACACAGTTCTGCAGTGACTGAGGCCCAAACACAGCAGAGTAGAAGGCATTTCTCAGTGCAAAGAGTGTTTTGCCCCTAGAGTGAGCTACTGCTGCTTTTTAAATGTCTGCCTTGTTTAAGGAATATTTAAGCCACAGTGTTGCCCATTAAAGGGCATTATTCAGTGCAAAGGGAGAGGAAACCTTTATGGGCATATGAAGCAGATGTGGGTGCTTTTTTGTCTGTGGTGATAACACTGTGCCTGGGATAGGGCCGACTGTGAAACCAGGTATAATTTATACTAAAACTTCCATCTGTTCAAAAGATATGAGAAGTATGTTCTAATGGGGTGGTGGCAGTGCATGTTGGTGGAAGGCATAGAATGGGAAGACCGCAAAAGTCTGCTGCAGCCCAGCAAGCAGAGGTTCTATAAGGAAGGCAAGTCATTCCCAGGATGGAAAATCCTTCACTTCGGGTACCCTAAGAGGTGCTTCCCACCCTGCAAAGTGTATTCCTGTGAAACAATGATGTTCCCTTTATGTAAGGAGAGAAATGAGTGTGAAGATCCAGGGAGTGAAACCATGTGCATTTCAGGATTTTCTCTCTTGTTGGCAAAGAGATCAGGATTTTATCCCAGCCCTGCAAATGGCATGTCTGGCAAGACTCTGTATTTCACATTCTCAGTGAAACAAATGAAGCTAGCCTGGAAGGCTGGACCTGTATAAATGTGATTTCCCATTTTTAAACGGTGTGAAAGATAAGCGTGTTCTCAGCCACTGGTGAGTGCTCTCGGGAACCAGCCACCCTACCTTGCTGTCATACTCAGCAGGGTGGGTACATCAGAGCGGGATGGGTCTGACTGCTCATGCCATGTGTGAACTGGAGCCCTCTTTCTCTAAGGCTGTCCACACTGTGGCCTGTGGCATGGGGCAGATACTCCCAGGTTAGCAGCATCAAACCACTTCTGTAAGCTGCATAACTGCTTTAGTATTAGACAAGGTGCAGGGGTGATTAGCCATAAAACAATACTAGGCAAATGGTAGTCTTCTTCTGGGAGTCTGTGCAGAGTCACAGTTGCCCTCAGAACTGAAGATGAGTTTCATAGCTGTACTTTATCCATGTTGCATCGTTTATCATAGAGGAAGTTGCATAATTTACAATTTGTGACCAGAAAGGGCTTAGATTCTGAGATCAATGCACAGACAATGTCTAGAAATGGGACAGCTTGTTTTGTCTAGTTTTTTGAGTTCGCTGATGTCAGGAGGTAGAAAGTTCAAGTCTCATGTTACTGGCTGCACTCTGCATTCAGCAGACAGGACATAAGCTTATGGGGAAAAGCACCCCAAAAATTGCAGCAAGAGTAATGTAATGGGGGAAGGAGAAGGTATGTTGTGTATTGAGGGATGCAGGTGAGCCTCACATTTAAAGCAGAAGTGCATTGCAAAGTCGGTGTTTTCACAATGTGAAAATATCCCTGTTGTTGCCTCACCCAGAGGAGTGGGTAACAGAGCAGGCAGGAAGCTCTTTGATAAAACGCCTACCTCATTTCTTAACTTCTCTACTGTAATTCAACACTTAAAAGCCAATGGATGCTCTCCGACCACAGGTACTTTTTTAATCTCTGGTGTTTCTTTGGAGAGCTATCGGAGTCCTTTTGAAAGTAAAAACAAACATGTACAAATCCAACTTTTTCTTTGAAATGATGTAAAGGTTTAGCTGGAGAGAAGTGGTTAAGTAGGATGAAAGCAGAGTAGCATCAAACTAGCGACATGACAATGACTGTTTGCTTGTGTTTTACCCCACTGATTCCCACCCACTCCCAACAAAAATAATTGAGTTAAGGAATGTTCTGAATTAACATATGCTGAGTTTTTTGGTTGTGCAGCAGTGAATGATTTATGCTGTTTTTCCATTGACATCACCGTATGTCACTGGAGCACTGTTTAACAAGAAGTATGTAATTCTGGTAATCCCCAGGAAATCTGCACATTGTTTACCAAACCCCACTGTTTTTTAAAGAAGAAACGTGCTTTGCCAAAGGACCTGTAGCATGTCAGACTAGAAAAATGCTTCTGTCGGTGGCTGAGAGGAAAAGATGTCTGCATGGATATAAAAGCACATGTCTTCATGGTAAGCGTGTGGAGGTAGTTGACCAAGCTGTGGTGTTTTGCTTCCAGAAAAGGGAGGGTAGTCAAGCCAGCTGCTTTCATGAATCTTACTTGCCAGTTTGAAGACGGAATTTTCAGAGAAGCACCTCACTTCTTACAACTGATGACAGATCTTGCTGCTTACCTACGGCAAACATGCCTAGTCATAGAGTGGTTTGGTTTGGAAGGGACCTTAAAGATCATCCAGTTCCATCCCCCCTGCCATGGGCAGGGACACCTTCCACTGGACTAGGTTGCTCAAAGCCCCATCCAGCCTGGCCTTGAACACTGCCAGGGAGGGGGCAGCCACAGCTTCTCTGGGCAACCTGTGCCAGTGACTCACCACCCTCACAGTGAAAAACTTCTTCCTTACACCTAATCTAAATCTACTCTCTTTCAGTTTAGAGACATCATACCTCATCTTATCACTACATGCCCTTGTAAAAGTCCCCCTCCAGCTTTCCAGTACGCCCTCTTCAGGTAATGAAAGGCTGCTATAAGGTCTTCCAGAGCCTTTTCTCCTCCAGGCTGAACAACTCCCAACTCTCTCAGCCTGTTCTCACAGGGGATGTGCTCCGGCCCCTGATCATCTTCATGGCCTCCTCTGGACCCACTCAAGCCATGTCCATGTCCTTATTCCGGGGGCCCCAGAGCTGAACACACTACTCCAGGTGAGGTCTCATGACAGCAGAGTAGAAGGAGACAATCACCTCCCTTCACGTGCTGGTCACACTTCTTTTGATGCAGCCCAGGATACAGTTGGCTTTCTGGGATGCAAATGCCAGAAAGAGGCAGCTCTGGTTTTCTTTTCTTTCCTCTGTTGTTTCATCCAGATGGACAAAACTGTGGGGTCTTGTTTGTTCTGAACCTAATATTGCAGGGGGTTTTTTTGCCCTGCACACTTTCCGCTTAAACAGTTTAGTGACTATAAATGTGTAATGATCTCTGTTAGCTCTGCGATCCACTCGTATTAATGACTTTTCTTTTGTGCTACTTGGCGCATGAGGTGAAACAAATGAAGAGCTGTATTAATTATTCATCAGCTGATGAATTTCTTTCGCTGGAAGTATGTTTCGGGTTTGTAGACCTCTTTGCATAAACTAATTGATTTTAATCATAATATTCCAAGTGGTTTTAATTAATAATTTAAATATAATTGTTTTGGGAAGTTCTTTAGCCTTATTCTGGGCAGCTGGTGCTTGAAAACAGAATTTGGCAATGATTTAGCTTCAAAAATATGGAGTTAGTTTTCTGCAGCTGTTATCAAATAAAATTACTAACTCAAAGGTGCAGGATTTTCTTTGGATGAAAGATTAATCAAGTCCAAATCCAATTGTGTTCTAATCTAATCGTGTCTTAAATTAAACAGGAAAAAAACCATGGAGTAGGGACAGGGAGTTTCCTAAGCTTTTCACACCTCAGTGTGTCTGAGGAGGGGATAGAAGGAGGAGGGAGAAGTTAGTGCCAAAGTAATCACATCTTTATCTCAAGAACTATTTTCAGCAAGGTATGTTGATCTTATTTTCCATCCTCCCACGGTTTGAATAGGAATTTTGGGAAAAGTTTATTTTTCCTTTGCTGGGTATAGATCTAATAAGAGTTTTCAGTACCAGGGGACTAATGACCTTTCAGGCAGGCTAGTGGTTTGACTCAACCACAGAAGAAATTAAGGTATTTTGGTTCAGATAGGAAGCTGATGTACCATGAATTGTCAGAAAAATCTCTCTGCTTCCTGTGCTAGTGTTGCAGCCTTTAACTGCTGTATGTAGAGGGAAATGCTGCTTGTCAAATACAGTTTTCCCATGGATGAGAGAGGTTTTTAGCATTGCAGCGTTACAGACAAGTGGGCTTGCTGTGCCAGAGCTTTATAACCCAGGGAGCAGGGCATGGGATGGAAACAGGGCGAGAGCAAACACTCCTCCAGATGGGAGCAACATCCCCTCCACAGAGGTCCTATACTGGCTTGCCCAGGTCACTGGTAGCACAGGCAGCTGCCCACACCAGCCGCAGGGAGTTGGTGGCTCTCTGTCCATCTCTTGCCACACGTCTCCATCCTTTAAAACCCCTGCTGCCCTCCCAGTGAGCAGGGCCCGTCCAGCCGGCAGCACACATGGCATGCTGCAGCAAGGCTGAGGATGAGGCCAAGGCGCCTGCGCTGTGGCCACCTCCCCCAGACAAGGCACAGGGCGCTTCCCAGACTTTTGTGGGGCCAGTTTTGGCGGCTTTAATTACATCTGCGGTTTGGATCGCATTGCTTGGCCATTAAAATCCATTTCACAAAGAGTAGTATTGAAACGAGCAAGGAATAATCGTGGCTGCTGAGGATTTCCTCCAGGCCTACAGGAAGAGTAAATTAGTTACTGAAAACTTGACAGTTTTTCCCAAGTGCTTAACTCTTTCCTCTCTGGAAGCTGCCTTTTCAGAGGCAAGTGACTTTAAAAGGAAATAATATACTGGATGCCCCACCATCACTCCCCCCTTGTCCTTACGGTAGGGCTGTAATTGCAAAACCAGCCAGGAGTGATTTGTTTGAAGAGGAAGTGTGGGAACTTCCTTTATAATATTGCCTTTCCCTTCGTGTGGATCCAAAGACTGTTTCCTCCACTGGCGGAAAAAAAAGTGCTTGAACTGAACAAGCACTTTTCCCCATAGCTCATGCCCAGTGTAAACATGAAAGAAAGAGATTTCATAAAAAAAAGAGCAGGTTGCTCACCAGGGGAAGGACTGAAGTTGGTTGGACCATTGGATCAGCTGGGCTTTTGCCCAGTCATTTTCTGTCAGTAGCAGCAGCTGCAAACACAGGCGTCCTCTGCTTGGGAGCACTGGGTGAGTTAAGGTCCCATGGGGGGGGTGGGGGGGTGTAAAATCAATGTTTGCAGAGCCCATGATTACAGAACCCGTTGTGACTTGCTCTGCAAGATAGGGCAGTATCAGCCCAAGCCCAGCTCCTGTCACATTTTGGAACGGTTTTGCTTTTTTTTTTTTTTTCTTTTTGAAAAAACCCAATGTATGTGTCTTTCCTAGTGAAGTAGAAACAGTAAGTCTGCACCTTTCCGCCAACCTAGAAATACTTTTGATATATTTGCAGAAAAGGGGTTCACACAGCAGAAGAGCAGCTACACCCAGGGAAGTATCTGTGCTCAGCAGCAGCAGGTAGGTTAAGTTTACAGGGCAAGGAGCAAGTTTTAACTTGACAGGCAAAGCTCTGCAAACTGCTACACTTTTTTAGGTTTGGTTTTCTTTTTTTAAAAAAGGGCATAGTGTCAGAATGTATGGTCTCTTTGGATGTGCAGGCAGCCAGTTGGCCTGGCTTCCTAACATAAATTGGTGCTGATGATGGGAATCAAGGCAGGGGGTCCAGCTCCCAGCACTGAAGGATTCCAGATTAGCAAGACAGCTCACGGAGGAAGCAAGGACAAGTTGGGGGAGGGAGGGGGAAATCAGGCTGATTCCCTGAGAGGAACTGAAGAGAAGAGCCCTTCTGCCTGATTTAGGAGGAGGACAGTGTTTTTACATTGCTGATAATTAGGCAGAGTTGCCTTGTTCCTTGATTTTGATGGACAAATGAGACATCCCTGTTGTTTAAACTTGGATTGCTGTGATGCTTTCTGAACTGTTGTATTAATAAGATTTTTACACATTTCTCAGTGGGGAAGATGAAGTTTCACTCAAGCTTCAAACTGGGCTTTGCAGTGATTTCCTTTTTGCACTTTTGAAAACAAACAAAAGAAATAAAATTTGAAGTGCAATGGGCTATCCTGGGAAAAATCAGTCACAATCAAAGGAGACACCCAAAACTTCACTGATCCTTCCATCAGGGCTCTGGTGAGGTTTGCCTGGCTTGGCACACCAGGAGTCCTGACAATGTCTCATACTTGCTCCGAAAGAATTGGCATCCCAGTGGGGGATGAAAAAGGTGTAAAAAGTGAACCTTGGATGATTGTTACTTTGTAAATAAAAATTAAAAATAAAGCTCTCAGCTCTCCACTCCATTTACTATCTCTAACTATTCCTCCTGCACTTTCTTTTCTGTTGCAAATGCATTTAAAGCCCTACAGTGTTCAGGATAAACTCTCCATCCTTTTATGCTTTTCCTCTCATTTTCCACACCATCCTTTGCTGCTGTCTCCTTATGTCACTTATTCTCTCTCATCCGTGCCTCATTCCCTATTTAATGAACTTTTTCCTTTTTACCTTCCTACACTTAGCATTTTTTCCCCTCCTTTTTCTCACTCCCACTGTCATGCCTGGTCCTTTTTCCAATAATGAAGGCTGCATTTTGTGACTTAGGAAGTAAACCTTCAAATTCTTGTGCAAGTACTCCCACTGACTATGTGATGAAGAGTCTGCAGTACTGGGCCATAGCTTGGCAGATGTATGGGGAAAGGTAGTGAAGCCAATTTTAAAGCAGTCTTAATTACCTTGGTGGTTTGGATCACTTTAGCTGACTATTAAAATGCATATTTCTAAGGCTAGGTGTGCACCAATGGCATTGTATAAATAATAAAGAATTTCAAGAGCTTGATATAAAAGACTTTATAGAGGTAATATATTACGTCCAGTCGAGAGACATGGAGGGCACTTTAAAATCAGTTTTACTAGCACCCTGTGTTTAAAAAAAACCTCCTTCTTTTTGTTTAACCTCCTGTGCAAGCCTGGGCATGTTTGAGGCTCCCAGGATCCAATTTCATGTAGTATCCTATTTCAAATCCAGGCCAGTGCAGATCGATCGAAAATCAGTGCGCTCAGAAATAAAACTGCCTGTGGAATGCCTTCAACAACATGAAGATGAAGGGTGAATGTAATATAGCAGATACTGATTTTCTTTTTTGAGGTGGGAGGCTCTGAAGCAATGTCCTTGGATGTTGCACAATTTACCTTGATTGAACAGTAATGGTCATAGGGCAATTTTGGTGAATTTTTGTGTTCTTCAGTTACTAGTTAACAGCTGTGTTTTGTGAAGGGGGGTAATTGGTGTTGTTGGAATTGTTTTAAGCCAAAGCAGCAGCTGTAGAATATTTTATTGTGAGTGCAAAGTGACCTGTAAGTCTGCTCATCCCCAGAGTAACACAAGATTCCTAGTAATTCCTGTCAGCGAAATACTTATTGGTATTTTGAAATGATTGAGCTACTTCAGTACTTAGAAAACTGCTGGTGAGTGCAAACTAGTCTAATTGATCTGTGTTTATACTGGTTTTTACAGTCAGCACAAACATAGATGGCAGTCTGCTTCATTTTCCAGTATACCTCTCTTGATGTCTCTTCTTTTCCCTGGCCCTTAGAAGCCAAAGGAGGGGGGGGAAAAAAAAAAAAAAAAAAAAAAGAGGATTATCTGGGAACTGAGAACAGAGGGAAATAGGAATATCATTTCAGGGCTTTGAAGGAATAAGAAGGTGAAGATAAAACTGAACTTGTAAGCTTTGGGTTATTTTGAATTTTGGATAATTTAAAAATTTGTCTGTCTCAGTATTATGTTGAATTCCTGGAAAACTATGAGTAAACTTTTGTTCTGCTGTGTAAGGGTGGTCTCTCTCCTGTCACCTGCACTAGTTGATGCTGGTGACATGGGGAGCATCTTGCATTGCTGAGAGACCACTGGATTGCACAGATAGGCCCCTTGGATGGAAGCAGTGTGTCACGGTGTCTGGCCTTGGCCCCATTTGCCATCACAGAAAGGGGGGAGGCTTCAGAGAAAAATTCAGCGGCCTCACATGCTGAAAAAGTGCTGTTTAAAGCTAGCTAAGAGAGCAACAGTAAGCACAAAGAGTGTTTGAATTTGTTTTACACTCTGCCCCTTGGACAATAAAGGCTTGTCTGTTTGGGAGCTTGAGCATGGTGTGATCTTCAAAGGTAGATACATATAAATGTATTTTAACTGAACAGGGCTAATTAAATACACAGGCTCATCATAGTGGAAGTGTGAGTGGTGTCTGACTTTGCTAAGAGCATATTGGTTGCTCCTGTAGTCTTTCCCTACGTGTACATATTAATGAACAAATGCGTGTTCAGGACAGCAATTCTGGCCTTGTTCACCTTTGGTCTTGAAATAGGACGTGTTTTGTAAACTACTTGATGATTAACCTTCTGCTAGAATATAAGTGGTAAGTGTTTACTTAATAGTCAGAGATTGGATTCCTGCTTGCAGACAGCCTTTGTTACTCGAAGTTCTGTTAGTTCAAAATGGAAGATCTGTCATGGCAACTTTTTGAGAAGTCCACTCTGGTGTCCTGACAGATGTGGAGAAAGCAAAGTACTTGATGAAAAAGCTAGTAAGACAGCTGTTGAAAGTCTGAATGTGGTCATTTTAAGGACTAAAAAGATCCTGCTAAGCTACTGAAGGGAGATTCTTTACTGTCTCTGTTTATGCAGAGTATATCAGAGTAAAGACATTGATTTTTTGTCACTAATTCCTGGATCTTTTTTTAACCAGAGGGCAAAAAATTAAAAGATATTATTTGATTAAAAAATGAAGATATTTACTTTAACTAATCAGACTCCTAACATAAGCAACTGGGATGCTTCTCTAGCTAACAGTAAGAATAAAAAACCCAGTTTCCTTTGCCCTCTGGAAGAACCTACCTTATTCCTTCAGCTGTACTGCATACAGAGAAATTACGAGATTTGATGAGACACCTACACCAGCATGTGTAAACCTCCTGTACTGTCAGAGAAGTTACTTCTCACAGGATTCATTTTGAAACTATTTGCCAAATGGCATTTGAAAAGTCATGGGCATAGACTGTAATGTTTATGATTTTGAATTTATCACCTTAACTCCCTGGAACTCAGGTTGGAGATAAAAAATAAATATATGGAGGTATCTCTAATGTGTGTTGGTTCACCTAACATGTAGAACAATCTGATCTTCTCTGAATTGCATGAGGTATTGAGCTTGTCACATGGACTAGCCAGGGTCACTACAGGTGTGCTTAAGCTGAAGACAACCTGGAGTCCTTTTTTGCATCTGATTTGTAAAGTTTCATTTTCATGACAAAAAAAAATGTACAACAATAACTGTGCTAAAAGTCAGCCTCTCCTATTTGCTGTTTTAGCATTCACAGGTATATACTACAGTTAAAATTATGGTGTAGTATGGGTTTTATAGTATGAGCTTAGGACAGTGGTGTTTGTTGGGAGATAATGGACATGTGAGCAATCCTACACATGTGCACGCCTCGGCAAGGACATAGAACAAAGAACTCAGCAACCAACTCCAGGAGATGGGTTGGGCGGAGAAAGACATTGAGTGTTGCGCTTATTATCCAATCGTGAGAAGGCTTGAAGTGCATGGACAGAGCTAATGTCCGTTGTACCGTTCATGTGCACAGGAGAAAGCTATAAAAGGGCTCGCTTACCTTCAATAAATTGGCATTGCTTG
This sequence comes from Athene noctua, assembly GCF_965140245.1. Taxonomy (NCBI): domain Eukaryota; kingdom Metazoa; phylum Chordata; class Aves; order Strigiformes; family Strigidae; genus Athene; species Athene noctua. Next base: position 65,474,102 of record NC_134039.1, read on the forward strand.
ATCATACTGGTCGTGTGCGTGTCCGTATCTCCCGCAGGTGTTAATTTGCAACCAAAAAACCCATGAGTTACACTGGCCATCCCAAGTGTGTGACAGTAAAATTCTTCGTATTACAGCTTACTGTGAGGCATCATGTTTTCACATCACAGCTGAGGAGCTTTCTAGAATAGCTTTTTCTACAAAGGCTTAAAACTTAAGGATCTTGGTATCCTTACCCTTGTAAAATTACTAAGCTAGATACCGTGTTGGAAGACAAGGCAGTGAGGTTTAAGGGCTTCTCAGATAGCTTTTGAGAAATTGGGGTGGCTTCTCTGTTGCTTTGCATTGGATTAAATCCTTATGCCGAGTGGCCAGGCAGCTGAACAAGTGTGAATCAGCATTCAGTGCTGGCTCAGCACCTTGCTGGTCGTAGAGGAGCCCTGTTGCCTTATATGAGTGACAAGGCAGGGAAAATTTTGTCCAATATTGATGGTAAGATTTGGTAAATTACGATTTTAAGAGGCTGAAAAAGGTGCTACTCACCAATCCTCACTTACTTCAATTCTTGCCCTAATATGAGAGATGCTGCATCTCAAGCTGTTGACAGTTCACGCTGCAGAATTCTTGCTGTTTGATCTTTGCAGTGAAATACTGTTGAAAGAGCAGGTGGAATTTCTAGACCAGTCAGAAGGGACAGCAGAGAAAGAAGTACTTTGTGGTTAGTGTGCTTAATTCTGTAGTTAAGAAATCTCTCTGGAAAAAGAGATAAGGTATTTAGTCTCAGACTAAAATGAAGAATACTTTCAAAAGGATAATGGAGCACAAATTATTGGGCTTCAGTTTTGGGTTATGGTGGACTTCATTCTTATAGTGTATCTATAAGACTCAGATTTTGGTCTGAGACTTTTAGATTTTAAGAACAGAAAACTCCAGCATGTGTGGTTTCTCCCGTTTTTTTTCTTTTTTTTTTTTTTTCTTTTTGCCCTGCAAACTACAGGAAAAGCAAAATGAAATGTCTGAGTGAAAGCAGTTGTTCTTTTGACATATATATTGGGCAATATTAAACACTTCCATTATTATTTTAATATTCTGTTAATTCTTGCACAGAGTTGATCAAGGGCTTTTCATAGTGCATAAAATTGAGGTTAAAAAGATGTGGGGTGGACTGGAAAGCAAAGGAAAAAAAAAAGAGTTTGAGCAGTATCAGACTTAAGTGTATCGAAGGTAGAGCTAAGTCAAGCACCTTCAAGACAACAAGGATACTAAGCCTGAGGTAGCCAAGTGGAGGAGATGGAAAGGAAGTCAGTAATAAAACTCTGTAATTCATGTGCTAGAAGTGGAGCAGGTGTCTCTGAGGTCAAGGAAAGAGCACAATGGAGATGACCAAGAGTGACGTAAGCTGGAGAACTGAAGGTGAGGGAAGATACAGCATTGGCCAGATATTGGAGTGTAGTAGTGGGATACAGAGTTAATTAGAGATGTAAATACACTACAATGTCTAGAGTCTTAAGCTGTCATTTGATATCACTGTAAAGTTTTTAATAATAAATTCTATATCTTGTTTCCATATGGACATGATCTCAGTGTTGTAACATAGCCTTCCCAAAAATGAGATGTGAAGATCTGTTTTCAAAGTTAAGCTCAAAAAAGCAGTATGTAGTGTTATCTTATGTGCTCCATCCTATCGAGTGCACTGTGCTTGTTAGCTCAACAGCCTGATAAAAGTTCCATGGGCATATAAAAGCCTATATGAAAAGTATCTGCCCCATATGTTACATATAAGTGAAGGCTCAGGGGAATAAGGTCTGTGCCTGGGAACCGGACAGTACAGCTTTCTATCCCTGACCCAGTGCCTGCCCTTTCTAACAAACAAACAAAGGCCTCCCTCAAAGAAATGTGGTTTATGATCTGTTTTTAGCTCTAGAAACAAACAAACAAAAAAGCACTCAATATGTTTTTACTTATGGCAGCATTGGCTTTAGGCACTGCAGGACGAGTACTATGTGTTGTTCCTTGCAGCTTTTGGAAGCCCTGATCTCCCCGGCAGCCACGGTGCTTGTGCAGCACATTATCCACTTACAAAATTTTTCACTTGAACACAACCTATCAGCCTGAGTTTATCTTCTTTTTGAAATTATGGTATCTGAGACATTTACCCTAAATACAAAGTGCAGCTGCCTGATGAGGGAGAGGGTGCTTGCAGGATGGGGAGGTTGTTTACAGTTGTCCTGTCTCTGCTGGATTATTGACTTGTCCTGATGGTTTTAACTGCATGACACATCCATGGTGGTCTTCACCCTTTCATCCTAAAGGAGTATTTTGATTTGAACGGCAGAAAGTGTGTCATATGAAAGGTGAGAGCAGTTAAGTGCACTCAGATTCGGGTGGGACAGCATAGGAGCTAAGTGTAGCCTAATAGCAGTAATCTCCCTGCTGTCCTCTGTGAGTTATGGAGAAGAGAGGGAGTCTCCTCTGAAAAGCAGCTCAGGGAAGATTGATTTCTCCTCCAGAAAGTGATCCACAGCAGGACCCTCTCTGTCAAGCCAATGGAGAGAGGAGAAACAGGAAGATCTACCTTGTTATACTGAAGTTAGCTTGTGTGAGCATCCCCCTAGCAACTTGCTCTGTTTGTGCTCATGGTTTCTGCCAGCTTTAAAGAACAACTCTGCTGTGTCATCTTAGTACTTTTCAGGTCAGTCTGCAAGAGCCTCCAGTTGCCAGAGGACCTGTGATAGCAATGTGTATTTTAGTTCCTTTAGTTCAAGCAGTCCATTTTGACTGGCCCATGAAAGACCTGTTCCTTGTGATGTTTATGTAAGATACTGTAAAAGAGCTGTTGTGCTACGAGCAGGAGGTAAAAGGATAAAACAAAACCAAACAAAACCAGGAACCCTTGCAGCAGATGGTACCACCTGTGTCCATCTAAACCTAGCCAAAGCAGCGTGCCTTTTGAGTGGAGAAACCTGGAAAATCTGATGACTCAGTCTGAATAAAAAGGAAGACAGTGAGCAAGATTTCTGGCTTATGTCCCAAGCCTCTTATGAAAAAGACTTCCTGTTTTATAACACAGAAAATTGAGTACAGTTTGGTAGCATCATTCTCTGGCACAGCTGATTACTAACTACAGGCTAAAATTGCTGGTGTACCCATGTGAGAACTGACACATAAGTAGTCCAATTACTCTGCCAGTTCCTGGATTATGATTGAACCTGTTTTCCCAGTAAATAAATTTCTGATGTTATTGGCAGGGGACAGTTGTTGCATCTGCAAAGTTAAGATGTGAACCAACTGTGCAAGACGTGCCTAAATCACTGTTCAGCAATGCTTGCAAAAATAATCTAATGGAGACAAGCAACATGGATGTATAAAGGGCACGCATCGGGATGAAGTCTTGTTTCCTTGCTGACTACCTCAGCCTCCTTCCTTCCTCACTGTTGTTGACAGTACCATAATCTTTCACATCCCTTTGCACTTCCTTTTACTTCTGTATTTCCTTTTCCTTTATATAGTTAAGTTGCACCAGAATTGGTTTTCCCTTTGTCAGTAAGAAAGAAAGAAATCTGCCCTTTCCCTTGGTCCTAAAGTCTAAAATTTTGTCTGTCTCTTGGGTTGGCTGCTTTACTCACACTCTCCTCCTACAACTTCCCTCAGTCCCAATCCAAGCCTACACTCTCCAGTTAGGCAGTATCATGCAGCTGTGGTCTGAGTATCTCACCCAGCTCTTGTCTCATGTCCCTTATGTCACGATTTTGCTGGGTATCCATGTTTGTTCTCCACCCAGTGAGGGTGCAGGTTCCCTCAAACAGCTTTTCCCTGGGCAGAGATGAATGTACATAGTTTTAAAGAATGTGTTACCACAGCAACTAGATATGAGGAATGCAAACAAGAAATTAAATCCCATCAGACATTAACAAAATAAGCTTGGTTTAGTACTGGGCAGCCTTGAGGAACACGAAGGGAAAATAAAAGCCCTGTTGATGTTTGTCTTACCTCCCTGGGGAGCCAGTGTTACACAAGTTTCAATGTCAGGTTCAGCAGAGATGAGGTGGCTTTGGAGAAAAGGTGGTGGATTTTGCCAGGTGTTCAAGTCTCTTCCCTGTGGAACTGCCATACAGTGATCTTTTAGTGTGTGCACTGGCATTTACTGCAAACTGGGCATTGCATGCCTTGCTAAAAAGTAACAGAATAACTGTGTGTAAGAAACAGGTTGGGGCATTCAGCACTTGGTACATCTGTTGAATGGAATAGTTTTTCAAAGACAGTTGTCATCTTTACCTTCATGTTGAACAATCTACATTAACCCCTTTTTATCACTTTTTGGCATATACAGTGATGTTAAAGAATATCAGATGGTATTTTATCCTTCCCTAGAGAGACAGACACTGTTTCTCTTCCATTCTTAAATGTTTGATCGTGGGAGGTGCTGAGTGCTGCCATTGATAAGAGTGTGTTCAAGCTCTAGCTAGAGGAGTGCCAAATCATACAATACCCCATCTGTAATGCTAGGCATTCTTTCTGGTGGTATATCAGTTGAGCTCTCAGTGCTTCAGCAGTTAGTTGTACATCTGTGAGCAGCTGTCCATCTGATTTATTATCTGAGCAGCTATTGAAATAGAGAACATTGCCCCATTTAGCCTCAGGATTGAAAGTTATGGTGTGCTAAAGTTGTGTTTAAAATGTAACAAAATTGACTACATATAAACAAATTAAAAGTTTATGGAACCCTGTAGAAGATCTTAAATCAATATTTCAAAGTTCATAAATGTAAGGTGATTGAGCATAGCTTAATGCATATGAATATATTTTTAATTGCTGCCTTCTTTTATTTAGTAAGAAGATTAAACACTGTCCTGGAAAAAAACTTGATTGTAGTGAAGAAGACTTAGTGGAAAAGTGAATGTAAGTATTTCACAGCATGTGTCAATTATTTATGTTTGCAAACTATTGTCATTGGTGATATTATAAATCATGCTAAATTGACAGCCTGATTTGCCAAAAAGACAACTTCTAGTATGGCAAGAATGCTGGATCTGATAATTGTGCATATGCATGTGAGGTATAAATGTCTATTACGTGGTTTTCAGTATGAGTCTGTAGGCTACATGTACCTAAATGCTTTTAATAGGGCCACATGCTATTAGTTATTTGCATGCTTATGAACTGTTCACAGGAAAAATGTCAACATGAAGTTGTCACTAAGTACCCTTAAAAGAAAAAAAACCCACAACACTACCCCTGTATAAATACCCATGGGGATCCTTCAATTCTGTAATGCGGACATATTTTCCATTTCCAGAGGAATTCAGTCTAACTTGGAATAATGCAGCCAGTATATAGAATTTTTCTCTATACCTGCCCCAAAGATGTGAGTTTATCGTAGAAGAAGATTGCACCGTGGATTGGCAATTCAATTTAGAGTGAAATATGGCAGCTGCAAGTTCCAGGCTAAGTGCATTGTTGCTCACTTGAGGTCACTTTTTCAAACCTGGAGTCAATAGTTATCTAACAATAAGAGCTTTGGTTCATTTTCTAGACCCTTTTGAAACTTACTTTGCTGGTGAATACCCCATTATTTTTCTTAAAGTAATTGCTTTCCTTAGCTGTATTTCATAATAATGTGAACTTCCTGACTGTGTGCATGCACATGTGTATATGTACGTACATATTTGTGTGTGAAGCACAGCCATATCTCTGCAAATCATACCCCAGGAGGCTTTGAGTGGCTCTGGTGTGCAGGGTAGTGATAGTCATGAACTTCTAGCTGCCATGGATTCATTCCAGTATTTTTTCATATTACATTTTTCCCACGATCTCACCTTCCATTTCCCAGAGCCTGCCTGAAGCAGTCAACTAAGCCTTTCCAAATGCTGGATAAAGTACAGAATTCATGACTTAGATGTCAAATAGGATGGTGATCCTGTTTAAATGTCTAACAAGCTGGGACGGTTTTAATTTTAACATTTGGGCTTTTATAAACTTGTCTTCTAAAATTGTTAACAACCAATAGTACTGAAACAGTGAGATACTACAGGAACAGTGCGAAATGCTGTCTGGTTTATTTTTGTGGTTTGAGCACAAAGGACAACTGAGCACCACGCAGCCACTTACTCGCTCCTTCCCCCTCAGGAATGGGAAGGAGAAAATAAAGGAAAAGGCTCTGGAATCAAGCTGAAGACAGAGAGGGATGATTCACCCATTATGGTCATGGGCAAAAGGCAGACTCCTTAGGGGAAGAAAAAGAAACATCAGTTTAATTCCAACACTACCATCACCACCACTTAACAGTGAGAAGTATAACCACATCATAAAAAACCCCTCCCCCCACCCCTTCCTTCTTTCCAGGCTCAGCTTTGCTCCTGGTTTCTCTACCTCCTCCCCCATCAGTGGATGGGGGGACGGGGAATGGGGGGTACAGTCAGTCCCACCACTCCTACCTCCTCAGGGAGAGTACTCCTCACATTCTTCCCCTGCTCCAGCATGGGATCCCTCTCACAGGAGGCAGTCCTCCATGAACTTTCTCTGACGTGAGTCCTTCTCATGGGCTGCACCTCTTCTCGATCTGCTCCAGGGTCCCTCGCACATGTTGCAGTCCTCCCAGTGCCTAACTACAACAGTGGGGACTTCCACAGAGTCCTGGCCTTCTTTGGACACAGTCATCTGCTCCAGTGTGGGGTCCTCCATGGGCTGCAGGTGGGCATATGCTCCACTGTGGACCTCCATGGTTCTGCAGGGGAGTCTCTGCTCTGACAAATACACACACACACCCTTCCTTTCTTCCGCTGATCTTGGTGTTTGCATAAGTGTCTCTCTCACAGCTCCAACTCCTCCTCTCAGGTTCCCCTTCTTAAATACGTTATCACAGAGGTGCAGCCACCATCACTAATTGTCTCAGCTTTGGCCAGAGGCAGGTCTGGCTTGGAGCCAGGGGAGCCTCGAGAAGCTTCTCATGGGGGCCACCTCTGTAGCTCCCTCCCCCACTACCAAAAACCTCTGACACACACACACAAACCCAGCACATTTATATAGAGTTATCTACTGATAGGGAATTGCTTGAAATTAAGATCCTCAGATTTTACAGCATTGTACCTGAGCTAAAGATTTAGAGACTAGGCTGTGCATTGACTGGTATCTAGATTACTGGTATCTGGCCCAGTTTGAAACCTGTATAGGCTTATAATATACAAAATCAAATCCTTAACACCTTCCAGTTTGTATTGAGCAAAACAAAACAAAGTTTGAAGGCATTTATTGGGACCAGTCACTTTAGTTACTCCAGGGTCCTAAAAAGTACATCTTGAGTGACCTTGTTCAGGCTAGTGGCACTTCTTGAACAATTCCACGTTTGTGACAAGTTTGTACATGTAGAAGTTTTTCTTGAGTTACTTTCACATTATTCTCACCAACTTGATCTTCAGCTGTTTCTCCTGGGAAACTTGGGAAGAGGTACTGTTATCTTCAGTTCTCATTTTCTGTGAAATAAGCAGAATATTTGGGGTTTGTTTGTTTGTAGTTTTTTACGTGCCTATTTAGCAGGAGAGTGCCATGTGAGTATGGGTTGAGTATGGGTAAAAGATATCTGCCCAGTTAAAATGTCACTTCATATATGTATGCATGTGAAAACAAAAGACATGAAGTACAGCTGTATTTCAGGAAGTTGAGTAATAAACTACTGACAGCCTGATTATTAGCTGGTCATGAAACTGGCAGAGGTGTAAACACATCCTTGTGGAGAGGGATACTAGCACTTCGTCTTTGATGTAAAAATAAATATGGTCTCCAATAGATGTTATTTTTCTGATATTTTAATTTTATGCATGTGTAGACTGAGCTCCTAAATTGAAACCATCTTCTTGATCTATCTCTTCAGATATCTGACATTAAAACTGTAGATATATCCTTCTAAACTTGAATAATTTTTAAAAAATTAATTGGCTCACATTGACTGGTATTTTTGCAGTAATACCAAATTAACAAGTTTATGTGGAGAGGAGAAAATACCTTTTCATATCTACCTTTGGTTTTATATCACAGAAGTGGCTATGGAGACATTCTCATATAAAAAGTCAATAGAACCCAAGAGAGGGAACAAAGCATTTAACAGGAAGCAAGAGGAGCAGTGGCTTTACCTGCAGTTACTCACATCCTGGAGGTAGAGTTGTGAAGCCATGAAATCTAGTATCTCCTCCTACAATTTTGATTTTGATTGCGTCCTGAGATATTTAATAATTTTTTTTTGTTTCAGTCAAAATTTAAAATTAAATCTTAAACTTGGGTTTGAATACATTATAGTGGTTTGGTAGGAAAGCTGGTAGGATTTTGGCTTTGGATACCCATAAAGCCAGAAAGTGGAATAAACTTGCAGAAACTTCCTCTTCCTCATTCTCTTCCAACAGACCTTCTGGACTGATCTTTAGTGGAGCTGAAAGTCAAAGTTGGGATGCTGGAGGAATCCAGTGAAATATTGATTTGCTGTGTTTCTTCACTTGTTGAAGAGGAGAGAGGGGATGGGGATGGCAAAGGGTTTTTTTCCCCTTAAAAAAATAGGGAAAGGCTAGGAAAAATGTAAAATAGAGTGGAGGGGATGATAAGCTGCTAATTGTATTGTATTATACTGATGATACATCAAAATAATCTTGAGGCAGTGACTGCAAGGAGAAGAGGAGGAGTATGTACCTTAGGGAATCAGGAGCAGGCACTGTCAAGTAGAGCACAGGCAGGAAAGTGCACAGGGTGGGGGGGGAAGAACACCCAGCCCTATTTAGATACCAAAATTAGGTTCTCACTGAACATCTTGTAATCTGAAATGCCCAGAACATGTTCTTAATGTAGCATTGGGTGTTTTGTTCACTGGTCTCAATGATATTTCTTATGTAAAATGTGCATGCTGGCACTGTAAATAGCCTGGTTCAAACACCCTTGTGAAGGGTGAGGACAACGTCATGTCATGTGCTGTTGCTAAACTTTGCTTGCTGGTAGGCAGGTTCTTTCTGGAAAGTCTATGGAGATGCTTTTTAGACTTCTAGGATTATAAAGTAGTTGCTCAAAAAGATTGCCCATCCCAGAAATGTCCACCTTAGTTTCAGGATCCAGCTGGATGTTGTAAAATTAATTGTTGTTTATAAGAACTTGGCTCCTATATTGTGAATGCTGTAAGTAATTCTCAGCAGCATTTGGATAGCATGGTAAATAAAGCATAGAGCCACACTGGATAATGAGGAGAAAAATAAACATTGGAGAGCTGCTAGTTCATTAAGTAATGTCTTATGCTGTGCATGAAATGAGGCATGGGAACAGGGGAAGAAGTCTCCCATCATAGAGACTATCATGAAGGATTCCCATAAGGAACTTTAATATTTTCTAGATATGACAATCAAACAGACTTGAGTCCCCAGAATCACCTCTAAGACTCATCTTTAGATCCGTAGGTCTTAAGTCACCAAAACACCAGATAACGTTCGTTTAGTGTCTTCTGTGTGTCTTGGACAGCAGGTGAGAACGAGACATGAGATTTGCAAAATGTTCTCACAGAATTTCTGCTATTGTCATCCTGAGACCCTAGAGGACATTCAGGGAGACTACACAGGGTTTGTACCTATCTTCATGCATTTGTTTTCTGGTATTCCTCCCAGTACCTGTATCCTGTCTTTTTTTCTTTCCCTTTGGTTCTGTCTTCCCTGTGTTGCCTGGCTGATAGTAAGGAAAATACTGCTGCTTCAGGAGAGATGACGTCTCTGCACTACCAGCATGAGTAGCCTGTGACACCAGGTCAGACTGTAACCAACAGCAGTAGCAACCACAAGAAGGCCCTGCATAATGGTCTCTCTGAGGTGTGCAGAGCAGTTTATTTGCAGACTTACGCTGCTGTTTGCCCATATGCTATCAAGTACAATCTTTTATTTCACTCTAATCTAGCTTTATATTCACTGGGACATGGAAGGGCCAAATGTCATTCATTTGTTGCTAGATCTTTGCAACAACAGTGCCCATGGTGAAAGTCCTGCCCTTATTACTGAGTGTAGAGTGGCTGAGAGGGAGCTGGCTCTGTGGGCAAGCTTGGCGCTCCCATCTTCCTCTGTCAGCAGCTTACATGGGTGACCCATCTAACAAAAGCATCATGCAGCTTTGGATGTTCTTTATATCACTACAGATGAAACAATAATAGAGTTTTGCCGATATGTTGGCACATTTCCCTCTATGGAGAAATGAGGACACACTTTACCAGTAGATGCAGTATTTGAATATCTGCAACGTGTTATGAACTTCTCATACTTCACTTTGAGACCTGCCTTGTGAAAAATACTAGGTTACTTATAAAACGGTGGTTTACCGTGGGGTGGGGGGGTCCTTTACCCCTGTATTCAGTAACATTTTACCTAAGTCTACAGGTGTGGCTACAAGACCCACAGGAGAGAAGGTTATTGCAACAAAACACAGCTTTTTTTTTAAGAGGTATCCATTCATCTTCCTTGAAACATAGATCTGCATGTCAGTCTTTCTTCCTCATATTTCTCAAAAATAGTCTCCTGGGGAATACACAGAAAAATAAACAGTAGATTCTTTACCATTTTAGGAGAGGGTTGGAGACAAATTCAACTTCAAAATACTAGCTATTTTAAATGCAAAATGATCCTTCCTTAATTAATACTTGGCAAAGCATTTTAAAGATCAAAGTGTCAATATTAGCTAATTCTCATGGCACACCTGTCAGGTAAGTAAAAATTATATCCATTTATAGCCCAGAAAGCTGAAATACTGTCTAGCATCAGCATTTTCACAGTTGCTACCTAGTTAATTTACAGAAATAGCTAGTTTAATTCTCAGAGGTTCTGCATATTCTTACTTGTCCTAAATTATACTTGGAGCTCAAGAGTATTCACACTTTTGAAACTGAGGGCACGTATTTTGGTACAGAAACATGGATATGGCAGCTGAACCTTGAGGTATCCACACTAAGGCTTTTTAAAATCTTAAGCATCTCTAAAAAGTCTAGAGCTGGAACTCGCATGCTGCCAATTGGGTTGTTTCTCAGTGGAGCTGCAAAAGGTATGAGTTATAGGATGGGCTTGGGAGAGTCAGGCTTTAGAGATTTTTTTTTGCAGGAAGATGTGTATAGAAGGAGTGTTTAGAAAGGGAGAGGATGCTTGAAGTGGGAAGAAAAATGGTGTGTGATGGCAGTCAATTTTTCTACCTCCTGCTGTTGCTTCCATTAGAGATGCAGGTTACCTTGTTATTTCTGTCATGGGTCTTTCTCCTTTTGTTACATTATCAGCAGAGTGGTATAATTGGGCTGAAGGACAAATTTTTTGCTGCCCTGTTGAGCAACGACCATAAAGGAGACAAGATTCTGAACAAGTGCTGTCTCCCCTTCAGTATGCAGTGCAACTTGTTTCCAAGTGGTGTGTTGAAGTGGTGGTGGTGTTCAAGTGCCTTGCTTTGTCCGTGCAAACAGTTTTTTTAACCTGTTTGCTCCATTTGGTGTGGCAATGCCCAGCCCTGAATAGAGCACAGAAATTAAGGATGGCGTCACTCCATCCCAGTCTGTTCTCCCTCTTGCAAGAGCAGGTGGGAATGGACAAAACCCCAGCCAAAGGCCGTCTATGGGTTGGCACTTAAAGGAGGGAAAAGCCTATGCTACAAAAAGGGGTCTCAAGGGATTGAACAGCCTGGAGCAGGCGTGCACAGCTGAATTAGGAGTTGGAATTGTTTGTCTTTCAAATTTAGAGGACTTGTTTGCTGTCTTGGCTCTGCTCAAAGTGAATAAGAGCTACTGCTAATAAGAAAGCCCAAAACAGAGGAGTGAAGGATTAAAACCAGAAAATGATGACTCACCCTCCCCTCTCCCCCCTCCCCAGTTTCAGTCCCCACTAAACCACTTTACCTCACCAAAGCTCTGGTGGCTTTTCATTTATAAATAATCATGTGTTTGAAATGTTAAAATGTGTAGGCAGGGATTAAAAGGATATGTGATGCTACAGCATTAAAACAGTGCAGACCTCTGCAAGGGAATTATGAAGGAAAATTAAAACATAGTTATTTTTGGCAAGTGCTGCTGCATCCTGGGGAGATCAAGAGAAAGCAAAAAGCAGCTTATTCAAGCCTAGTGAAACTTAGTAGGAAAGCTACTATAAAATAGGGTTTCACATCAGTTCTTTGTACTACTAAAGACAAATTTGAAGATTTGGGGTTGTCTTGATTTTGGGAGAATGCAGGCCGGAAATTCACTGAGAAATTTCTGTCAAAGTTACCAGCCTAAACTGTCCTGGTTTATAGGCTAGTGAATGTAAGTGCTTGGTTATCACCCACACTGTAACAAGTTTCTTCCTTCTCCTAATCCACAGTGGGACTGAGATGTGGATGGACACCTGATAACACTCTCAAGTCAGTGTGTCAGCCCATAGGATTTTACAGAATAAGCAGGTTGTGATGCCCGTTTGGGGTATTATTCTGTATGCTCACAGAAGTGAGAATATTGGCACCAAGTTTCTTGTTGTGTCTGGCAATGAAAATTGAGAATTGTCCCTGCTTAGAAAAAGGAATGCATTACAGACTTAGAGGGAACTGTTGCAAATTGGTTGTCAGCATTGAATCTAGCACTGATTCTGGAGTTTGAATGTAATTTTTAGTGTCATTCTCAGATGCTACATTAGCTTTGTCTTCATAAACCTTTGATTCCTGGTCAAAGGGAGCCCTTTCACAGAACTGCCAATGTTGGAGCTGGTGAAATCTGCCTCCTCACCCCACTTCTTTTTAATTTTAGGGGAGTGAATTATACCAGCCAGTGTGAGCAATACCAGTGTGAACAGGCACAGATAAGGGCACTGTTCTGCTTTTCTTGCTCATGATCTTGCTGCTGTCTGCGTGTGGGTACAGGGGAAGCCTCTGCTATTCCTGTAGGAACTGTGGAATTGCTAATAAACAAAACAATTTTAGGAGGCTCCATTCATTTCAGGTCTAATTAATTTTTGACACAAACTCTGAGGCTACAGACCCAGGGAGCAGGGCTTTGCAGGGATCTCCTTGGGGGTGGCAGGGCAGTTCCACCCCCTCATCTCAGCTGCCCCACAGCTTCCTTCTGCCCTGAAGGCTGGAGTGGTGGTCCCTGATGCTCCTGGCTCCCTGCACAGGGCTTTCACTCCAGGGCTTCTGCAAAAGCCCGTTTGAAGCCGTCATGTTGCTGATCCTCCTGGGTTTGGTGCTGGAACAGCATGGCTGCAGGGCCATTACGGGTTTCTTCATAGCTAGCAGTTTGAGCACTTCTGCTCTGTTCCTGCCTTGCATCCTCTTGCCTTCTGATAGCAGTGATGTTGTTTAAGCAAATTGTCTTACGTGAACTGGTATGTTGCTTTGCTAAATGGAAATGGTTTACTTTAATGGGTTGATTTGTATGGAATATGCAACCTCCACTGCTCTTAACCTTTGCTGTTACTTTTGTGCTAGCAAACATTAAAAAAATGCTCTGTGCTCTCAGGGCGTTACTTTTTTAATGCTGTTTTTATGAATCTGTTTATAAGCCCAGCCTGTGTTTTTGTTTTGGTTTTCTCCCTGCTTTAATACATTTAAATGTATTAGTTGAGAAAAATCTGTATAATAATCTTTGGTTCAATTAATGTTATATTTAATTAAATGATTTAACAAGCATAAAAGTAAGAATTAAATACTTGTTCGTGTAATATTTTTTCAGGGCTAAATTCAAGGCAAGCCTCAACCTTATTTGATTCAGTTAGTACAGTATGTGCAAAAGACATTATATTTAAAAATAGCTGTTCCTTTGGACAGCTAGACAATATTCTAGTGTCCTGTTACTGCAGCACTCAGTTTGATCAAGCACAATGTAATAAAGTAATATCAAGACATAAAAATACCTAGTTCAAGTAGGAGATTCCTCAGTGTCAGTCAGTAAGCCGGTGACTGAGTAAACAAAATTCTTCCAGGGATACACAAAATACAGTCTTGTTTGTCCTTGCTGGTTTTCCTTAAATTTGCATCAGTTTAATTTGTGACTAGTTAAATGAATCTTATTAAATTACAGTTCCTGGGAATTTCTGAGTTTGCGTAACATTACATCTCTATGTTTATACAGCTAGTATTTTCTTTAAAATGTGTCTGGAAATTTCCAGACAACTGAAGGGATGTGCCACGGTTTTCTTCAAAGCTAGACCTATGTTTACAAAAAGCATGGGTTTTAGAGCTTGTTCTCGTTTTGGTTTTTTTTTTAAACCTTCAGGAAGAACAGTGGTGCTGGTTGCACTGAGGAGGCAGAAGGTGTGCATTGCTTTGAAAGCTCTGGCTGGTTATTTTTCATACATAAACATAGAGCTGCATCTAACTTTATTTCTTAAAAAAAAAAAAATTGCCCCTTCTGTGGAAATGATAAGTTTGCAAATCATGGTACCTGTTATGGGCAGTATTATGATGATTTATACTCTGATACCCTCTTCTTACCTTCCTTTCCTGTTGTGTTTTCTGCTGAGATCCTCTTACTGCAGTCAGAGAAGTCCTGAGGATGGGGATGCCAGGGGACCCTCACTAAGAACAGCAAGATTGGTCACAGTTTTGACTTTGGCATCCTCTGCATCAATTCCACATCTGAAAGTTTCCACCATAGGCTATTGGCCATTTGGCTCTTCAGGGTACTCATAGAGGGGAAGAAAGGGTCACAGTACTGTTTCTGTTTTAATGAGAAGAAACATACAGTACAGCTCATACCGAGGGTGGTGGAGCAGATTCCTGAAGTCCTTTAGCACTTCTTAAAGCCAGCATCTTTAGAAAGCCTGAGCTATATAATTCTGTACAGGATAAACCAGACTAGTTTGGTCTCTGATCTGCAGTGGCATTGATTGCCAGTGCTTCATTAGAAGTATCCAGTAATGGAATGACTGTAAACAGGTCTGCTTGGTCACAAAGCCAAGGAGATCCTGTTCAAAGGCCAGGATGGTGCTAGGAAGGGAAGGCGTGTATGGCCCAGGGATGAGCTGATTTGTTGCATTCCCAGGTTTTTCATACCGTTGGGTAAACTCAAATCAGGCCGTCCATCCGTGTGTGAATTCTTCAGTTGATTAACTTGAAAGATATATTGGATAACATTTGTTTATGGTGGTCCAAGCTGTAGAATATGGATTTTATCTGGCATAAAAATATTTGTGGTACTACCCTGGTTTGCTTTGCAGGATGTATATGCTTCCTTCTTGAGCTGCACCACATGGGAACATTCTACCTGTTTGCATGATTACAGATGTTGCCTAAAGGAGCTCTGTGCAAAGAAGTTATCTCTCCTAAGGGAGGTATATGTGAGCAAAGCTTTTACAGCTGGGGGGCAAGCTACAAGCTATGCTGAGAGAAATTGTTCTTTGAAAATATGTTTTTGAAGTATGTATAGGACCAGGAGGAAAAGAACAAGTAAATGACATAGATGGGGAATGGAAACAAAAAAACTAAAGAAAGGAAAATGTTCCAAATACATCTATTTTGCACAACTTGAGCAAAATTGCATATGATAACATTATTGTAAGCAAATGTGGTACCCTGAAAATAGTAATCTTACACAAAAGTTGGCGTTTATTCTCACAAAAGAAGAATGAGTGAAGATAACATCCCCCTCCAACAAGCCTGTCTGTCTGTTGTCTTTTACAAAGTGAGACACAGTGTTTCTTTCTCCAGTTGTAGGAAGCCTGCTGAAGGTGTTTTACTTAAACTGTGTCAGGACATGTTTATACAGTCACTTTATTGAGTACCAGTCCACGCTGTTGCTGAACAACAGGTTGGTTCTCCCATATCCCCTGCTGCTTGTTTCTTCCACTTCCATGGGTGAAATGAGTGCATACTAGTGATGAACTAGGTATCAACTGTTCTGCCCAAATGTTAGGCAAAGTACAACATTTACCCAGGATCTTTCTTTGAAATGAATGGCAGGACATCCAATGGAGAGAAGGATAAGCTGCTTGCTGTCAGATTCACCAGATTAAACTGAAATTCTGACCTTGAAGGACAGTAGAGGAAAAAAAGAATGTGTCCCAAGTGAGGTGTAAGGCATGCTGTGATCTTCCTCATGCATTTGTTAAGCAGCTGACAGGACCCTTGCTTGTGACTTCAATTGTTGAGTAACTGGGGAGAGGAAAGGAAAGAGAAGGAGGCGCCACATTTGATGCTTTGCGACATGTAATTTTGAGGGAAGCATCTCTGCAGTGATGCTTCCTGTCTTGTTCTGCCAACTTCTTTACCAAAGTTGAACTACATTTATTGTCTTTGGCATAATCTAATACATCTAACGTTCTTGGGCAAGGTAAATATCTGACAGCCACTGTGTAGTTAATTTGTCCCCATGCTTTAAAGATTTGCAGTATCCTTGTAAAATATTGTCATACAAGTAGTGGGTGGTAGAGTGCATGCTGTTAAGTAAGGAAAATAGAGCCTTTTAGGTAAATTCCCATTGCAGTGTACAACTGTGTTTTCTGGAAGTGTTTGGAATTGCACGAGGGTCTCAACTTTCCATTCACTGGCCCTGGAAAAGGCATAAGCATCTAAGAGATGGAAATGAGTACAAATTGATCTCATAAGTGCAAATTTTACTAAAATTCCTGTCTGTCAGTGTGTGAGTGATGTTGATAAATTAGATTACCAAATTATTTTGTTCACAACAAGTTTGCTTATGTTATGGGTGAAATATGCAAAATAATATCTAAATAAAGACTAAGTTAAGCTGTTAAATGCTGCTTCCGGGAGTAATCAGACATTTTCTGGCTCAGCCTTTGATTTGAAGGCTGTCTGTCAGCCTTCATCTTTATTCGTGGTAAATAAAACCTCTCCCCTGAAGGGATCAAGGTGTGAGTGCATAAGAACCATAATATTATGCCTACTGCAATCAGTGATTTTGTAGGGATCTCGTTAAAGTTCAAGTTCTTTCCCTGCAGTTCAGCAGAAATACCAGTATATGCTGGAAATAAATCAGTCACTGTTAAAGGGGATCAAGAAAGCTTAAAATACAAGGAGGCTGCTCAAGGCAGGTGTCATCACCCTTTAGGAGAGAAGGAGCTAAAGATAAAAAAGACTGTAGTTGGGTCTCTCCCTCAGCCCTTCCTCCAGCCAGCAGTTGTTCATCCTGTGCTAGTTTGAAAACCAGGGAAGTGGCAGCCTGGGGAAGCACAGAGAATTCACTTGATTAATAGATAGCAAAGAAAAACTAACCAAGGGACCCAAGTGAAGAGGGGCACATGTATTGAGTAAGATCTTCTGCATCGTACAAATGGATGCTTGGGCAATTTACTCCACATGACCCTTTCTATGTCTACTGTCAACGGGATTGTGAGAATGTGAATATACTGAAGAAACCAAACCTTCGTGAACATCATCTCAGCAGGTGACCTTCCACAGTGATGAGCATCAGGCAGTAGTCCAAAGGCGGCAGGTAAAGTGCTGCCTGCTGTCATCAGCAACAGACTTCACACCATATTTTATGAGTGGGGACAGAGCAAGGCTCTGAAGTGGTTAGTGCTGTACCAACCCAGAAAGGTTTGATGCAATTTAAAGCAGATGTGACTGAAAAGCTCCATGCTTATTTGGGAGAAGGCAGCTTTTCATAACATGATTAAGTATTTACGTGAAGATCTAATAGATGATGACATGGAGAGGACAAAGTCTGTTTGTAACAGTAATAAGAAGCCCAGGTAGAAACAAAAAGAATTACCATGTATTTTGGGAGAAGAAACTAGCCTATGCAAGTGGCTGAGCATCAAGCTATGTGAGATTAACTGATCTCAGAGCCCTTTTAGGCACAAAAAGGGCCTGGCAGTGTCTCGTAATAAGCTCTGACTGAAACGTGCTGCTTAATGGCAAAACATTGATTGACTCTCATTTAGTATTATTTCTGGACTGTGGCTTACCTGACATGGCCTAGATTTTGAATTTTGGTGTCTCTTCTTGCTGGTTTATTTCTATGTGCCTGGCCATTATAAGACAGTGCTTTTGTAGGGTAGGAATGAACGCACCATACAACAGGTTTCTCAACTATATATCAAGATCGTACATCACTTGACAGAGTGTTGCTTTCATGTTCACACAAATGTAATTCCCTTTTGTTGAGAATGCAGTAAGAGAGTATAACTGCCATAAGGACCAACAGATGATGGTAAAGTATTTGGTGAAAATCTAAATTGCTCAAATACTTAAGAATTGTTGTATTAACTATTTTCATGTAATAATGAAATGTAATGTTCTAAAAAGTAAATGTCAGATTTTGATTATCTAGTGATCTGTTGCTGCTCTACTGTGTTACATTTTTAAAGGCATCTCTATCTTTTTATCTGCTTAGTTATCTCTTGTCCTCTGTCCTTACTGCACAAATCAAGATTTTTGCAGTACAGAGGCTGAGGATTTGCCCTGTGCCAAATACTGATCCACCAGCTGAAACAGGCTTAGAAATTCTTGGTTTTATTCTGCAGACCATCCTGATTTAGAGTTGTGTTGATGAAGATTGTGCTTCTTTCCTACAGACCACTCAGTTCTAAAAATAACTATTTTCTGAAAGCTTCTGTATGAAAGTGTGTATGTATGCTTATTACAAGTAATTTCCCTGTTGCTTTTGCTTGGGTGTCATTTCTTTGTCCTGCTTTGGTTCCCTCTGAATTTTGAGCTGAGCTCTCGGGGGATGAGTGTGCTAGAGATCACCATGGCAACACTCTGAAAAATGCACACTGCAGGCACCAGGCTTCATCGCCCTTATCCCTGTGAGAGCTCTGATGATGTGTGAACTTGCAGACTTACTCGGGAGCTGCGAGAGGGACCAAGTCAGTGGCTGAGAGCTGGGGGTACCATGCCTAGTAAAAACATTTCCTATATAAATTGAGGAACTCTGGGTATTGCTTGCTGATGTACAGCACTATTTTCATGTCTTACTGCTGAGATTTCCCTTAGCAGACTGTAAACTCTCTTCTTTTACTCCACGTAATTCTAATATTAGTCTCTTACATCTTAGCTCTCCCCATTTTCACTGAAGACTACTGTGGGAGCCATTGCAAAGGCAAAGTTGTTATCCTGGTAAAATCTTAAAGATGGTTGATGATAAAACATATCATAAAGGTTATGATGCAGAGTTTAAAAGAGGTGAGTGCCCGTATCCCTGCTGATTCCAAATCCTTTTTCAGGAGAAAAAACATTCAAGGAAGAGTTATATTATAGGTGAGTGTTTCACGGCAGTGGTTGGGCGAGAACGGGTTCTCTCCAGCAGAAGGAAGTAATAGAAACTGGGTAGAAAGTGTATTGCCTTCTGAGACAAGAATTAGGGGCCCTAGGGTTGTGTTCTGAAAGGCGAAGTGTGACACTGGAGTTTTGTTGTATGTTACTGAAAAGAGAAGAACAGCATGTCCCAATACATGGAGGAGTTTTTTGGTAGGTTTTCTTTCTTTTTTTTTTTTTTTTAAGTGCTGTTTCAGCCCACCAGCTGCAAGGCTAGACCACCAGAAGGATGTGGGCCTGTAATGCTTAGAGCAGTGACTAATTCAAGTGTGAGCAGCAGATCAGGTGCCTCTGCTTCCAGTTATTGCGTGGGGAGCACTAAGCCCATGAGAGCAAATTTCTAAACAACCAGGATGCAGAGCAGGAATGCCCAAAATAGTTGGCAAGGAATGCTTAGGAGAAAAAATGTATTTGAAACCTTCCTTTCTAGGGGTTTTCCCAGTCCTATTTGTGGATGCATAGAGGTCAATACCCATGTTAAACTGAGGGCAGCTCAAATTCACACTCTGAAAATGGGTTACATATTTTGTGTTCATCACTGGGTAAAACACACAAGCTGATTCTGTGCCAGGAGCCCAGATCACCCACGCAACTCAGTGCCCTAGAAGTCAGGTTTTCCTCAATCTGTTCCTGTAAATGTAGAAGTGGTTTTTGTATAGCACTGGATCAAGGAGCCCTGCTTCGGGCAAAAGCATCTCTTAGCAAAGCGTCAGAGAGAGGAGTGCAGATGCACTTAACAGCCTGAATCAAGATTTTCCAATTCCTAAAAAAAACTTTCTTGATACAGAGCTACTGTACAAGAACCACAGCATTATCCACGTACTCCCATCCTTCACTCCCTCCAACCAAGGGCATTTGTTTTTCTTGAATGTAAGTGCCTCTGGCATCTAAGTACAGAGATCCCCACTGTTGTGTTTAAGTGCTCAAAGTCTGGATCGAGCTTCTGCTTGAAGTAAGTATAATAATATTTAGTCTGAGGTTCCCAGACATTCTTGACCATAAGAAAAAGAGCAGAGCTGCTGAGTGCTGACAAGGTGAAGGTAGTTCAACTTCTGTATAATCCAGAATTTTGGGGAATTTGGGGAGAAAAATAGAAAATTAATAGTATATATAGTCAGAAGTTAGGGGAACAACACTCTGGTATGACAAATAAACCTTAGGAATGCTACTTTCATTTTTTGTCATTAAGAGCTAAGAATGGTTTATTTTAACATGTAACCATTAACCTGGAATAAATTGGCCAATGTCCTTCTAAGGCCAGTTAATTAAATAAACTCACACAGCATCTTTGAAAGAAGCAGTAAAATTATAAGTGATGCCACATATTTTTAACCCATTTACAGAGTAGAACTTCAGCAGATCAAGAGGTGTTGAAACATTCCTGTAAATGCTGACCAGAGAGCCCAGCACTCTTTAAGAGACTGATTGAAAAGAAACAAAGTTCATGGGTTATTTTAATTTCCTGTTTGTCTATTTAAAGTTCTTATTTTAAAAACAGGACTGAAAAAAAGCATATTTGTGCATTTCAGAAGAATCTCATTCCCAAGATGTCATCCAGAGAAGACTCTAAAACTTAATGTTAAAAAAAGTACTTACTGGTGGTGATGTAGTTCTAGGCAACCCCTGAACTCCAAATGCAGTTGACAGGGATGCCATAAGCCAAAAAATGTTGTACCTGAGCCCTATTTTTTAACTGTAACTCTGACTGAAAAATGTGGAGGTTATGTGGGTCACCACTCTGCCAGAATGCATAATATAAACAGGATAAAACAACTGGGCGCTCATGGAATCTCAGCATGAACAAAGTTTTAAGAAGTGCTGACTTCCTACTACAATTTCTAGCATCAGCATTAATCGAATCCAGTATATTTATCTTCCTTTGCCATTCTCACTAAAATTAGATTGTTTACATTTTTGAGCAAGCTAATGGCACAGTTATTTACTGCTTACCTCTACCAGACAGAAAAAACCTAGTAGAGATCTAACCTGCTCCTTTTACCTCTAAAACACAATTACTAGAATAATGGTGAGACCATTAATGCTTTATATAAAAGTTTCTCCTGAATGAGAAAGTGAGAGGTTTAGTTCAAAGAAGCTTCTGATTCCTTTCCTGTGCTGAGATGTATAGCTCTGTTGAGGTATGCAATACTCGATTCTGCCAGTTCCCGAGGGCTCTGCAGAGAAAGGAGGGCAAAAAGATCTTCAGAAGTTTTCCCAGCAAACCATGTTTTGGTGCTGACCAGGATTAATACCCAGTATTGTACAAGTCCATCTGTTCCTAAAAATGTAAATGTCTTATCCTTGAGGTTCTTGCACTTATTCATTATTTAAATGTGTCTTGACTTTGATATGGAAAAGCAATTTCTGCCATGTGTAAAACGTTATTGGGAAAAACACATTTTGCTGCTCATATAGTGAAAGAATTCTTCGATTCAGCCCCATTTCCCTACCTCAGCCCTGTTGCTTCTAATGATGCTTTCACCTAACAAATCCAGGCCTTGAAGAGAATAATACAGTAGGTAACACTTTCAATCAGTATAGGAAATATGAAACAGCAGGGAATGAATTTCCAACTGTGGGGGAAAAAAAATAAAATAAAAAGGTGAAAACTGTTTTTTTCATTTCTTTCTCCTCAGATTGGTCTTACCCATGGGGCTTTTATGGTGCCACAGTTGCATACTTATCTAATAATTGTTTCCTAATTCTGCTCCATTTCTGCACTGAAGTAGTAGAAAATGTTGAGCTCCACACAGCTGGTCAATTTTCAGGATCCTATGTGGACAACAGAAACCAGTGTGCTGTTAGTAATCTGTTAAAAGGATAATTTTCCTCTTGTATTGGTGTTTAATGGATTGGAATCTCAAATCTTAACAGTACCTACATCTCTTAAATACCATTCTCATCAAGGTGTGACAATGGATGGGAAAGGGCTGCTTGTTTGAACAGGAGGTTTCTGTCTAATTAGTCCAAACCATACCTGAGTGGGGGAAAAAGAAGTTTGCCAAAATAATTTCAAGAGTCAGAACTGGATACTTTCTTGTGACAGCTGTTCATTTATACTGGGGTGTTACTAAATAAATGTAAACTAAACGTGTGTTTGGGGAGGGCTCGCACTGAGGGGCATTTCAGCAGGGACAAGGGACGTGGCAGTTCCTTGTCAGTCACGAACAAGCTGGGTTAGGCTGCACAACTCAGAATCAGGCTGTCTTTCTGTGTTCTGAATCCCACTGGGGCCCCTGGGTCTTACCGCGATATAAAAATAGTGGTTGTCTGAAGCTGAGTAGCCCAGGGCTGGAGCAAAGACCAGCACCTGGCTGAAGCCAGGGCTGCAGGACAGACAGCACCAGCAGCTTCCATCTTTTTTCCCTCCAGCATGAGCTACAAAAATTAAAAATCTTACATATTTGTGTACAGTGTACAAGGTGGAAGGTTGTTAGAGGGGACAGGTAGAGTTAAACCCTTGGAGGCAACTGGGAGACTGGAAGCATGGGGTCAGTGAGTGGTTTTTTGAATAATCAGGGATGGGAAGGACTGGTGGAATATCTGCCCTGTGGGTCAGGAAGGCTATTGGAAACAAGGAAACATCATTCAAAATGTACCCCATCTGGAGTCCTGTGTCCAGCTCTGGGGTCTCCAGTACAGAAAGACATGGACCTGCTAGAGCAGGTCCAGAGGGGGGCCACAAAAATGGTCAGAGACTGGAACACCTCTCCTATGGAGAGAGGCTGAGAAAGTTGGGGTAGTTCATCCTGGAGAAAGCTCCAGGGAGTCCTTATTGTGACCTTTCAGTATATAAAGGGTGGTTATAAGAAACACAGAAATATTTTTTACCAAGGCCTGTAGTGACAGGACAAGGGGGAAATGGTTTTAAAGTGAAAAAGGGTAGACATAGACTGGGCGTATGAAGAAATTATTTTTCTTTGAGAGTGGTGAAACACGGGAACAGGTTGCCCAGAGAAGCTGTAGATGCTCCATCCCTGGAAATGTTCGTGGTGAGGTTGAATGAGGCTTTGAGCAACCTGATTTAGTGAAAGATGTTCCTGCCTGTGGCAAGGGGGCTGGACTAGATGATCTTTGAAGATCCCTTCCAACCCAAACCAGTCTATGATTCTATAAAGCTGGTGTCCTGTTCAAATAAAGAAAATTAGAGGAGATTTTTAACTCCAGCAAGTTGAATATAGACGTTTCAATGCAATTAGGCAAACTAAAAAAGCCTTTTGAAGAATGATTTGCCAGCGTAGGCTAAACTAATACTCAAACCTCCTTCAGACATGCCAGGAACAAAAAGGTCAGTGTAGGACCATGGTGGCTGTGATTTGGAAGGACGCTCAGAGAGGATCAGCCCCTTACAAATATTTCATTCATTCTTGCTGCATCCCGTTCCCTCTGGAAGAGGTCAGGGAATTTTTGCAGTGAAGTCCTTTGGATGGGTGGGATGAGGGAGCGCTGGCACAGGCTTGAGAACCTGTCTTAGTGGGTAATGACCATGTGATAGATCTCATGTTTATACAGAAAAAAAATGAGTTAAAATACGCAAAAAGGAAATGCCTTTGAGTATCAAGCTTCACTCAGAAGAGGTAAGATCTTTTTCTTCCTTCTGCTGTCACTGGGTCTGGCATCAAGGCTTTACCATGCAGGAATGTAGTTTTCCTAGTAATTGTCACGGAGCCATTAGGAAGAGACTTAATTCTAAGTTATCTCTTGCTATTATTCACTGTCCTCTTTATTTTTACTCTTGTCTTCCATTAAAGAAAAAGCCTCTGGCAAATAGGTCAGGGATAATGAAAAACAATTGAAATCCTTCAATAAGACATGGGATTTGACAGTTCTCCAGGATGAAAGGGAAAAAAAAATTGTGAAAGGAGCAGCACAGTCCTGATTTCTTATTTACCTTTTCTTGGTTCAAATGAATAGGGTCCAGTTAAGATATAGGCGATTAGGGCTAAAAAGATGCGAGTTAGAAAGCTGTTTATTTCCAAACATCTTTTTGAAGGAAGCAGTCTTGCCCAAGACCTCAGAACTGTTGCCTGCTGTGGTATGAAGGGAGTGCTATACATTTGGGTGTTTCATCACTGGATGCAATACAGTGCAAAGCTCTTGAAAGCTTCCAGTCATTAAACTTTGCTAAACAACATAAAGTTTTTTTCAAAGAATGGTACTCCTGCTTCAGTGAGCTGACTACCATCCAGCCCTAATAATTACTTTCTGCCTATCTAAATTACTCTGTTTATTTAATTGGACAAAGGATGTTTTTGGGTAGGATTGGTGGTGCTAAGACAATAGGTACTGTGTCATCCAACTCATTCAGGGCTGGGTGAAGCAATTCCTATGTGCAGATCATAGTGATTTCATGCAAGTCACTCGGAAGCTTGCAAAGGACTTCATAAATCAAATAGCAGTTCCAGTAAGTTTAAGCAAAGCATTATTAATAAAAGTGCTGATCTCTACCAGGCTACCTAGATGACTGTGGGAGTTGTATTATGAACACTGTTATAGTACTCCAGAATGTATAAGAGAGAGAGGCCTGGCTTGTAGTAGAAATGAAGTTTCTCCACATGCATCTACTACAGGTTTATGGCCATCCCATACTGATGCAGTGCTGGAGGGGATAAGGATCATTGATTCTTCTAGACAAAGGTGGTTGTCTCTTCTGAGTAGATTTTCTTTTCCTGTCACACTGCTGCTTAATGGCTAATACAGACCTTAATAAAATGTTACATCTGTGTCATGAGTAAGATACCCAGTGCACTTCCTCAGGCTCTGGTTAACTATGCTTGCTGTGCAGGAGGGATGAGGGATGTGACTGTCAGATTGAGACCCTGGTGTTTCAGGTGCCTGGTACAGTGAAATGAGCCATCTAACACAAAGTATGGCAGACTGCTTTGTCAGCAGTTCTTAGACTTCCTAGACTGGAAGGATATGAGAAAGACATTACAAGTTGAGGAACTTTTTCAAATAAGCAAACAACGGCCCTGCTGAGCAAAGCTATTTCGAGGGGGGAGGTGTTTGTTTAAACACCTAATGGATCTGTTGCATTTTTTCCAGATGTACTCAGATCAAGCAGAGGCCTCTCAAATCAGTGGTGTAGTTTTGTTGATTTATTTTTTTCTTTTTTGTATGGAGGTGGGGATCCATTCCCCTTCCTTAGCTCTTCCTGTGGCAGTGAGCATGCTTTACATACTGGTGAGACTCAGCAAGGTGATTTTGCTTTGCTCTTTGAATTATAATAACCTCCTCAGTTTGAACTGCCTCTCTTGCTGAAGACACTGGACAGTGGGAATAGAGACAGTTTAAATCCATTGCCAGAAAGTGAGAGAGACTTCATTAATGTCTGGAGTATTTGAATCCCACTGGTGTTACTATCTTCAGCATCAGGGATCAATTATTTCAATGAAACAACAAATGCACCCAACACAGGCAATTCTTAACCCCATTCCACTTTCTAGGCAGTTTCCCTATAGCTGTGTCTTCTTGGTGGTTGTACTGGTGGGAGGGATGTCCCAGAGGTTGGCCAGTTTCTCAAGAGCGTTAAAAAATAAATTACTTCTCACCATGTTCTCATTTCATTCTTTTCTACAAATCTTTATGCACTATTAACACTTTTCAAAGGCTTGTCTAAATTCCCATGTTGGTTTAATATTGCTGAATGATTATATCAATTTAGCTGAATACTCTTATTTGACATAAGCCTAACTATGTCTAAATAAATATTTACATTCAGTCTAAACAAATCTAAATGTTAAGTGTTGACTTAAAAGTATTTAAGTGCCTTATTTCAAAACCTTATTTAAAAACCAAATGAGACAAGTATAGGTAAAGTTGAAACCTAAACAAGCATGTTCATCTAACTGTACTTTTACAGCTTGCTAGACATCATACCATAGCAAAAGCAGTAAATCTATGAATGCTGGGGCTAAAAATGTGTTGTCTTTTTTTCTCTAAAGGCAGTTTAGTGCTTTCACTAAAATCAATGGGTGAGACTATGGGAATTTCTTGGCATTTTGGTGACAGAGGGTGCTTTCAGACATCAAGTAGGCAGGGAGAGTAGGGTAGCTGGGCATATGCTGGGCAACATGGACTGATTTGCACAATAGTTCCCCTACTGCACAACTGTAGTTCTTTTTAAATGCATGGAAGTAGTGCTCTTGTTTACCATTTTTTAATGATCATGTACGGTTAGACCTGAGGCCTAAAGGTCATTGTTAAACACCCTTGTTTTGCCTGCATAGGAATCCTGACCACCATGTTACTGTGAAGCAAATGTGGCAATGGTGGAGACCAGAGCGAGTAGCAGAGTACTGGCTCCATTTTCCTCCCCATGAGGTAGCAGAGCTGGAGACATGGTGGTGAGCTTCAGGCCTTCCCTTAGTCACTGTGAGCAGGGACCACCCAAAGGGCAGTGGCAGTCCTTTATAGACATTCCAATTTGGAAACTAAGCGGGGAGACATGTTTCTGTCTGAAATGCATAAGAATTTTCTGCCTGTTTACCCAAAACTTTAAGGAAAGTTTAATACTTCAGCTAATTTTAACAATGTGCTGGAGCTGTCTGGGTGTTTGTTTTGGATTTTTGAACCTTGCATGAAATAAGTGCTCATTTTATGTAGTGTTTTTCACCCATGTGTCACACGTCCTTTGCAAAGGAATAAAACTACTGTACTCCGGTGTTACAATCCGGAGACCGAAGCACTGAGACTTCAACTTGGTCACCTTCATGGTGGAGGAGCCTCCTTGCTCTAGCCCCTTGTCCAGTGTCGTTCCATCTTTTGGCACCAACCCTCTTCCATGCCATCTTTCTTCAAATCAATATTAGGAGTTCACTTGCCAATCACATTAACTCTATCAAATTACAGTGTATTCAGCCTGAATGAACTCCAGCTTTTTTATGGATGCTGATACAGAGCTAGTCCAGAGATAGAGCCTTGGTGACTTGCTGTTATTTGGATTCTCAGAGCAAGCTAACACAGATTTCAGAGATACTCAAAGAATGTTCATCATCATCTCAGACATCCTTACTTTTCAGTACTTTAGTAACTAATTTCTGAATATCTCTGTTACAATTCATTCTTGCTTTTCTCTCATCAAACAAATAGAGAATAGTAAGTTTGAGTTTCCTACTGGCTTTTTTTTGTGTTAACATTTAAGTCCTGTAGAAAGGTAGTGAGAGAAATCTGTGCCCAGATACACATGTGCAACTCCTGCTATTTTCTGTGGGAGATGGTGAATAGTTATTTGATGGTAGATTGCATTAACAAAATCATTTGCGAAGCATTGAAGGATATACAAGTAATCTATGTCTCAGAGCGAAGCTTCCTCTGATGTGACTCCACAGGCTCCGTACACAGACAGCAAAAACCTGTTGGAAATTTGTCTCCTGTTGAGGAATCAGTCATACTGTGATTTCTGGGTGTTGAAATGGGATTTCTGGCCTCTGGGACTGGTTTCCACCTTTGTTTTGGAAGGGCAAACTCTTCCATGGGGTGGTTTCCAATGCTTCTAAGCCTTCCTGTGCCCAGCAGGTTCTAGCCTTGCATGTTTAAAAAACCTCCATGGTTATCCTGTTGTCATGAGCTCAATGGTAGGCATATTAAAGCTTGGAGATATGACATCTCTGATGGCAGTCATAAATGCACAAAATATTAGCATCTGAATGTCTTTAGAAATTCACATTGAAACACTAGGCCAAGGGGTGGTAATTTTTAGTCTTGTGCTAGCACTCTGTCATGGCTACAGATAGCTGGTACATCACATCCAGGGTATGCAGCATGAATGGGCAAATACCTCTCTACTATGATGTAACTGATAATACTTTGCAAGCAGCATATATTTCCACTAATTGGATGCTATTACTACCTGATGTGTAGGTCATTGCTCCTAATTAATTAAGGGCCAAGAAAGTACTTAGTACTTTACAAGATGCAGATGAAGACAGATGTCTGCTTGTGAAATTAAAATGAACCAATTTGAGGGTTTTATATAAAACCAGATCAACTATACAAATCTGATATCTAGACAGATCTAATAAACCTCATGAAAATTAGAGAAATTAGATCAGCTTAAAGCTGATAAAAAGTGATAGAAATGTTCAAAGTTGTCTGCAAAAATGCTTTCAGGCAGAAGGATTAGCATGAAGCATATTTTTACAAGGATTAGGAGGAATATTTTACAGAATAAACTAGCCCATAGAATTATTCCTTTTTACTTGAGTCTGTAGAAGGACTTCTCTCATCAAATATGCAGCCTGAACAAAAACACGGCATCTTTGGCTATTGCAATAATAGTTTGTTCTTTCCTTATGCGCCATATGTAAAATCAGAAGTGCTCCTGAAACAACTGAGCTATGCATTCTGGTTACTTGGAAATAAGACTATCAAAATAAATGCTTCAGAATACATGTTAAACACTGTAATTCTGACTGTGCTGCAGTTGTTTGCAGGGCAGTACAGGTTCTGTTTTCAATTATGTCCTGCTTTGAGGCATATTCCCTATTATCTGTACACATGAGCACTATAAACTTTATGTCTTAATGTACCCCTGTAAATTTTCAGCTTATTTGCTTTCAGTTAAAAATGTTTATGCATGATGATCATGTTTGAAGACTTTCCTAGATCTCTGTTCTCCTGTAGAAAGTGTGCAGAATGTGTATGAATTTAGAGTTTATGTACTGTACAAAATTTCTAAATACATTGAGCATCACTTTACATTCAAATTTTAAATATATATTTAAATATACACCAAAGTATTCCACAAACAAAACAAACATTGTAAAATATACTTGAATTAGACCTTTTAACCACATCAGTGGGTGCCATAAAAGAAACAGCCTGAGAGCTCAGAAGATGCATGATGAAAGCTGCCCAACAGAAGTCTTTGGAAGCTGCCTGAATAATTGGAGTTGTGGGATGAAACTGGTCATGCAAGGAGGAGGATTTACACTGCTCTCTATTCACCTTGTATAATGTAGCTGGCCCTTACTGGCTCTACTGAATCATGTGTCCACATGCACTTATCAGTGAGAAGAAAAATGTTCCCACCATCTGCCAAGCAGCCTTGCAGTGGTCTCTCCATCCTACTACAAACATACAGAAGAAACTCATCTTGTTACAACCTGAATTCAATGCCTCAGCAGCAGAGGCTACAATACTGGAGAGCAGGTGGCCTCAGTCTTGCACTGGGACCATGCCTGGCATTTTATGTCAGGTCTGTGGGAAGACAGTAGTTTCAGTAGAGACCTCTTTTCCATTTATTAACCCTGGCTGTTTCACAGGGCATACTTCTGTGTTTATTCAAACATTGAAATGAAATGGGGTCGTAAAATGGGGTCGCCATAGGCAGGACTGTGTGTGAGACAAATGCTGTACCCAACTTATCCTGAGTAAGGTAAGAAAGTAGTAAGAGTTTGCATGACTTTACTTGTGGGTTTGAATCTTCTGTCGTGCTTTTTTTCACAGGGTGCCTTGGCAGCGCTTATTTAAGCAATAGTTTAAAGACACACTGTGCTGCCAGAAGCGTGAAAAATGCTGCTCCTTTATTTGAGTCTGGTTAGCCCAGGTCATCAATCAAGGACAGAGAGGGTTTAGAGTTACCAACTCTTAGGAAGAGTCAGCTCTGAGGATTAGGAAACCAAAACCACATGCTCTATTTACTGCTCAAACAGTGCTTCCCCCCACTTTTGTTTTTTCTTTAAAGATATGTTTCTGTGTTTTGCAGTTGTTTTAGGTTAAAATACTATTTGAGAATGGGTTGATTGCAAAATCAGCAGGCAGATAAATAAAGCGCCCAAACCCTGAGTTGTTTTTGATAGCAGTGGAAGGGCTAGTCTGCTCATCTGTCACTATTTACTTATATGCATCTCAGATTGCATCCTCTGATCTTTTAAGAGTACAACTTGTGGTTCTTGAAAGCCTTTGAGGAGATAGGATAAATTTGTAAATCTGGTACCAGTAATTACAGGGACCAATTCTGAGACTTAGACCTATGATTTTTTTCAGGGCAGTGAAGAAAACACCATACATGCATATGCACTTAGTGGACAGCAGCATTTCTAAGTAAAAATTGCACCCTGCACAGGGGAGCCCTGTTTAATATTTGAGGGCTGTAATAAGAAAGATGGAGAGAGGCTTTTTACCAGGGCGTGTAGTGACAGGACAAGGGCCAGTGGTTTTAAACTGAAAGAGGGTAGGTTTAGATTGGACATAAGAAAGAAATTCTTTACTGTGAGGGTGGTGAGACACTGGAAGAGGTTGCCCAGAGCAGTTGTGACTGCCACATCACCGGAGGTGTTCAAGGTCAGGTTAGATGGGGTGTTAAGCAACCTGATCTAGGGAAAGATGTCCCTGCCCATGGCAGGGGGATTGGACTAGATGATCTTCAAAGGTCCCTTCCAACCCAAACTGTTCTATGAGTCTCTGCAAGTTTATGCATCACCTAAATCCCGCTAGAGCCCTCAGTGCAGGCCATAAACAGTTCCTGGACTGGCTGGCAGGTTCAGCTGGAGTGGGTCCTGAGCCTGACTATGCAAATTGGCTGGTTTTACTCACGTCTGTCCTGCATGTGTTAGAGCCGCTCTGTGGAGATTGTATGGTTGTGTTCAGCATAACGAAGGACTTGCAGTTTTAAAGGAAGGACCTCTGTTTTGGAGGGATTAGGCAGGGACTGGTGTGAAATGGCCAGTAATATAGTTTCATCACACGTATAATGTTCCTTTTTTGAAATAAAGTGCTCCTGGAGATTAAATTGTGTTGGACAGTTTTGAAGCTAGGAAAACACATTTTATGACTGTGTTATGCTTCCATAAAAAGGGGATTTTATAATGCTTTTGCCAACAGACCCTTAAATAGACAGGCACAGGTAGGTGCTACTGTCAGGTCCATGCAAATTACTGGTTAACTGACTATATAAATTTGGAGTGAGATACAATTAATGGAAACATAGAAGAAGTGCATGCAGTGTCTGTCCGGGCAGATTGTATCAGCACAAGCCAGCACTGCTCAGAGCGAGCCAGGGACACTCCATTAATTTAGATCAGCCTCATGTGTTTAGTTAAAAAAAAAAAAAGAAAAAAAAAAGCAGCAAAACCAAAAATGACAAAAAAAAAAAAACAGGAAAAGGTAAACACAAGTCAAAATGCTGCAATTCTGTTTTGTCTTTTCTTGCCTGTGGCAGCGGAAAGCCACAGTGAATAAATGAGTAAGTGCAGTCAGATGCAACTTGGTAACACACAGCCTGTTCTATATTTGTTTGCATCTCTGGTGCTTAACCCTTTATACTGTGTATGGTATTTATTTTAGCACTTGCAATTTCCTGCAAGTCCTCTTTCTTATGGATTCTATTTCACTCATCTCCCCACTACCTTAAAAACCTCTCCAAATATTTACCACATGCCCTTTCTTGCTATGTTTCTCTTCTGCTTCTCCAAGCTGTTTCTGCCCTGTTGTCACCTGTCTCCCCATCTTCTCCTGGCTCCCTTCTCAGCTGCAGGAGTTATCTGCCTATAAGCAGAAGCAGTTCCCCCATTCTGTTGTTTCTGCTGTGGTGCTTCACCTGCACCATATACCGCTACCTCTTCTGGGCTCCCTGCAGCAGGACACCTGTTCACCCAGCACTGTCTCCTCTGCGCATACATTCCCTCCTCTTCCCCAAGCTGGAGTGAACACTGAGGATGTAAAATCAGCAGGTGCCATGAAGTTAAGTATATCTCTGTATTTTTATTTTCTCTGAAAAAGCAGGAGGAAACAAAAGAGGAGAAAAAAGCAGTCAAGAAACAAAAGAGGGTTTTTCAGATAAGGTTTTGAATAGAGATAGGAAGTCAGTGAGGCACTATGTCTGAGCTCTCCACCAAGGTCTGAAAATCACCTGAAGTTCTTGTTAATTCCCCCCCCCCTTTTTTTTTTTTCTTCTACCTCCTGCTTTGTCATCAGAGATTTTCCACAAGAGTATTCAAGCTGTAGTAGCAGCAGCCATAGGAGAGGGAAACTTGGAGGCTGTGCCTGAGAAGAAAAGAAGAAGGTGGGGGGAGGAGGAGCTGTAAGAAGATGTGAAAAGATGTGTAAGGCAGGAAAAATAAAAGAGCTTTTTAAAAACTGTCATGAACATTAATTTGAAGGGCAGACTCTAAAAATCCACCCTTTAATCTCAGAACAGTCAAAATGAGCAACACCATCATGGACAAAAAAAAAAAAAAATCATCCAAATGAAAGTTTAAAGAATTTCAAGAAAGATGAACCAGACAATCCCCTGCGATTTATCTCCAGCAGCAGAAGCCAGGAAAATTCTCCATTCCTCAGCTATGTGTTTCTTGGCTCGCAACATTCAGTAAACTTTCCGTTTCAAGAATTTTTCCCCATCCTCCTCTGCCTCTCTCTGTGGCTTGCATTGTCAGCTGCCTAAGTACAATATATATCGTAGTACTCCATTTAGTGCAGTTGACAGCTTCCCATTTTCATAGAGCTTCTGTCCCACCTCACAGAAGTATTGGATAAATCGCTGGCACAGACAGATAACTATGTTAAAATGAAGACTGCAGGAATCCATTAAACCCAAATGGGAAAACAAAATCAGGAGAAACAAGAATAAGACAGCATGATGGTGAGACAGGGAATTGCACAGCAAACACCACCAAGTGAGAGGTGGAATTAGAGGGAAAGGATTTTGTTGCATGGAGCTTCATGAATTACTTGTCATATTTGCATTTCATTGATTTATGAGTTAAAATTTATATAACCCACTGATATATGGGATAAATTTCATAGAGCCTGATCATTATGGTTTATATATGATTCTTCTATTAGGTCCTATAACATTAGAATGTAACAGGAAGAAAAAAATTACAGCTCTGCCTCGTGCCAAAATGCCACTTAGCTTTGAAAGTCTGTGTGCTGTCCTGTGCAGCCATAATGAACCAAGGAAATCCCTGGCTGTTTCCAGTTCTTCTTTCACTACGCTCAAGCCAGCATGGGGTAGGTGCAGGTTCGAACTGCCACCAAGCCGGCTGGTGCTGCTGCAAAAGGCTGCGGCTGCCTTGGATATCCGGAGTGTGGTTTAGTGCTTCTGTTTTGAGGAGAGTGAGATGGATCATCTGCCTGTGACCTCTCAAGTTCCATTTGTGCAATTTGTAGGGAAAGTAAAGCTTCACACATGCTGGAAATATTGTCCTTTTGATCTGATTATTTTGTGTGTGTGTGATTAATGGTTAATTACGAGGGAGAACTGGTTCTGGCAAGGAAGGAGCCGGAATAGTTTTTGTTTGTTTCCACATGGTCATGCTCAGATTCCCCCACAATGGAAGAAAAATCCGCCTCCTTTCTTGTTTCTTCCAGGGGAAGTCTGAAACCAGTCCTTGAAGATGACCTTAGCACTGAAAACAAGTAATTCGTTGTTGTAGCATGGAGCTGGTGACACAGAGTCCTTTTACTATCAGTATAAATGCATTTTTTTCCTTGTGCTGTAATACCCTTATTAGCCCGCGAATTAAAGCTATCCTAACTCCTTAGGTTTCCTTCCCATGCTCCAGGCTCTCACATTTTTTGCTGGTCCCCTGGCTAAAAGAAAACAAAAAAGTTTTTCTGAGTTGCAGAAGGGGTAAAATAAACCAGGACATGCATGGAGCTGGCAGGCATGCGTGGGGCATCTCAGCTTTCTGCTGGGCTTCTGTGGCCACGCTGCACAATGGTAGCTACAAGGAGACATTCCCCCTCAAAGCTCGGGCAGCTGCGATGCTGCAGTGGGTGTTTACACTTGGGGCCAAATTAGATTTGCAGGATCAGGTAATGTAAAAGTGTCTGTAAGCAACTTTAGGAGTGTCTGCAGGGTGCCTGTGGTCCAGTGCTGACCGTAGACTGATGCAGCTGGATGTTGGTCCATTGGGCATCACTGGGCTTAGCGCTCAGTGAAGTTGGGAAAAAACAAAACCACATAAATTTTTGTTAGGTAAGAGACCTCATGGTTTTAACAAACTCATGAAGCAGGTCAAATTGGGGATTCTGTGGGCTCAGATTCCTGCCGAGTCAACTGCTTGCTATTAAACACATCACTCAACTGCTTCTCTTGCAGATCAACCTTTGTAACACTGAGTGAGGTCTCATTAAAATGGGCACTTCATTTCTACTGAGAGATTGAAAAAAAGATGGAGGAATTAATGTAGAAGCCCAAACTGAAAGAGGGGTGTGGTCCAGGAGGGCAGGAACTCAGGCCTTCTTGTGTAGCATTTCTCTTACCTGTCTGTGTTCTTGCCTGCATCAGTGGGGCTGGATTGTGTAGATGCAACCGTCTTACTTGAGGTGATAATATGTACACTTGTTTTCATGATAAAAATTACAATAATAAAAATTAGGATTTGAAGAGACTTTTCTGGCATAAGCTACCTGTGTCTCAGGCTGATTTATACTCCGAAATTGCTGGTAGCTAATGCTGTGGAATGAGGTGTTTCCACAGCAGCTAATTTATTGACTTCTTTTTAAGCCACTTAGTACTGTGAACTCTTGAAGATACTTTCATTTGAGAGAGTTTTTGTCTTGATTCCAAAGAGCAGCAAAAAACCCACCCTTGGACTATGGCAGAATCCATGGTATGAAAGATTTTCAGAATCAAAACTGTGCCAGGTCTGACTGTAATAAACCAGGGAATTCATTAGAGCTCAGCTTTGTGTAGCATGGCTCTCTTTCTAAGAGTGCATATAAATCTGCGAAGCTCTACTCTTCTTTTTTGTTTATCTGCTGATGCTGCAGAGACAGCACAGTATTGGAAATTCTTGAGTGCGATCAGAAAATATGTAAGTATGCATTTTCTGAGTCTCGTTACCCGTTCTTAATGCTCTTTTAAGTGACTCCTAGTTGAAAAATTAAGACTCACATTGCTTCCTCTTGCTCTGAATTTGGATCTAGATCAGAATGTTAAATACTTTGGAGTTCAGGTGTACACAGATGAAAGGTTTTGATTCAGACTACTAACAGTGTTATTAATTTAGCTTTAAGCTAATGACATAATTTTTAGCGTGAAGTCTGAATTTGCTAGCTGTTTGCCTTACTTAAACTTTTGACTCAACCCTGCTGATTTTGCACCAAGTTCTTGAGAGTCCTTGGCATGGAGGTGCTGGGATGCTGGTGGATACAGGACCTACTGTGAAAAGCAGTTGTGCTTCTCAGCTGTTAATTCAGTTGCAACGCCTGGAGAAACCTTTTTTGGTTTGGGACAGGAAAACATTGCTGTTTGGGTTGCTGGCCTGCTTGTATGTGACAATACTGTTTTACTGTAGTTGCCACAGATATTAGACCTGGATGTCCCTGTTAGTCCCCTGTTTAATCCTCTCCCTACCCCCTTGGAGATTTAAGGCACAAGGAGGGTTTGGTGATCTTTGATAAATGACTGGCCACATTCCAAAACTCATCTTCTTTGTGGGAAGCTTGATGGGGATGACCTTGTAAGTAAAGCTCAAGAATAAGTCCTTGAAATTCTCTTTCAGTGGCCTTGCTCATGCAACGCTGCTTTATCGTTTCAAATGTGTCCTTTTGCTCTTGAGGTCCCAGCTAGCCAGGCTGTGGAATGCCTCAGTGTCCAGTTGGGTTAATGGACTCTCTCAGGGAGTGAGTTATCTGAGCTCATTTTGCTGCTGATACCTCAGATCTTCTGAAAGATGAGAGTCTCCAGAGTGATGTAAGGATCTTCTTGCTTATGCCCTTTTCCCAGGGAAATTATCCAGTGCACACTCTCCTCTCCCAGCCATCACTGGCCCCTGCTGATGCTGCAGGCACGAAAGATAGATTTACTCCTCTTTGGGCCCTGGAACAGCTCATTCTTGACAGATGAAACCATGGTATAGGTGTATTGGGTTTGCGTAGCAAGATTGGGGGTGGGGTGGGGGTGGGGGGCTCAGGGATGGTTTGTGGGAAGCTGCTAAAAGCTTCCTCCATGTCCAACAGAGACAATTGCCGGCTGGCTCCAAGACAGACCTGCCGCTGGCCAAGGCCGAGCCCATCAGTGCCTGTATGGTAACATATTTAAGAAAGAGAAAAAGTTGCTGTGCAACAGCAACTGCAGCCGGAGAGAGGAGTGTGAATGTGTGAGAGAAACAACTGTGCGGACCCAAAGGGCAGTGAAGAAGGAGGGGGAGTTTTTGCTCCAGGCACCAGAGCAGAGGTTCCCCTGCAGCCCGCGGTGCAGCCCGTGGTGAGGCAGCTGTGCCCTGCACCCATGAAGGTCCATGGTGGGGCAGATCTCCACCTGCAGACTGTGGAGGATCCCACGCCAGGGCAGGTGAATGTGCCCAGAGGAAGCTGTGACCCCATGGGAAGCCCACACTGGAACAGGCTCCTGTCAGGACCTGTGACCCCACAGGGGACCCACACTGGAGCAGTTCATGAAAAACTGCAACCTATGGAAAGGACTCACATTAGAGAAATTTGTGGAGGCTGTCTCCTGTGGGAGGGTCCCCACGCTGGAGCAGGGGAAGGGTGTGAAGAGGAAGGAGCTGCAGAGACAATGTGTAATGAACTGACCACAACCCCCATTCCCCATCCCAGTGTGCTGCTCAGGGGAGGAGGTGGAGAAATCAGGAGTGAAGTTTAGCCCAGGAAGAACAGAGGGGTGGGGGGAAGTAAGATCTGGTTTTATTTCTCATTAGCCTCCTCTCATTTGATTGGCAATAAATTAAATAACTTGCCTGAGCCAAGACTGGTTTGCCTGTGATGGTAATTAGTGAGTGATCTCTCCCTATCCTTATTTTGACCTACAAGCTTTTCATCATATTTTTCTCCCCCTGGCCAGTTGAGGAGGGGGAAGTGATAAAGCGGGTTTGCTGGGCACCTGGCATCCAGCCAGGGACAACTCACCGCAGCTCGTTCTTGGCAGATGAAACCATGGTATAGGAAGCCCTGGTTTTCAGTAATCTGAGTTTGTGGTTCCATGTGTCTTCCATTTGTTTTACCCAGGGATTGCAGAATGCACAGGGACAGAGGGTGTAGGAGTCATTAATTCCTTGGCAAATCTATAATTTCCAATCAGACCTTGTAAAAGAAGATCCGTATCAATATAACTATTACATATATTAAGAAATGTTATATTATTGAAAATTACTCAAAAAAAAATAAGAAAACCAGTTGAGAATTTGCCTTGTGAAAGCAACCAGAACTTTTGTCTTCCACATCAGGAGCAGAATCAGTGTTACAAGTATTTGTCCATTTTTTGCCACTTTTCCAGCAGTTTGACCAGATAGGATGGTTTGTCCCATGTGAAGATGCCCTATATCTTAGCAAATTGTGTTTTGAGGAGCAGTGAAGGAGAAGAAAAATTACTCCCTTTATGTTTTAACAGTACAGACTATCACAACTTCTAAGGACATGGACATTGGTTTTTAATTCTCCGCAAAGTGACATCCCGCAGCTCTCTGACCCACAGGTCCCATCTGCTAACAGCAAGCCATCACAGCTAAAGGGATGGACACCCATCACAGCGATCGCTATTCTCAGAGATTATACTAAGCCAATTTTGGACCTGTGCCATAGTCTACAAAAGAAGTCTCTCTCTCTCCAAAACATTTCCAGCATGTTGCTATGCTCTCAGGAAACGAGTTTGAATCCTGCAGAGTGTTTTTCCAGGTGATTCCTTCCCCGAACAACCAACCTTCATTGTTCATTGGTTTTAGGAAATAGTAATAAAGGTTGTAGCTGGGGAGGAGAGTGCTCACATTTGCCTACAGTTCTCACAGAAGTAGGATCTTTGAAATCCAAACTGAAAATCTGCTCATCCCCTGCCTTGCACACATTCTCCAGTTTCTGTTCTGAATTCCTTTGAACTTAAAAATGAAAGCTGAATTCTTTTTGACTTGTGGAAAACCTATTGGAAGCTAAAAATGAAGTTACTCAAAATAAGGGAGAAGAGAAATTTCATTCCTCTTTCCCCAAATATCTACGCCATTTGGGTGCATTCTTTGGATTTTTATCTTTTTTATGTTGCAAGTTTAGGATCTTTTGAATCTTTTGGGGTCACCCTCATTAGGGGAGAGTTTACAAGGAGAACCACAGTTCTCTGCATCACTTACTTTTAAAGCATATCAGTATCTGCCTCTCTTGACAGAAGTGTTTGTCTCTAGACCCAGAATTTCAAGTAACAAAACGTTGGATTAGATGAGGTAACGAAGTTCGGTTCAGTATATATATATGGTTAGTGAAGAGCAACTCTGCAAAAACACCACAGAAGGTAAACTGATGAGATTATTCCTTCACTGAAGACTTTCTTGTCCGTCATTTTTGGCAGTAGCACTTGCTTTAGTTCTCATTCCAATTTCAGGCAAAATTTGGGATTCATTCACTTCAGCTGTAACGAATGTAAGAAATTAAGTGATGTAAAGCTAAAGTTATATTAAAGGCTAAAGAAAAGTGTCTGGGGATGGCTGGAAAGTTGAAGATTCCTGTATACAGGTACAGCAGAGGATTGTGCAATGAAGGAGGAAAACACCTACCACATCCATGTCAGCATGTTGCTAGTGCTAATTCTTAAGGGTAATAGCGTGAAGTCAATTTGAAACTCACTTTGTGCTTGTAGATTATAGGTGTTCCTTTTTTCTGCATGCCTTTTGAAGAGTTGACTGTTATTTAAGGTTATTGGTCTTGCTCAAGTAGAAAGACATAGTTATGAGTACTTAAATTAAAATTGATCTAGCAGTGGGGCAGAGCTCTGGTAGCTGTGCCATTCCAACAAGGTGTCATTTCATGGTTCCTACCACATCAGCTAGTCATTCCTCCAGCTACTACTTCCCAATTAAGATCAGGTGAGAATGAGCTCTGGTTGTAGTGCAGTTAAATCTATTTTGTTTGCATTTTCCTTCTTTAAGCCTGGTATTTGAGAAGTGCATGGGAATTTAGTTCTGGGTCTTTTCCATAGCATATGTACAGAGAATGAAAAATTTACTTTGCATGAAGGTCTGAGATAATCTGATGGTGTTTGACATGAGACCAAAGTGGCAGGGAGTAAATTCAAAAAAGAAAAAAGAAAAAAAAAAAAAAGGCAGAATTAATGTAGAGGCATGTAATTTCTGAATAACTGAGATTAAAAATTTAATAAATAAACAAGGCAGAAAACGGTAGGGAGGAAGCATTACCCATTTTGGTACAGAGAGATTAATTACTCCCATAAGAGTCTGGTTTAGAGGTGCAAAATGTCCCGGCTCTGACATGAACCAGCAAGACTCTTTGTTCTGTCCGTGGGATGAAGGCAGGTGTATTACAAGTGCAGCCTCTATGTCCCAAGTGCCACAAATGGAAAAAAAGGGGTTTTTAATCCACTGAGATAAATGGATGTGGAAGTAAACCAAGTACAGAAATTAAGGTGCAATAAATCATTTTCCATTCGAGGCATGTTTTATTTTATAAGTAGAGCTATTTATGGCTTTTTTTGACTGACAGCAGAGATTATAATAATCTAATTACCTTGTGGGATAAACAGGAACAAATGAATCCAAATTCTTCGGTATTTGATCCTTGTGCAATAGATAGTAGAATGATAAATGAAACAACGTTGTAGTAGTTTGTCAAGTTGTTTTTTTATTTCATTGCAGATAACTGTGAGGAAGAACATTTGAAAGTAAATGACATGCATTATGACATATCATTTAGCCATGGAGATGTAAGCTGGTATCAAAGCTTGTTTGGAAAATTGAGGTCATTGGGAGCAGGAAGAAGAGAGGAGCTTCTGATAAATAGTATCAGAATTCTTCTGGGTTCCTTAGAGCAGGTCTAAGATTGTTGTAGAGAGGCCCAACACTTCCATTACATTGCAATGCATGTGCTGAATTCCATGCGTCTGAAGAATGGGTTATAATTCTTAGCGTTTTCCTGGTCACTGTCGTATGAGGTCAACCTATCATTAGAAAGTCAGGTTTGTGCTGTCGGTAATGTACTGTCTCTTCTTTGACCTCATTTTGCAGTTAGCTACTCAGTTTGGTACATGATAAAAGCTTTACCAAAACAAGACTGAACTTAGCCTTTTATTTTGTCTTCATTACTATCCTGAGTTACATTTAGTAGGTTTTTGGTTTTTTAGAAGTTAGAATCACTCTGCTTTTAGAAAAGCTGTTCTCACCATCGCACATGCATTTTCTCCATAGAGGGTCAAAATGCAGTCAGTGCTGGAGGGCAGTAGTTGTCTTTATTCATTGCTGCAATGCCAGGGTGGTTTGGGGAGCTGGCAGATGGCTTGCACTCACAAAAAAAGTCCTTACCTCCCTGCTCAAACTTTTGCAGCCTGGTTGCTGACGTTTAACCTTAGTTATCCAGTATAAATGATGATTCAGACAATTCTCTTTCACATCCCACCAGAGTCTACTGCTGCTGCCAAAACAGAAGTTATAGCTGACACAGGAGCATGGTTCCTTTATTATTATTTTTATTATTTTTCCCATTCCTCATTTTGGCATTCTGTGCTATTTACTTCCTCCTACAAGGCTTTTGTCTGTTAGATTATTTTGTTAAATGATTCTCTTTTCTTTTGTGGGGTTTTATTATTCCTTTATATTCACAGTTTCAGGTATTTTCAGATTTAGCTTGAGATTCCCTGTAAGTTTGCAGGTTCTTTCCTCATCAAGCTGTGGAGTCACATGGCTAACTTTGAAAATGAATATACTGTGGATCAGATTTAGTTTTCAGTATTTCCTCCAAACAGTATTTATCTTTTCCTCCTAACATCAATGTGATCAAGCATGCCAGCTTCTGTTTTCTGCTCTCAGAACTAAACACTTACAGAAAACATTGACAAAATGTTCTGTGCTTAGGAAGACAGTTGGGACTTGCCTCCTCATTTAACTCTTCAGGTTAAAATTAGATTCCTTCTTACAAGTTTCAGAAGGTCTTTGTCTAATTCCAAACAGCCAGGTGATCTGCTTGGGAAGTAAAAATTCTGAAAAAAATCCCCAAGTAACAGAATCTTAATCCCATAAAACTCTGAAGTGACGTTCTTAAAACAGATTTGAAACTATTAAGTTGCAGTGCTCTAATGAATTGAAGTGTTGGACTGTAATGCATACCAGCAGTCAAAGGCAATGTCACGTATTAAGGGCTCTACCGTCTTCCAGCTTTACATTGATGAAGGATTAGCGTAATGTCTTTTTAAAGAGCATCAGCAGCCAGATCCAGACTTACTTGTAGTCAATGGAAGGTTGTTTTTCCTTTCTGGGGAACACAGATGTCTCAAACGCTTTTATGTAAATTCTCCCCCTCTATTAAAGAGGAGCCACCCGAAACACTGGGATCCTCCAACATATCTTTTAAATCTCAACAATAAATAATTTACACAGTATGAAGTTGTCTGGAGAAGCACTACCACTTCTTGTCACTCTATGTTGTTTAAAATTGTCTGTTGTTCTCATTGTGCTTTAGCACAGGATTGATTATCTAATTGGTTATATAATGATCATTTAGACATATGACCTTGTTTAATCCCTCCCCACCATATTAAATTGCTAGGCAATTAATAGGATTTGCGGCTTTCCATGATGTTCATGATGTCTACACATGCATAAAGAGAAGTGTAGTTATTTCTGACATAATGAAAGAAAAAAACCATTTCGTGTTGCTGAATTTTGTGTAAATTTTATTTTTTAATATGTTTCATGTTCTTATTTTCTTTCTGCTTTCAGGTATTACATAGAAATGGCTTTATGGATCTGGACATTGAGCATTTTGAGCTGTTTTTGCATGACCTTATGCAGAAATGAGGAACTGAAATTTTTTCAGAGTGCTACAGAGCTAAATCATCTAACAGTGGATAATGACACTGGCATCATCTATTTGGGAGTGGTAAATGCTCTGTATCAGCTTACAGCAAACCTGGATGTAATAAGGTCTGTAGAAACAGGTCCAAGAAAGGACAACAAAAAGTGCACACCTCCCATTGATGAAAACCAATGTAAAGAGGCAGTACTGACTGACAATTACAACAAATTATTGTTGCTGAACAAGGTGGATAAAACAATTGTGGTGTGTGGAAGCCTTTTTAAGGGAATCTGTGCCATCAGAGATCTAGGAAACATTAGCAATCAGAAGTATTATGTAGACAGTAGCGGAGAAAAGTCCTTTGTAGCAAGCAACGATGAGAATGTATCAACTGTGGGATTGATCACTTCCTTGAATAATGACCGAGTGCTGTTTGTTGGGAAAGGGAATGGACCAAATGATAATGGGATAATAATCAGCACTCGGCAGCTCTACGATAGAGATGGGAAAGACATTTTTGAAATGTATACAGACTCAGCAGCTGTTAAGTCAGCTTATCACTCATCAAGCACGCAACAATTTGTGGCAGTCTTTGAGGATAAAAATTATGTTTATTTTATTTTTAATCAGCAAGAGAAACAGCCTGTCAATAACCGCACACTGATTGCACGTCTGTGCAAAGATGATGCCCATTATTATTCCTACTTTGAAATGGACTTGGGTTGCAAAGATGATGATGGTGCCTATGACCACTGTCATTCTGCTTACGTCACTACCCCAGGAGAGGAGCTGGCCGAGAGCATGGCTCAGCAGAGACAAACTACGGATGCTGTCTCAGATGACAAAGTTCTTCTTGCCCTCTTCAGCAAAGTAAACAAAGATAACGGCTCTCTAAAATCTGCCATGTGTGTGTTTTCCTTGCGGCACATCAATGAAAAGATGGAAAAAAACCGAAATGACTGCTACACTAAAAAGAATACCAGCTCATTTTACAAACTTTTTGCAGCAGAAAACCCGTGTGCATCACATGGACTGGTAATATCAGTATCAGTTTTAGAATCTGTGTTAGAATTAGTGGAAAGTATACAACTGCATGTTTTGGGGTGGCTTTGAGCTAAACTATAGTGAGATCAGATGACTGAAAACTCAATAGCTGGATTCACTATAGAAATGGAATGTGGTTTGGGGGGTTGTGGAACATGTCAAGCAAGAAGTGGCAAGATAGTAATAATTTTGAGTCTTTTAAAAAAGATTTGATGTCTTCTGAAAGGTGAATATTGGTTTCATAAGTGCATTTATTTTAAAGGGTTCCTTCTGGTATGGAAACTACTAAGTCAAATACAATGATTTGTTATGCCCATGATCAGCTTCCAGATGATTACTATAGACAATTCTGGTCTCAGACAGCATATTTATAATGTTTTTTAATGGTATTAAGAATCTTGTAGGTGATATCTGGAGTTTGGTGTTGTTTCTCACTTGGATTTGAATTTTCAGATAACTGGAAATACACGGGTTTCTTATATTCAGGTGGTGTTCATATTTTGCTCTGGCTCAAAACAATTCCATAGCTTGATGGCCATCTTCTTTTTATGGTTTGTCATTACCTTGGCTATAAGTTTTTCGGAAGTCACTGTTACACCCCTCCAGATACTGTTCTTCAATTTATTACTGTCTCTGAGAGGCAGTTTTCAGCATCTCTGTTGACTTTATGATGTTTTTGCCCACACCACCCTATTCTCAAGCCCTACTTGTGCATTCCTTTCCTTACTGCAGCCAACCCTAAACTGGGTTGAGGAATTGAATCATCTTTAAAATAGCTCATTTTTTAGGAGGATGTCTTAATTCCCCAACGAGAGCAAGGTAACACGCTTGCATAGCAGCTGTTGGAGCACAGCTTGAGAAGTGGTGTGCTACAGTCCAGGGGTAGGAGTGAACAGCTGAAAAGATGGGGCATGGGAATACCTTATGTTGGTATTGACCGATAATCCTTCATCTCATGAAACTGCAGCCCTTTCCCACACAGTAGGTCACTAGCACTGGTAAGAAGCCAAAAGCACTTTTTGCTTCGAAACATCGGTGTTACTTACTGCAGTACCCTGCATCTGAGGTGAGCATCAAACATAAAAATCATGAATGTGACAAGTGGAGCAGCCGTGGCTTCTGGCAAAAAGGAGGTGTGGATTTTATATCAGAAAGACAGTCTTGTTACCAAATATAGTAGGAAAGGCAAGGTGTGAACGAACGTCCTTCTGGTGGCACTCCCTGCAGCTCAGCATTAACGTGTAGTGAGGAGGGAATGTGTTGAAGTTGACAAGATGGTTGCCAGTGGGTTGCTTTCCTATGGACAGCAGCAAATTAAGAAACAAAACAGCATTAAAAAAAACAGTCTTCAACACAAAATTGGTCAACCCAGTCTATTTGACATGTTGATTTTAATTAAACAAACTGGTTACTTTTTAAACTGTGCTGCTATAATGAAATAGAAACAAAAAATTTTCTCTCCCCATGTCTTCTGGAAAGTGAAAGCATTGAAGCAGTTTGCAATTAGCAGGCTGTTTTATGATTGCTGCCTGTTAGCTGGGGGGAAATGGCCAGACAATTCATTTCTGTCTTTCTACTCTTCTACGTCTGAGGGGTATTATACTGTCTGGTAATAGGGTTGCACTTCATTCTTAGCTAGGAATTAGTGATCTGAATGTTTAACATCGCTCTGTATTGCTATCCCTTATTAGAATGCAAGCAAAAATTTCCCCTGTGGCTCTGAACACTTACCGTACCTTTTGGGAAGTAAGAATGGTGTTATAGAGAAGCCGGTACTGCAAAAAGAAGGGATGAATCTCACGGCTGTCACTGTGGCTGTGGAGAATGGGCATACCGTGGCCTTTCTGGGAACGTCGGACGGTAAAATTCTTAAGGTAACAAACTGGACTTAA
This sequence comes from Athene noctua, assembly GCF_965140245.1. NCBI lineage: Eukaryota > Metazoa > Chordata > Aves > Strigiformes > Strigidae > Athene > Athene noctua. The sequence continues at coordinate 65,518,942 of NC_134039.1, forward strand.
AAGACTAGAAGCTGTTTAAAAGGTCACAAACTGTAATGATAGAATACTTCTGCTCTAAAAGTAAATGTGATTTATAAGATTGCATACCAGGAGCAAATTCTCTTGGAGCTTGGTATTTTTAATTTCAAAGAAAAACCACATTATTTCTGATGTACCTCAGCTATCCAATACACAGATTGAATTAGCATTGCCTGAATGACACTTTTCCCGAAGGATTAGATACCTACTGAGAGCCCTGTATAAACAGCCTTAGGTAATCTAGCAGCTGCTCTAGCCTTATCTCTATTCAAGCCTGTACTAGTTTAAGAACAACTTTCATTTCGTAATCATTCTGGCCATTTAGTGAATAGAGATGGCAATACAAAGCCCACGCTGGAGCTCTAGTAAATTCTGACTGTATGTTGTGGGGCTCAAGGGTTCACATTTGCAGTGTTAAAATGCCAAGGCTACAATGCCAAAGAACTTCTTTTGCTTGAAGGAGTGATGGCCATGTGCTGCTACATGGTTTGAAATTTGAAGCTGAAACTGTTGGTAACCGTAAGGGAAAACAACAAATTTGAACACCTTCAAGTGCAAAGGCTCTTAGTTGAGAATTTTAATTTTACAGTGCTAAAATAAATCAGTATTTACAAAAAAACCCCCACAACAAATATTAGCTATTGTGAGCACTGAGCAATTTCTTTTCATGACTTCTGTGCTTTGCTTCCTGCTTTTGATGCCATATACTTAAAATTGAAATGTTTTCCCTAATGTGAATTTGGGAACGTGAGTAAACACAGGATTTTCATTAATTTTAAAATCACAGTATCATTTAGGTTGCAATAGACCTTTAAGATCATCGAGTCCAACCATAAACCTGACACTGCCAAGTCCCACCAAACCCTGTCCCTAAGTACCACATCTACACGTCTTTTAAATACCCCAGGGATGAGGACTTAGCCACTTCCCTGGGAAGCCTGTTCCAATGCTTGACAAACCTTTCGGTGAATAAATTTTTCCTAACACCCAATCTAAACTTCCCTGGCACAAGTTGAGAGCGTTTCCTCTTGTCCTATCACTTATTACTTGTGAGGGAAAAGGGACTGACACCCACCTCACTACAACCTCCTTTCAGGTAGTTGTAGAGTGCAATAAGGTCTCCTCTCAGCCTCCTTTTCTCCAGACTAAACAACCCCAGTTCCCTCAGCTGTTCCTCATTTGATTTGTTCTCTAGACCCTTCACCCGCTTCGTTGCCCTTCTCTGGACATGCTGCAACACCTTAGTATCTTTCTTGCAGTGAGAGGCCCCAAACTAAACCCAGTAATCAAGGTGCAGCCTCACCAGTGCCGAGTACAGGAGGATGATCCCTTCCTTGTCCCTGCTGGCCATGCTATTTCTGATACAAGCCAGGATGCCATTGACTTCTTAGCCACCTGTGCACACTGCTGGCTCATATTCAGCCAGCTTAAGACCAACACCCACAGGTCCTTTGCCAGGAAACTTTCCAGCCACTCTTCCCCAAGCCTGTAGAGTTGCATGGGGTTGTTGTGACCCAAGTGGAGGACCCAGCACTCAGTCTTGTTGAACCTCATACAGTTGGCCTCGGCCCATCAATCCAGCCTGTCCAGATCCCTCTGTGGAACTTTCCTCTCCTCAGGCACGTTAACACTCCTGCCCAGCTTGGTGTCGTCTGCAGACTTACTGAGGGTGCACTCAATCCCCTTGTCCAGATCATTGATAAAGATACTAAACAGAACTCACCCCAGTACTGAGCCCTGGGGAACACCACTTGTGACTGGACACCAGCTGGATTTAACTCCATTCACCACCGCTCTTTGGGTCTGGCCATCCAGCCAGTTTTTTACCCAGCAAAGAGTACACCTGTCCACGCCACGAACACCAGTTTCTACAGGAGAATTATTTGGGAAATGGTGACAAAGGCTTTACTAAAGTCTAGATAGACAACATTCACAGCCTTTCTCTCATCCACTAAGTGGGTCACTTTGTCATAGAAGGAGACCAGGTTTGTCAAGCAAAATCTACCTTTTACAAATCCATGCTGACTGAGCCTGATCACCTGGTTGTCCTGCACGTGCCTTGTGATGGCACTCAGGATTATCTGCTCCATAACCTCCCCTGGCACTGCGGTCAGACTGACAGGCCTGTAGTTCCCCAGTCTTCCTTCCTGCCCTGCTTGTAGATGGGCATCACATTTGCTAAGTTCCAGTCAACTGGGACCTCCCTGGTTAGCCAGAACTGCTGATAAATGGATTGAAAGTGGCCTGATGAACACTTCTGCCAGCTCCCTCAGTACCCTTGGGTGAATGCCATCTGGTCCTATAGACTTCTGTATGTCTTAAGTGGTGTAGCAGGTCACCAACCATTTCCCCATGGATTATGGTTCATTCAGCTCTCTGTCACTGTATTCCAGCTCAGGGGGCTGGGTACCCCAACAACAACTGGTCTTACTATTAAAGACTGAGGTAAAGAAGGGATTAAGTACCTCAGCTTTTTCCACATCCTTTGTCACCATGTTTCCCCCCACATCCAATAAAGGATGGAGATTCTCCTTAGCCCTCCTTTTGTTGTTAATGTATTTATAGATACGCTTTTTATTTTCTTTTATGGCAATAGCCAGATATAATGATATTTGGGTTAAAAAAGCAACATTAACCACCTTTCTTTCTTCCATGAAATAGGTGTTCCTGTCATCCACTGCAACTGAGTACAGCTCTCTTACTATTGAACAAAACAAACCCATAAAGAATGACCTGGTCCTTGACCAAACCCAAGAAAATCTATATGTGATGACCACAGACAAGGTAACATGTCCTGCTTGCATTAAGGACCAGGTCCACTTTCATATTTTCTGCAACTTTAGCTGAGATTTGTATGTTTCTCAGTTGTTCCTGGAGGTCACCCCATTTGCTGGGTCTCCCCCCCTCTGTGTGTATGAGGACCTTTCTCAAGTCTGAGCTGATGGATTTGACTATTTTGACTCAGGGAACAGTTATATCCTTGATGCTTAGCAGTTGGGAATAAAATTAGCTCTAAAGCTCTCTTATGAGGTCTATGAGAAGGATGAAGTTGAGCTATTTGGCACTAGCACACCACAGGGTCAGGAAGCCCTGGTGCTCAGTGTGGTATCCATGGGGTGGTTGGTCTAGCTGCCATCAGTCCTTTTCAAGAGTACTTCAGGATTTAGGGTGCAGGCAGCTGACATAATAACGTTTACATATCTGTAAAACTGCCAGGAGTTTTCATGGGTCTTGCTGTCAAAAACTAAGAAGCAATCGAGAGAATTATAACTTTGGGAAACACTTTCGTTCAAGCTTCTTCTAGAATGGAGCAAGTGCAGCAGGAAAGGTCAGACTTTGCTATGAAAGGCACAGGCAGGCTCTTCTAGGTTCCCCTTCTCTGTGCTGGTAGGTGAGGCACAATGGATGTTTGTAAAGAAAGAAAGAAAAAAAAGCAAGTAGGAGACAAGAAGGATGCCAGATTTCTCCTTCACCTCCAGCTGTAACCCTCTTCTGACAATTCTCTTCATGGTGGCTGGAGCTGCCAGCCTCAAATGTATGATTCAGCAGCTCTCCAGGACAGGGTGGGTGGTAGGCTGTGACCATCTGCAGCAGTGACAGTGGCACAGAATGGAACATGGGAAGTGCTCTGGCAACAATAACCTGGGGAGAATGAGGCAGGATGTGAAAGGAGAGTATTTGGGGGAAACAGTGTGAGAAGAATGTTCTCTGTTTTATAGAAGGATTAATATAAATATCTGCTGTGGGAATGTTATATTCTAGCTGAAGGTTTACAGGCTAGAAGCCATGTTGGAAAAAGTGCCAGATAAGCAATTGATGAAGCATTTAATAATATGACAGTGTGTGAGGGAGATTATTTTGGGGTTATTTTGAAGTAGTTGATACTTCACATTTGGCTTCCATTCAGATTTGGGACAGAACCCCAAACTTCAATGTTGTCCACTAATGCCTGGGTGACGTGGCACCCCATTTGACAAGCTGGCACATTGCTTAGAAGCCCCCAGGTCCCCTCCAGGTTATGGCATGAGCAGCTGAGCAGTGTAAGGGATGGCAGCAACCTTGAAGGAAGACAAATTTTCTGATGACAGTCTGCTTGAACTCGTAGTAGATTCTAGTTCTCCAGGAAGGCCACAGACAATTTTTTTCCGAGAAAATTTGAAAAAAAAAATTTCTATCTCTACAAAACGTTTACATTTAGAAAGCAGGAAATTTCTGCCAAAGAAAGGCTTTCAGTTTAATCTTTTCCAAGTAGCTCTCATAGACATTGCAGTTTCTGAATAATGCGAATAATAGTTTTCTTTTACAAAACCTGTTCAGCTTAAATATGAATAAATAAAGTTGGGAGCTCTGTAATGGCATTACATTACTGTCATCTCTAGGAGTTAATTACAATGAGCAGTCCCACCCACTTTTAGAAGCGGATAGACAGGAGGAGAATGGAGGCCTTCGGAGCTGGGAGAAACAAAGCGATGTGAGGAAGGGGAGAAGAATAAATGCTGAAACGTGCACTTCTGGGTTAAGCACAGCTGGGACTTGTGGGAATAGAGATATCAGAACCCTGCCCTGGGAGTTAAAATGTTTTAGAGTTATTTAAAATAAGGTAAACAATAAAGGGCAGGATAGCTGTGCTGATAAACATGCTTACTGCTAAGCCACCTGACAGATGCAGCCTGTCTTAACATTTGGAAATTAATTGCTTGGGCTCCATAAGCATTTGAACAAAGCAAAAGTGAAGATGTGGTGGGTGATAACTTGAAGCAGCCTTTAGAAAGAAATCAGATCAAGTGAAATACAGGGAAGAATGATACAGAGTTTAAGAGCCACAGTCAGAAAAAAGCTCTTGCTTTCCTGTTTCACTTCTCCCCTTTCTCCTCTCAGCTCCTGCTGCTGTGTCAATAGCAGTGGGTGGCTTGGAGCAAATGCTTTCAAATGCTTCAGACCCCTCCTCCCCGCTCTGCTCCCAGAGTTTAGGCAGAGAGCAGGAGAAACCCCTTACATCTTTTTTTGAGGACTTGGAAAGGAGTGTACCACCCCTGCCATGCTCCTGCTGGTTCGTTACAAGTGAACATTGCTGGTAGGATCCCAAATTCATTATGGTACATACCATACCAGGAGGAGAACAGGAGCCTGTGGTGGTCACTTATGACAATCACTAGCCTGTTTGCTTACTTTAGCTTTTAACCACTCTCTTTGGTTACGAGTGCCAATTAGAAAACCTTGAAGATTAGTTCCTCTGTATTTGGAAGCTGGCTGTAAACAGAGCTGCTTTTTTAAAAAAAAAATCCATTCAATTTGTCTAAACTTGAAGAGACAGCAATCTCTAGGGCTTGTTTTTGCCTGCCAGATTTATGAAATAAATACTTGTCATAAAAAATCCATTCACTGGATATTAAATTATTTATGGGTACCAGTTAGTGAAATAGAGTGCCAGTAACTTAGCTCCAGTTAGGTAAGAATCTGTGGAAGAAAAAAATGGTGAAAAGGTAAACCTCTGTATTAATAATCAGTAATATTTATTATATTAACAATAGATGATGATGATGATGATGATGATGATTATTATTATTATTATTATTATTATTATTATTATTATTATTATTTAAAGAAAGCTACCCGGTGTTGACATTTTCCTTAACTGACTCAACTGAACTCTCCAGACGTGAAAGAAAAGACCAAACTCAGACTTTCAAAGTAGCTTTCTAATTACCAGTTGTTTTAAATAAGAGGATAAGGTAGAAAAAAAGAAAGTTTGCATCTCAGAGTTAGTTGCTAGACTTTTTGCACTCTTTAAAAGTAAAATATAGTCATCAGCAAGAAGACGTATGTCCTGTTCTCCTCTTTCATCATTTCAGTAGCATAACTAAAAGGGATGGTTGTGTGCTGGTTCCTTTTTCTGTGCACCAAAGAAAGACAAAGTTGTTTATTCTCAGCACCAAAAGAAATAAAAAACAGAAGCCATATATTTACTGGGGGACTGAGACATGAGAACTGATGATGATCTTTTCCCTGCTGCTTCCTGTCATAATTATTTCCATTTTCTTTTGTGAATGTACTGCATGGTGGAGGGTTATGCGTGGAGAAGTGCAGTAACCTGAAGCACCCTGGCTCTCTCATGCTTGCAGACTTCCTGAAATGCCTTCTGGCTAAAAGTGCCACTGACAGTCACATTTCCAAATGATTTCATCTCTGTGCTAGTGATATGGAGGGGAAGATAATTTGTTTAAAAAATGATCTAGCCAGTACCAAGTTAGCCTTTTGAAAGTATCCATCCTGCAGTAGCTGTTTCTCACATTCAGAGCATTGCTGAGGCAGTTTCTGTCCTACGGTGGCTGCTGTAATGCAGATTTCCAGAAGTAATACACCTGGAGGAACTGAAAAGCTCAATTTGTATAAGACTCGCTTGTGATTCTTGATTATAACAATGTCCTACGTTCCTTTGAAGAGAGATTAGAGAATATTGGAGTGAAAAAAAGTAGGAGAAGTGTGTGAAGTTGGATTTTGTTAAGGGGAAATGACCAGACTCTGGTTTTGTATGTACCATCTTAAAATCAAGCTGAGCTCTGATCATAATAATACAGGGTCAGTTCTTCTGCTGACACAGGCAACAGCGCTGTACAACCCTGTCCACAAAGATTTCTGTCCCCTTGTGCCTTCTTCAGATCCATTACAGTTTGCTTTACTTTCGGTTCTCCAGGTGCATCGGCTCCCTGTACAAGACTGCTACAAATATTCGGACTGTGAGAAGTGTACTCAGGCGAGGGATCCGTACTGTGGCTGGTGCGTGAGAGAGGGCAGGTGAGTGCTGCTGGTGTTTTCTCAGGTGCAGGCAGTGGCATAGCTCAAATTTTGACATGTCCTGTGGGTTACTGCTTGTCGTAGTGATCCCAGCTCTTTGTACTCAACCTTATGCTCCTGATAGTGATTTAATTTTATCACACAGACACTTATATCAGTCTTCTATGCACATAAGTATGTCCCCGTTGACTTCTGCAGATTTGATTAGTGTGGGAAAATACGTACTTTGCTGCTGCTACTGAAAATCAGTATACATCTTCTAACTGCATGTTTTATCACTCTGAATTGTACAGTCAGATGTTCTCCCAGAAATTAAAAGTGTTCCCTATTTAAAATTCAGAAAATATAGCATACATTTTAGACAGAGCAGGAAAGTGTAAAAAAAAAAAAACCATAAAAGAAAAAACTGTTTGCATCTGAAATAAAGTATATAGCTCAAATCATGTTTTTATATAAACATCATCTATCAAGACATGTAGCTACACTGAACCCTCACCTAATTGTAGGAGAGCAGAAAGTGGCATTTGACTGACTATTTGCAGAGGTTAACTGAATTAATATTCAAACACATGTAAACTAGGACAGCACTGAACAGCTCTGGAATGTCTCTTCTTTGCACTCTACATCGATTGGAGTGGCGAGAGGGAAGAGCTGTCCTGCAGCTCTCTTTTTGACTAGTAAGTTAATTAACCCCTTGGCATGAGCAGTTGGGAATTCATGATTCTAAGTACTTGCTGTTGGAACAAAGGGGCTATTTAATTATAGTATGCAGATGAATTTCAGTCTTGCTTCCTGTCTGAAAATGTGAACTATCACATTAAGTTACTTATCAGCCTGCTGTGTAACATAATATTGAGTACTGCAGAGAAACTTAACATGGTGCGTGCAGGTTTATGTAATATACTGTAACTCTTCCAGTCTGGGTTTCGGTTGCCGTGGATAAAACCTGGGGATTTGAAATACACACCTCAGACTCCTCCTGGGCTGCTGGGAGTTGAAGGCCGAATCATATATCATACAAAAGCAATTTTCCCTAGATTTCCCTTCAGGTTTCTGATATGACCACTGACCTCAATATCTCAAAATATTAATGGTCTCTGAGAACAGGCAGACATGAATTTTTGCATTTGCTAGTATTTCTTTCCAATGGAGAGAAAAAAGTGGTTAATTTCTAATATTTTTCTCATCTGCAGCAAGTTCTGTCTCACGATCATACACGGCACTTAACAGTGTGTTTAGGTATATGTTGTATGAATGTATATTCTGTATGTAAATGATATATTTAAGGGTAGAGTTGACGGAACTGTGCAGCAACTGCCCCTGATGAGTTAATACTCTTCTGCTACAGTAGCCACAGATCCTACAGCATTTTAAACTTTGCACAGAATGGAAAGAATGCACATGAGACTGTCTGCACACACACACACACACACACGCTTAAACAAGCTTTTGTAGCCACATATGCAGCTTCTGCATGGCAGTATCTCTTCTTTCTGTCCTTCCTGTACTTGAGCTGGGAAAATCTCCCAGTATTTTTGGTGAGGCTGCACAACCTTTGTTGTCTTCCCCTAATAGTAACAGTGCCCTGGCAGAGAGAGGTCTTAAAAAGTGGCAGGAGTTAATGAAAACATTCCCTATGAAAGTAACATTTCTAGTGCTACAGTTTCACAGGAACCCTCCACGAGCCTCTGTGCCCTCAGCAATGCTTCTGTATTGCATTTTACTCACACCAGTGGGGTGTCTTATTACTTGCAACACATAGGTGTCTGCCACTTGACCTGCAGAAAATATGGGCTGTGCCCACTCATTCAGGACTTTGTTATATATTGCAGTGAAGATTATTCAGCCTGGTCTCAGATGATCAGGCAGTGGCTCCTGTGCTAAATATTACTGCCTCTGTATGGATTTGGGTTGTCTAATCCAAGTTGGTGTCCAAAATAGTATAGGCACATTTCCCCACTTGCTTTTGACATCTCAAACCATCAATACTTATTCTATTAAAAATTCTCCAATAACTACCTGAATAGTCAATATTAAAGCAAATTCCAAGTCATCTTGTGTTGTAATTTCAGGGTCTGATCCCAAAATTATTGCTTCATTCAGTGAAAGCAGGGTCCAACTATAATATTGCTTTGCTTTGGTTTGTGTTCCTGTTTTGTCAGGTGCACAAAGAAGACAGAATGTGGAACAGCTGATAAGGAGAACCACTGGCTGTGGAGTCCAAGTGGGATGTGCATGACTATCATTAGTGCAGACCCTCTAAATATGAGTCGCAGAGCCCCAGCTAAGGTATGACAAGAAAATGTTTTCCCTACATGTTCTTAATGCACATTGATGTGACTGTCAGAAAGGTGAATATCTGCATTTCTTTATGCACAGTGGAGACTAGGAATAGGATAGTGTTTTGGGTATCTCACTCTCCAGCATTTCTCACATTGTTCTTTCTTGCCTGCCATTTTTGCAGGTGGCAGTTCACGTTTTCTTCTAAGAAATGCTTTTTTTGACCTTCTCTATAAACCAAAATGATGCACTAGTATGGATGATAAAGCATTTACATTTACCTGAATATTATGAAAGTGTTGCACAATGTTCTATAACCCATAAAAAGTAATTGATAGGGGAGATTTCATGCTGCCCTTTCAGCTTACTTGAGCATAAACTTAAGTAAGCAGCGAAGCCATAAGCTTGTTGCTTTAAAATCAGCAGTGGTTTTGCCTACACAGCGAAGTCTGTCTGGGTGCATGGAGAAAGTAAATTCAGCATGCAAAATGACTCTGTGGCAACAAAACTGAGTGTTCAGAGGGTGACCAGGGTGTCATAGCTTGCTGTAAATCCAAATGGAGCATACCAGTGCAGACTGAGGATTTCCTGGGGATGCTCAACAAGTAAAATCAGTAAAATGGCTTTTAATCCCTCTTAATCAGGAAGAAAGATACTTTCTTTCATGTCACTTTAATTCCATTCCTAAATGATTAAACAGTATTATGTTAAGGCCATTTCTGTGTTGAATAAAAATGTTAGTAGAGTGTCACTAGTCTACTTAAAATCCACATTTTCTCTTACTTCAGATCTCGTCAACTTGTGTTAACAAGTCTGTGGTGTCTCATGTCAGCATCTGAGGCCAAAATACCTAAAATCCAAAACCAAACCAAACTTCATATGAGCATTTACATGCTGCTTGTAACATCACTAATGCAACTGTCTCCTCATGATTCCTTTACTCACCAAAAAAACGTTGCAGCTCATAACATAGTTTCAGTGAGAAGGGGATGATTGTCATTTCTAGTGGCAGTACAAAATGGAAAAAGTTAAACTGTATAACTAACACACCTGAAGCATTAAATCAAGGACAGCATCCAAAATGTAATTTAATTTTTTTTCCTCTTTCCTTACTAAGTTTTCCCATTTTATTTTGCATTTAGTTTCTCACCTGCACTCTGTATTGATAATTTCCTCGAGGAGGTTAAGATCTCACCATCACTCAAAAATCCTTTTTCAGCAGTATTGATAGATCTCAGTGCGTTTCTTGCATGTACATTTGAGTCTTGAAGAAGCCATTTTTCTGTTCAGCCTTTTCCAGCCCATCCAGCCTTGGTTTCATTTTTCACTAATAACACCTAAGGTTAATGTAATTTTAATGAAGTTTGTCAGGATTTAATTGTTAACCAGTCTGTTTACTATTACTAAACTGGATGCTGAGGACAAGAATAAAAGGCTTTGGGTGTGTCTGTACAGACATTTTTGTTCTGATCTAATGCATTGACAGGACAAGAGGTTTTTGTACCAGTCTAATTCAATGTAGACCCAGACTAGAAAAACTAGTAGAGGTATAAGAAGAAAAGATTAGCAGATGGAAAGAAATAAAAATTGAAAAGGAGAACCATCTTTTGTGATACTAGCCAAAATATCAGTGCTGGCCAAAAAAAAGAGCAGTTGAAATTCTCTGACCATAAGTCTTACTGGATCTTGCTTAATTTCTTTCAAATATTTTGCCCTTTTAAAATTTTGTTTCCAGGTGGAACTGACTGTAAGTCCATTGCCAACTTTGACTGAGAGTGACCAGGTTTCGTGTACATTTGGTGAAACAGTCCATGACGCTCAGTTAAAAGAAGGGGTTATTATCTGTGCTCCACCCGATATAATTCCTCCAACACCAAAAGGTCAAGGTAAAGAAATATTGCTACCCTCCATGTATAATAAGAGGAAAGAACATAGCCTGCTTCTTCTAATGTGATGCCCTTATATGAGCTGCATACAAGGTTTTTTTTCTTCTTCCAGTCCCTTTTCTCAAATAGTCTACTGCTGAACTTTTTCTGTTCAAACACTTTAAAAAAAAAAAAAGTTCTGCACAAACTTTTTCCATTGCTGTATTTACAAGCTGTAGCATTCCCAGTGCTTCTACCAGGAACCTGAAACAGGAGCTTGGCGGAAGCGTAGACACAGAGCTATTCTGTGTCACAAACAAACAAAACCCAGCTACTCTAATCTTATCCTAATCACTCTGGGTGTGGGGCCAGAAGAGCTGCATATGCGCTTCAGATGTGAAGTTTTTCATCTCTGATGTCTTAGTTTTGTTCTAGTCATCTGTAGTTCAGTGGCTTGTTTTCTGGTCCATGTCACAAGGCTGTCCTGTCTCTCGTAAAGCCTCTGCCTCTTCTACTATGTGCCCTCCAGCTTCTGCAAGTTAGTCCAGTGGAAAAATATGTGATTGTGTAATTAAAGGCTGTAATAGTCTTCTGAACCACTGATTATATGCTTAAGGTCAGTTGCCAGCTGTAATTCTTGTGCTATTTGCTAGATAGCATTTTATTCATGCTTTAAGTTCATACATCTTGATGCATAAACACATGGAATAAAACTGGTTACACAGCACTGTTTATTATGTATCAAGTTTAAAAAACAAAATAGAAAGAAAAGATAACCACAAAAAACAGGTGCTCTTGCAGCTTGCAGAGGTATCCCTGAGGATAACTCTTTTATATGTATCACAACAGCCATGAATTGGCAGAACAGTACTTGGAAGCAATTTTTAAGATAAGTTTCAATTCTCTTAAGACTGAAACAAGTCAAAATCCAGTTTTAGTTACAGGAAGAGTAATGATGTTAAAATCTCACTCCCAAGTTTTAAACTAGCTAGTGTGCTAGCTAGTATCAGATTATGCCAAGTGTAAAAGCATCACTGTTATTTAGGGCCAATTCACGTTCCCTAAATATTTTGTAAAGCAGGACATAAAGCAACCAGGTTGATAAACTTGACATCTTGATATCTTCCTGCATAAAATGTGAGACTAGAAGCATGTCAAGGATGACATTAGAGTAACCAAGTCACCTAGAAATAATACACCTCTCTGAATTGGTTGCACAGGGATCCATCTGAAAGGATGTTCAAAAGTAGTATAAAGATGCTCAGAAGCTTGACAGACACTTCAGCAGAAGGCAGACAGTTATGAACACAGGCAGTGGTTCCTGGCAGCATGTGACAAAAAGTCCTGAGCCATCCACTTACTGTTAAGAAACCCTACGGAGTTTGGGAAAGTCTGTGTTACTTTAGTTGGGGTTGGTTCAAAAGGGAATAGGACATTTCTAGAGAGGAGCAATGCTTTTTCACAGTCCTCTTGTTAGGAAATCCCCTGACATTCCCACCAGTCTGAAATATTCAAGGGGACCCGGTACAGGCAAAGGTGACTTCCAGCCAAGCAGCTGATGGTCTTCCAAGAACCTGTTCAAGGAAAGCAGAGTTTGAAATTGCTCAACAGCTTGTGAAATGGCTTGTCACAAGGTCTTAATGATTTCTGCAAAAGGTATTTCAAACAGTTTCACTGAGGAAAGCACTAGTTTCTGAAGATAATTTTTCCACTCTTAGTTCAGTAATAATCCAAACAAGAAGTACATTTGTGGAGAAATCATGTACAGCAAATTGAAGATCACAAGTGCCTGTGGTAACTTAGCGTTGAAGACACTGTTGGGCATTAATCACAAAGATCACTTGCTTTAATTCACATGACAATGACAGTTTTAATCCACAAATGAAAGAAGTAATTTTACATGCAGACATATTCATATTTAAGAAAATGTTTTATTTAAAATGACTGTTCTCATGCCAGTTCTCATATGTGTTCAATTATCTCCTTATTCAGTTCTCCTTGTTCTTCTAGACTCTTTAAAATTCTAGCATGATGATAGCCCCACTGAGAAACACTTCATAAAACAAATCTATTCTGTAATTTTGCTTCTTCCCTTTATCCCACCTCCACTTTTCTTTTGACAACCATGCGCTGAAAATTTTGTAAAGCTTAAAAAGACAAAACAGAGCTTATAGAGCTTATAGATCTGAAGTATAACAGGTCATGAGATCCAGAGTGTCAACATTATAGTTAAATATTTGCTTATGTCCTGTAAAATAATAAAAGTATTATGATTGTATCATTCAGCTCAAGAGCTAAAGAATTCAACAACCACTTAAATTTTTTTTTTCTTTTGTGATAGATCATGTTTCAGTTCCACTTCAGTTAACCTTTGGAGAGAACAAGGTATTTTTTGCGTCACATACTTACCCTTTTTATGACTGTGAAGAAGCAATGAATCTTTTAGAAAATCAGCCGTAAGTATTTCAGCTTCTTAACTTAGGTGTTTAAATCCTGTAGCATGGTGTTTCAGCTAACTGGAAGCTGAGTTACTCAATCATTTCATAATTAAGCCTTTAGCACTCTCAAAATTTGTCAGTGTCCTAATCCTTTTTCATACATTTTAATGGAGTTTAAAAATGGTTGAGGAGCAGCAGATGAGCTGATAATATAAAACACATGGAATAGGAATATTCATGGCACATAGAATTAAAGGCTTGTTCATTGGGTTGCCATTCTGTAGCTGGCAGTGTATGTGCAGGTGAGCTCTGTGGACATCTGCTTACCTACTTGTTCCCTCAAATGATAGATTAGTGCTTTGGGTTGCAGTGCATTCAAATAGGACAGTCAAAGCTGACTCTGCCCCCCTCATCTGCCCTGCTCAGTGTTGCTGCCCCAAGGCAGGTACAGCCAACCCAAACCCTGCTTTGTTCATCCTTATGTATGAAGGTTGATCAAGATCATTTCCAGTCCTTTCAGACTTGATCTCAAAGTTTGTGCAAGATGCTGTGGTTTTCTGATCCTTGCTCAAATATTTAACGGAGAAAATAGCTTTTGGGGGTTCTTGAACTGTTCTTCTTACAAAATTTTCAGCTTAATATGGTAAGGACACTATAACAGATTGATCTACCCTCCATGAATAAACATGGTATTTCATTTACTTTTTTTGTCAATGGGGGGAAAAAGCCTGACAGTTTGTCATGACTATCATGTTATATTTGTAGATGCTATTCCTGTGCAAGCAATAGATGGAATTGCCAGTGGGACTGGAAGAGACATATCTGTGAAGAGTCTTCTTCAATACAGGATGTGATTAAACAAAATATGGTAATGTTTAAAAATAAGATTATTAGGTTCTTATTAGAACACTTCAATATTTTATTTGCTTTTTCTCTTATATCAATTGGTTCAATTAGGGATTTAAAAATTATTCTAACTCCAGAAGTGTAAGGTGGGGTTTTTTTAGTGACAGTGCGGGGGTGGGAATTTAAGGGTGTGATAGAGGAGAGGCAGTGAGTCTGAATAACTCCTGAAAGGATATTCTTGTTCCTTTTACTATTTTCCTTCAATGGGAGGAACAAGATTTCAAGGCTGGGAAAGATAATCACCCACAGCTTTGACATATGCTGCAGTCATTTTTAGCATGTCTAATTTGAAAGGGTGTAATCAAATCTGTCACTGTATTTTAAGCATGAAGTTCTTCAGAACAATCACACCATTGTCCGAAGACCACTGGAGCTTGTTGTGATAAGACTTTTTATTTGGAATAATGTATAAAATGTTTCTCTCCCCAGGAAGAAGAATGCCCACAGTTTCTAAACCCTAACCCTCCAATAATACCTATGGAGTACCGAACAACTGTGTATTTTGAAGGAAGACATCTAGCTTATTATCAGGTAGGCAGATTCATTCAAAGCTAGCTGTCATTTGAATTCCACTTAAGCTGCAGCCACACCCCTAAACTAAAGCATTACTGTGTGTTTCTTGGAGATCCTACTTGTAATTGTTTTCAAAGAAGGAAAAGAGCTACACGTTCAAGTTTAATATAATACTGGTTACTGTGGTAGAGTCACCAAGAAAGAATCAGAGCTGAACAAAATATTTTAACTACTAGATGTGGGTTGGGTTTTTTAAAGAATTTAAGTTGGACCTACTAAAGCACTTGATAATTATTCTTCATCTAATGAAATAAGAGGAGTGCTAGGAATTGTGAATGTTTCATACCTTTTTTCTAATTAAATACTCACGCTTTTTTTGTGTGTTCTAGAATTACATCCTCAGTGTTTTTAATTCAGCTGTCACTTTTCAAGCAAAAAAAATTCACTCAGAAATTAAATGTTTCTTAGTTTGGATAAAACAGTCTTTGGGGTTTTTTGTGTGCATGTGACCATCAGACCAGAAGATCAGGTATTTTCTCAGCTGTAGCAAAGGCTTCTCTTTCTCAGTAGTTGATTTGTAAATCATTACAAAGCTTCTAAGAAGCCAGAGTTTGACCCAAAGTTTTTAATTGTTTTATAACCTAGACAATGCAGAAAATGTTACTGGTAGCTTGATAAAAATGAAGCTTAAAAACCATTTCTTTAGGTGATAGCTCAAGTATTGTTCTTAGTTTCTATTGTTTGTTTCTGTGTTGCCTTTGTGTAAATGCGAATTGATGATAGATATGTTGGAGATTTCATTGATTGCTTTAACTACCAGCCATCTATCAAGGAAAGAAGGCTTTTGTTTTTTGAGGTTTTTCTTTTTCCTTTACCAAAGCAAAGTACTATATAGCTCCCGAAGTCCTTCTATCACCTTTGCTATGACTGCCAAGTGATGGAAAAGGGTAAATGGGTCTGGAGTAACAATATAAGAAAGGTATTCAGAGAGGGGTGGAAAGAAACCCATGCACTACAATTGTATGAAGATCATGCTGTGTATCACTACACTATACATATATCAAGACCATGCTATACAAACATGTGTTCAAAAATAAACATTTTAGCTTGAAGATCTTAAAATATTTGGTGAATTTGGTCTGTTCTCTGAGATGTCAGGACTGGTCCCTGCTAGAATGTCTGGCTGTGTGCAAGATGTGGCATACAACACTTGTCTTAAAGGCCACAGCTCTCTTTGCTAAAAATGGAAAAGTATTCCAGAGTATTTACTCACATTTGTTTAACATTGTGAAGAGCTGTTTTTCTACACAAGAGGAAAATCATTCCCTGCTTCTTTGATATAAGTGGAAGAGCCTATTCTCTCTCAAGAACAAATTCAGAGCAGGTGCATAATCTAGATGTGCTGTATTTGACTTCTAGAGGACCCTTTTCCTTCAAGGAGGAGAAACAGCAACAGGAACCCAAAAACTCTTTCACCTAGTTTATCATTCTGTGAATAAACACTTTAATCTTTCTGAACTACTAGCAGAGAATAGGAGGGAAAAATCTTCTTCCCTTTTTTTTTTTTTTTCTGTGTGGTATCAGTTACATTTAACAAAGGCAGAGACATATCCTGTGGATTGAATGCTTTGTCATGAGTAGCAGTGTTTGCCTATAGATCAGACCTAGTACGCATTTAACTTGGAATTGGGAAATCTTACGTGGAATTCAAGTCTCTGTAAGAAGTAAGCTGAATGCATAGGCCCTAGGCTGGAAAGATGCGGGAGAGCAACGAGTGTCAGATGATGTCAGAATAATTTTTCTTAGGTGAAAGCCGGGTGGGAACGTCATCTCTGTCATTGCAGCAGCTCCACATATCCTGGTACTGAGGTGCATTTTTAAGCCAAAATAATAATGCCTTCACTACCAGGACTTCGATAGGCACACATAGTGACTACAGCTGTATACACAGACCTCTAAGTATATATGAAAACAGACAAATAAGGCATGAAATAGTTGTAATCATACAGGCACTCATGCCTGTGAGGTCATGCCATCTGAAGCAGTTAAGTTTGATTACTGACTTAGGGCATAACCTACACTCAGACCGGTAAACATCTCGTGGAGGGCAGTGTGGCTCAAGGGAAGCTATGGATGGATATTTTGTAGCGGTTGGCCCACAGCCCAAGTGCAAAATAGCATATGGCTTCTCATGTGGAACAATTTTGTCCCAGGTTATGCAGGGTATTATGGTGTGTTTGGAGCTAGCAGTCATGCAGCTATAAGTACATTTAAGGTCCTTATTGATTAGGACATTGGTATATATCCATTTTCCTCCTGTTTTCC
The DNA here is from genome assembly GCF_965140245.1 of Athene noctua. Taxonomy (NCBI): domain Eukaryota; kingdom Metazoa; phylum Chordata; class Aves; order Strigiformes; family Strigidae; genus Athene; species Athene noctua. Next base: position 65,536,082 of record NC_134039.1, read on the forward strand.
TTGCCTAATTTCTTGCTTAGAAAAGGCAAAAATGAATGTTCTGTTGTCACTTTGAACTACTAGCTCTATTATCTTGGTTTAATCTGTGCTTTGCTTAAGATGCAAATTTGCTTAATTTGCAAATGCCTTATCATGGGTCACTAAGTACACTAGCCAACATGGTGCATATAAGCATCTCTGTTGGTGGAGATCAGCAGTGAAGGTTTGGGGTTACTCAGTGAGTAGGAGTGGTGGATGGCTTCTAAAACTTCTATTGCAGAACTGAGGGTGGAAAGATGAGAGCACAAGTTTTCTATTCATCTTCTAACTTGTGAGCACTTACAGTACAATGAATAAATTTCATCATGAGCACTTCCACTGGAGGGAAATAGACTAAAGGAGGATAAGCTGTTGGCTGGTTTTTTGCCCCTCCTTCCTCTGAAAGAATTTCAGTAGGAAGGAGAAGTAAATTAAAGCTGTTGTCATTCTCTTGGGAATAGCCTCATCCAGGACAAGTGGTTGAGAGGAGAGTTCAGTACTGATCAGTCATATTGCATGCAACTTCTGAGAGGCATTCTCCAGCTGAGTCCTTGAAAGACTGGCACACTAGAAGAGACAGATGTCCCAGCATCAAAATAACGTTATTAGCCCTCCAAAGATTTTCATTAAAAGTAATTTCCCATTTAGATTTGTCTTTGTCATGTGTGTCTGACATGTAACCCACTTCCTATTGTTTGCTACATGTCTCTTCTTGCACACAGACTGCTGAATGTGAGCTCTGTGGCCTTCTGCTCAAGAGCCTGGTATAGCAACTCCTGATTTCGATTCATTTCAGGTAGCAGCTGTCACACACACCGAAGCTCCCCTCCTCTCCCAGTGCCTTCTGTTAAGCACGTGGGAAAGCCTTACACAGCAGCAGCAGAATTTGAACACTTGAAAACTACATGATACATTGAAATATGTGGAGTAGAGAAAGCAAGGCAGCATTCCTCAGAAAAGGGATTTGTAAGGTGCTTTAAAGTTTGGAGTATGTAGATGTTTTCTGTAAAGCAGAAAGGGCTGTAAAACTTTCAGAAAAGGCTTTTCAGAGTTCAGTCAGTAGCTTATTTTCTATATGGAGTTTCTGAGAAGGAAGAAGTAAAAGTTCTGTTCCCCTCTATAACATAAACCTCCCACAGACTAGTGTCAGACCCTTTACCTGATTAAAGCATGTGCTGCTCATTTGCCCCAAACCTTGGTGGCCTCTTGAATCTACTGCCCAGCCTGTCACAGTGAAGGTGCAAAAGAAAAAGTTTCCACTGCACTAATTAGATAAACTTAGTGGCCTATGAGTTACCAGAAGAGGAGGCTGAGGGGAGACCTCATCACCCTCTACAGCTACCTGAAAGGAGGGTGCATCTGGGGGATGAATTTCTTTAACCAAGTAATAAGTGATAAAAGAAGAGGTAGTGGCCTCAAGTTGCGCCAGGGAAGGTTTAGACTAGATGTCAGGAAGCATTTCTTTACAGAACGGGTTGTTAGGCGTTGGAATGGGCTGCCCAGGGAAGTGGTGGAGTCTCCATCCCTGGAGGTGTTTAAGAGTCAGGTCGACATAGCGCTGAGGGATATGGTGTAGTTGGGAACTGTCAGTGTTAGGTTAATGGTTGGACTGGATGATCTTCAAGGTCCTTTGCAACCTAGATGATTCTGTGATTCTGTGAAGTAGCTGCAAATAAATAGGATAAGATCCTCATACATGAGGATTACTTAGATGACAGCAGGAGACAGCTTACTAACCCGCAGAGCGGGAGAGAAGAATCAAGTAACCATTATTCTTTTGCCATGTACTCCAAGACTCAAGCAGTTCTGGACAAAAGCAGTGACTAATTCTTTACATCCTCAGAAGGCATCAAAGTGAAGTTCTCATGAGGTTCAACAAGGCCAAGTACAAGGTCCTGTGCATGGGTCGAGGCAATGCCTGGTATCTATACAGGCTGGGAGATGAATGGATTGAGAGTAGCCCTATGGAGAAGGACTTGGGGATACTGGTGGATGAAAAATTAGATATGAGCCAGCAATATGTACTTGCACTCCAGAAAGCCGGTGGTATCCTGGCCTGTGTAAAAAGAAGCATGGCCAGCAGGTTGTGAGACGGTGGCTATCTTCCTCCACTCCACTCTCACAAGACCCCACCTGGAGTGCTGTGTTCAGCTCCAGGGCTCCAAGTACAAGAAAAACATGGACCTGTTGGGCTCCAGAGGAGGAACATGAAAATAATCAGAGGACTGGAATACCTCCCCTATGAAGAAAGGCTGAGGAAGTTGGGGTTGTTCAGCCTGGAGAATAGAAAGCTCTGAGGAGACAATTTTGTGGTCTTTCAATATATGAAGGGGCATTATAAGAAAGATGGAGAGAGACTTTTTACCAGGGCCTGTAGTGACAGGACAAGGGGAAAATGGTTTTGAACTGAAAGAGCATAGATTTAGATAGGTTGTAAGGAAGAAATCCTTTATGATGAGGGTTGTGAGACACTGGAACAGATTGCCCAGGGAAGTTGTGGCTACCCCATCATTGCAAGTGTCCAAGGCCAAGTTGGATGGGGCTTTGAGCAGCCTGATCTAGTGAAAGATGACCCTGCCCGTGGCCAGGGGTTAGACTAGATGATCTTTGAGGGTACCTTCCAACCCAAACCATTCTATGATTCTGTAAAGGTTAAGGTGATCTGTCTCCCGGTGAGTTCTGATTTCATAAGTCTTTACCGACAATACTGTCTGAAAATATCCCTGCTACTTATTTATTTCTCTGATTCTTCTGGCAAAGCTGTCTGTGCAGCTGCCCTGTGGGCCAGAGCAGGAGAATGACCCCAGCACAAGAAACAGTGTTGTGGGGTGATGTGTTTGGCTTTTAGCCAACTCAGTTCCTTGATAGAATCACAGAACAGCCAAGCTGAGAGCTTTGCTAGTGCAGGGCAGGTCGGTATGTGCTGCAGCCTGAAGGCAGGAATGAAACGATTTAGGGCCTAGGGGGAAGAGAGGGGGAAGAAGGTGGTCTTCGAGACAGGAATACCCTTAAGCTGGTGCTGCCATCAAAGGCTGTCCTTTGAAATCGCAGCTGGAGTCATGGTGAGGCAGAAGAAACAAAGCCAGCAAGATCTGAGAGATGTTCATTCCAGTTTCCCATGCAATTCTTGCATTCCTACTCTGCCCAGGATCCCCACAGAGAAAACCTTAAAGGGCAGTACTCACACGTTTGTCCAATGTTCTCATCTCTTGGCTTTTTCATATTGCTCCCTAAATGGAGTGCTAGATATGTGCTTGCTTTATTTGTGCTGCTTGGTGCTTCCACCTTTAGCAAATGTTGGAGGAATGCAGCAAAGTAGCAGATTGTGCTGACCCAACATTTCACTAGCTTTGTTTTAGATGACTTTAACAGGTTAGCCTTCTCCATTTGGTCTTAGTACCTCCAATGCTGAACAGGATATTGCCTAGTGATACTTCATTTTGCTTGGTGATGCTATATGAATTCTAAGCTGAATTTTTCTCTTCCATAGGGTAAAAAATTTGTGGTTGGAAACAGCCAATTTGAATTTGAAGCTCCTGTTGATGAATCAGATGAAGGAACATTTTCATTCATGAGTAAAGAGGTAAATACAACAATAAGATTCCCTTAACAAATATACTGTTCTTAGATTCCTGTTCCAGTGTCCACATGTGTCCAGAAATATACAGGTAATTTTGGTTTCCCTCAGAGAAGAAAATCACCTCTGATGGAGATTCCTCTTTGGCAGTAGCAGTCAAAGGCAGCAGCTTTGGCTCTGAGCTTCTGGGGTCTCCCCTCAAAGCCCTCAATCTTTATGCCTGATTTCTCTATGTAATCTATGGATTCATTTAACTGTCTCTGGAGGAATTCAGGGCTGTTACTCTTATTCTTCACTTTTTATGCAATCTGGTAAAATCATTGAGGATAAAATACGAGAATTTCAGAGATCTCCCTCTCCACATTCCAATTCATTATTTTTCCTATTTTACATCTGTAAAAATGGAAATGGTAAGAGTGTTGTTTGTCTACTTTCTAGCTATGCTTCTTTCACTCGTTTATTTTACAGAGAAAGAAAATTATATTTTTTAAAAATAGTCTATTTACCAACATCAAAGTTGGACTCAGATGTTATGCTGACTTTAACTTTTATGTCTTACAGGCTTACTGAGTAGTTTTGAGTACTAATTATCATTTATGCAGCATTTAAGTCTAGAACAAAGCATTTGCTTTATAAAGCCATTGTATTTTTCTTTGCCTTTTTCCTTCCCACCAGTTGTTTTTGCTGCTGTGTTTCAACATGAGCAGAAGTTCGTGTCTTGGAGCATGTGAACCTTGTGCCTTGGCTATAATGAGGGGGTTGCACTGCAAAAGATGCAAGTGATTTCCCCTCCATGTGGTGCGAGTCTGCCATGTCCACAGAAGTAACGGGGCCAGATGGTGTGGGAAGGGAGAACTCAGCAGGGTCAGCAGCTATACTTACTGAATCTGAACAGTACCTTTGCTACTTGGATACTTATAACCAAATGTAAATTGAATCAATGAAAAGCAAGTATTCAGATATTGCTGTCTCTTGATACTTGAAAATTCTGATTGTGAAGGATTAGGTTCATTAAAACATTTTTCCGTAAATCTATTTGTCCAAGATGAAAAAAAGACAATAAGGTTTGGGATAGTTTCTAAAACCTACACAGCTCTGATTAACAAGAGTCATAGAAAATGCATGAAATTAACCTTGCCAAATGAAGGTATAAACATCTCTATTGTGTCATCTTTTCCAGTTCTCCTATAGTGCAAATGAGACCCTACGACTCAACTTATCCATAAGAACAGATAAGGTCAAGATCGACAGCAAATTGATGGGTAAGTATAAAATACAGGATTAAAGGAAGGTTAATGACAGTAAACAAATCTCTCCCTTTATAATTTGGAGTAATGTGAATAAGAATTATAACTCTGTAGGTCTTACTGTTTTGAATGAAACAATTAAATCTGACCAATAAAAAGTTATTAATACTAAAACCATGAATTAAACATCAGTGTTGTATATATTAAAGGCTGTTTTAAATATGCTACCATTATTTTGCTACCATTATATGAGGTCAGCCTCACTTCTGTGCCTGGGAAGATCATGGAACAGATCCTCCTAGAAGCTATGCTAAAGCACATGGAGGACAGGGAGGTTATTCCAGACAGCTGACATACCTTCACCAGGAGCGAGTCCTGCCTGACCATTCTAGTGGCCTTCTATGATGGAGTGACTACATCAGCGGACAAGGGAAGAGCTACAGATGTTATGTGTGGACCTCTGTAAGGCCTTTGATACAGTACCCCACAACATCCTTCTCTCTAAACTGGAGAGGTATGGATTTGATGTGTGGACTGTTCAGTTGATAAGGAATTGGCTGGATAGTTACATGGCTCAATGTCCAGATGGAGATTGGAGACAAGTGGTGTCCCTCAGGGGTCCGTACTGGGACCAGTATTGTTTAGTATCTTCCTCAATGACATAGACAGTGCGATGGAGTGCACCACCGGCAAGTTTGGAGATGACACCAAGCTGAGTGGTGTGATTGACATGCCTGAGGGACAAGATGCCTTCAGAGGGACCTGGACAAGCTGTGCATTCTGCAATACACAGAAGCATTCAGTGTGCTTTCAGCTCATTACTTTATTCATTTATTTCTCTGGCAAAAAAATATATATATTGTGGTTTATAGAACAAAGACTTGGTCTCTGATATAAATTCCTTTATAAATATAAATTTCTTTATTTCTTTCAATGTACATCAATGAAACAATTATGTCTGTGAGCCTAGTCCTGAGCTGAGGTGAGGAAGATCCATCAAAATCAGTGGAGCTGTATCTGGGAGTTGTGACCTACCTTACACTCCTTTGGACTGAAGTTTAAGGCATAACATTGCAAAAACTGACAAAACTTGTTACTTGTATGATGAGTCAACATCAGGAAAGCTAGTACTGTTCCCAAGTAATTTGCCCTGCAGATTAAATCCTCAGACCATATTTTTCAGTCTGTACAATAATGAAATTTATTCCCGTTCTTATTGGCAGCATAGGAGTATGTTTTTAGAAGATTTTCCCTATGGCTCTGTGTGCAGTGTTGAAAGCATTTAAAAGAGGACCTGACATGAATGTTACAGGGAGGTCATATTACAACCTCACACTGTCTTAATTTCCATTCCAAAGGCTGTGGTGTTTAAAACTGCAGAATTTTGACCATCATCTTTTTTCCAAGTCTGAGAAAAGCATTGAAAAAAAAGAAGTAGCAAAATTATCAAAGAAATTATATCATTCAAATTGAAATACACAACCCTTGCAAGATGGGAATTGAAAAAATATCAACAAATGTCTCCTTTTATTATAAAAGGGGAAGTTTTAATCCAAATTCTCTCCTGCTTTTAAATTTCCTTGTCGTATGAAATCCAGAGCATAATGATTTTTATGCATCTTGAAAAGAATTGACTTCGGGTATATGGTTGCTGCTGAGAAGCACCTTTGAACCTGCCAGTGAAAGAAGCCTTTCTTTGTATAGCACTTAGTGAATACTAAGTTATGATAGCATTTTTACATCTCAAGCCATCAGGGGTTCTGAACAGTATGAAATCCAATATATCCCTTTTATCCTTTGTCCTTTTTATCAATGATTTCGCAGCTGGTATCTCAAGGTGATGGATAAGGGTCTGAATCTAATGAGTGGCTTGCTGCTGGTACATTTAATGAGCTGATCGGTGAACAGGAGGAGTGTTTGCTGTAGCTTCCTCTGTTGCGTTTATGCAACTGGATGTGGAGGACTTAAAGATGTTGCAGCACTGACATTGTTTACTGAGGGCTGGGATGAAAATCCCTGTCCAGCCGATGAAAGATAACTAAGTAATTCAGTAAGCATATTCCCGCGCCGTACCAGGTGGCCATGTGGTGGCCGTGGGTGGGAAGTGCAGGGTTTAGGAAGGCAAGGGGAAGATTTGTTTAACAATATTATCTGATCAGGTTCCTGTGCCGTAGCAGCCTTTCAGAGTGACGGATTAAGAAAGCTATCTAGTTCCTGCAAAAGTAATTCACAGCATAGATGCGAGGAAACTTTTCCTTGCCACTGCCCACACCGTCTCTTCTTATAAAAGCAAACCAGGGCTGTCAGTCTGGTGCTTTTCCCCAGCACTAAGTTCACATCCAACACACAGAATGATTAACACACAAACTGTTGAAAATACTGCTTGGGTTATGTTTGTTGCTCAGTGACTTCCATATTGATGTGCTCAGTATATGAAGCAAATGATGCTACCCCTGCTTTTGTGCTCATCGATTCCTTGAGACTTCAAGATAGGGGTTGAATCAAATGGATGGTCTTTCTCATTGATTCATTGTTACAAATTCCAGGGTCCCTCGGCCTTACGTGCACTTCCAGTGATGTCTCAACTGAGTTTGTGCTGGTAAAGCTACTTGAAATCAAGTGGATATGCTGATTAGATATAAGAAGGATTAAAACCAGACTTCGCCACTGCATTAACTCTTCAGTGTAAGGGGAAGAACAACAAAGTGGTATTCTTTTAAAGACTACCTGTGCAATTGAATGCTGAGGTTTTTAGATAGGTAGAATTTAGGGAAAAACTGCCCTTATGAGGTTATGTGCTCTCATGCAAGTGGCAGAGAGACTGTAGCCAAGTTTGGGGCATCTGGAATACTGTTCATGCCTAGCAGGGGAATAAGGGCACTGCTGAAAAATAATGGAAACCCATCATTGTCATTTTACTTGTCATTGTGGTAGAAATCTGACATGATAGCCTCTTGGAATTAGATTTTAAAAGCTACTGCTGATGGACTAGAAGGTGGTTTCACCAATGTCCTTCTCCTCTGAGTCCTGCTTCTCTGAGAATAAAAGCTTTCTTTAAATAGACATTTTTGATGGCCTTTACCATATGCAATCTCAAAGGGATTTATTCTAGTCTCTCTTGTCCACATCTGATAACCTCTGTTTAATTCACTTTTCTTCCTGCATCTTTAAGGATGAACCTCCTTTGAAAAAAAAGAAGTGTCACTGACAGTACCATTTCTTGAGACTTAATGAGCACATAAAACAGCTCAGCACTACTGGAAGGGGGAGATGTTGAGTCTCTGCATTGTGCTTCCCACTCCCATCTGTGAGCACATTTAACTCTTGAAAAAGCACAGAAAGAAACCTGGATGGTTTTCTGCGGTTCTGGTACGTTAAGTTGATTTACAAGAAGACTCAACAAGTGCCAGAGCCTCGGTGGCAGAGGATGAAAGGCTGTACAGCAGATAAAAAAGAGCAGCAAGGAGTAGAGAGAAGCAGGGATGAAGGGAAGGAGCAGAAAAGGAGGGAGCAAGAAGTTTCCCTCTTTACAATAATCAGCTCACCTTCCCAGGGAAGCACAGCACTCACACACGGAGTAATCTGTGCAACTTGCATGCTTCCCCTAGAGAAACGTATGGCATCTCTTCAGTCTGTTTTCTTCTGGGCTAGCTCTCAAGTGCATCTCCAAATGTTTTCTTGCAAGCCCAGGCTTTCTCTGTGTTGCTGAACTACCCAGCTATGTCTCAAGACTTTGCATCTATTTCAGAAAATTCATTTTGTTCAGTGACTGCGCATCATGCTAGAGATTGATGGGGGCCAAAACAAGCTTAGTGTCTGGGACAGCTGGTGTGTGATTCATCAGTATAAGAGGCATGACTGTGAGACCTGATTTCTTGGCTCATAAAAACTAGAATTAAATCATACTACAGAGGAATAAAGCACACATCAGGACAACAATTCAAGACAAAAAGCAAGAAAATAGAGAAGAATAGAGAAATTAAGAGATATTAACTTGAACAAAGGATAACACTTCATCAAGTGTTAACTTTCTGTTTGGTTCAGGCTTTAGCAAAGGCCTACAAAGCCAGCTCTCTTCCTTTAAATATGCAACTGGCAGAGGTCCCATGCCAGCTGATGTTTGTCCCTACTGACACCCGTGCAGTTTGTACCCTTCCATGTCTGACTCCTGGTACGCCAGGAGGACCTGTTTGTTTCAGCTAGGTTCATTGAGGATAGTCAAAGAAAGGACTTGTACTTAAACATTTTGACAATGCGTGAGTGACAGAAATGCATTTGGGTTCTACTTGATAGTGTACTTATACTCTGCAAATGGATAGATTTTAGGTTTTTCCATACAGGGAAAAGTACAGTTTTATCTCATCATCATTCAGGGTTAAGTACAGAATGTGTATATTCTTCACGCAACTCGACTGAGCTTTGTACATAGGATTAGTTTGCCTTCCTATATCACATTGAATATCCTTAAAACAGAGGAAAATGTCTAAGTGCATTTACCATTCATATTTCAGTGACTCTGTACAACTGCTCTTATGGACGAAGTGACTGCAGCTTATGCCTCGCAGCCCATCAGGACTATAACTGTGTCTGGTGTGAAGAAGATGGCAAGCCCAGCAAGTGCGTTTATGAAAAACTCTGTCATGCTCCTCCCACCAACACGTGTCCTCATCCAGAAATCACTCGCGTAAGATTGCTTTTTTTCTCTCCTTACCAGTGTGTTATTTTGCAGGAGAAGGCATCCAAGCAAGCTCATACTGAAAGGCAGTTTTTTTCCTAGGGTGTTAAGTAAGCCTCTGAAATCGCTGCAAGGAAATAATGCCAGTAGTGATGTGTGTGAGAGATTTGTAAAGACTCAGAATAAGAGACTGAATGGAGTCTTTGAGACTCCTTGTTTTTCAAGCCTTGTCCTCACTGTGCCAGAAGCCAGGCTAGCAGTGTATGCTTAAATGTGGCACTTGATTCTTGGGAATTAGCATGGTTTTTTTTCTCTCCTGAAATCCTTTCTACCTGAAATAAGGCTATAAGAGAAGTTCACTGCTCCTGGAACTAGAAGCACTTAGCAGGCTCTTTAACAGGCTTCAAACTAGACTTTTAAGTGGCATTTAATAAGGGAGCAGATTGTTTCTGCGTCACAATGTGGTTTTCAGGTGTCAGTGATATTTTCCAGTCCATACCAGAAACAAACACAAGGCTATAGAAGTTGATTGTAAGAAGTCAGAGCGGCCAAATATGCACCCCTGACTTACTCTGCAGTTGAAGCATTCACCCAGAGTGAGGGAAGAGTGTTGTCCATGTTGGTGGACCAGTAGCCAAAAGAAGAAGTGATAAATCCATGTCTTTTTCAGCAACAAGCCAAATGCTGTTTTTCTGGGCATAATTGTTGAGAAAATAGTGACACATACTTCCATTGGGGAAATCTAAATAGTTGTGACAGTGGTATCAGTGGAAATTCAGACACACCATTTGATGAGAACACATCCCAAGCTATCACAAAATGTGGTAACTGTGACAGAGGTTGAGTCGTAACAAGGGTGTTTCAGTCAATAGGAACTGTTCAGTTCTGAAACCTGTGGCTCAAACTGGTAGAGATGCTGAATCTCCCAAGGCTGTGCAGTTAGAGGTGCAGTGTGGGTCCAGGCAGACCAGCAGCATGATGGGTGAGGTTGGTCATGAAGGTGTATCTGAGAAGAGACGTCAGGTAAACAGTTGAAGTCTGCCAAGGAAGGCAAATACCCTGAAATCTCAACAGAAAGTGTGGAGAAGAATAGTTGTGTGATAGCCATACCCAGATAAAGACGATTTCAGTGGGAAGGAAAAGGAAATAAGAAAAAATAAAAGTGTTTCCACCTGGGACACTGTATGTACACAATTATGGGTTAAATACTAAATACCAAAATATACAGATACTACGTTCTAAAATATACAGTATTCAAAGATTTGACCAAAAGATTTGGCAACATCTACACAAAACCGTTGAGTCATTTTTCAGCTAGTTTATTTATGGGTTAAGTGCAAAGGGATGGCCAGTGGGCAGAAGTTTTAGGAAGTTGAACCAGTGGGAAAACAGAGCAAGTGATTCTGGAGTTGGGCTGGTCAGCAGGCAGCAGCAGCCATGTCTCTCTTCTCAGACTTGCTTAGATCTAAGAAACTCTTCATTTTGATGGAGCAGATATTAAAGTCCAGACTTTCAGAAGCTGTATTTGTTTGGCTTTCAATTACTGCATTTGGAACTGTGCAACCTCCCTCTTCTCAATAGTAAACTTTCAGCCCTCCGGTGCTCAAGGCCTGAAAAGGTCTTGCTGGACATGATCCAAATATTACATAAGAAAGCAGGTTAGTCTCCCTACAAATATTCATAATTCAAGTGCCTGTTTGGGCCATATTTCAACCTGAGAAGTCCACTGCAACTGAAGGATTTTCTCAATCCTCATTTTAACTGCAAATTATTTAATTACCATCAGTCCATGTACTACAGCATCCTACCATTTGATGCAGTAAGGAAGATCAGGGGACCAGAGGAACTTTGGAGGACGCTATGTGGAGCATCACGGTGTGTTAGGAAGGTGCACTGTTCTGATGTGAAACTAAAGGGAGAAAATCGTGGTAAAAATGCTGGGAAAGCTCTGTGAAATGTGAGGTGAGCCCCATCCATTTGCTTTTCAAAATCACAGTGCTTCAGTGGAGGAAGCAAACTTAAAACAGTGTAAACACTAGGCAAGAGTTTTGTACATAACAGTCTGTCACAGGAGACACAAAATCTGCAGCTGATGAAGCCTGGTTCTGATTAATTAACATTAAATGTTATGTAGTGTGTTTTTGTGTGGGTCGTACAAGAAACATCTTTTGCATTTCAAGTATGGGTAAGTCAAAGTAACTTTAAATAATATGGAAGAGCAACATGGTTGCTGCAGTATTTAATTTTGTTTTTTTTTTTTTTACTTTCCCTCATGCAAACACAGATTGAGCCAAAAACTGGACCACTAAGTGGTGGAATTCTTTTGACCATAATGGGATCTAATTTGGGAATAAAAGCAGAAGATGTAAAAAATATAACAGTGGCAGACAAGGAATGTCTTTTCAAAGAGGAATTCTACTCTGTTTCCACAAGGTAATTGCTGGATATCTTTCACAAGATTTTAGAAGAAAAAAGTAACTTCTGTGCATTTTCAGAAGATGATCTTCCTGTAGTTATAAAAGGTTCTCAATAGAAGAAAGAACTAGTGTGATATACCTGCAATATTTCATAGTAACATTTCTAAGTCTTTATTTAAAATTGTTATAGATTCTAATACAGCAACAAATTCACAGTTGTGTACTACCATCCTGCTTCTGATTGATTGAATTTTTTTTCCTTATTTGTTTGAAAAACTTTTATAAACTATTACGCGGATATCTCAAGACTATTTGTTTTTGAATTAAAGGCATCATAGGTGTGCATCTAATCATTAAAATCTTTGCTAAATCTGAACCACATGCAGCCAAGCATACAATATTTATAGGAAAGCAGGCAAAGCAAGAGGAAGCTTAAAACTTTTTGGTTTAGTCCAGCCACAAAGTTTCTTTCCTGGGGGCAGAGAGGAAGCCCAGAGTTTTGGTTTAGCTTTAGATTACTAGATTTCATCATGGAGCCAACAAGTCCATGGATGTTGAACTGCCTAAGCAGGTTGGTAGATATTTTGTGGATTAGTTGTCACACTCTATAGCAGTGCCAAAAATTAAAACAAAGTACTTAAATTCTTCTAGGTATCTAGGTGTTTGCTACAGATTATATCAAGCATCTAATTTCAAGAGGGATATACCCTTTTGATATTGGCTGATAAAAACCATAGCATGAAGGTTCGGTAGTAATATTACGAGTAATGACATATTTTAAGCAGTGTGATTTTTTTTAATTGACTTTTGATATTTAAAACTGCAATTGAAACGTTAGCTTTCTTTCTCTTCAGTTAAAGTGTAATAGGTAACATTTTGCTATTTCTGTGGCATGTTTTGAAAGGGATTTTGAAGATACCTAAGTGATTTTTTTAGCTTTTGAAAAATGTTTAGCTTTCGTCAGTTTGTGGATCAGGCATTTAGAAGCTTCCCAGGCCCCTAGGACTTAAGAATGTATATATAGCTGTATGTCTCTTACTGCTTCCCAAATCCACTGCCATCACTTGTGCGTTTACATGGGCATCATCATCCACAAAATTCCCAACTCTTTCACAATCATCTTTTCCCATTCTCTGTTTTCAGTGTTTGCAAAAGCTGCACTGGGTTGCAGCATAACCTTACAAGAATTTCCCCAGCCTCTTGGCTTTTTCTAAAGCTTTTTGATATTTTTAAATGTATGGAAAGGAGCCAGAACTGAGATGACTGGTTCCTTGTGTCATAGCAACATTACTGGTTTCCTAAGCTCTGACAGTGTGGTAATAGGTGAGAACAAATGCAACTTGCATAATGTCATTTATCAACAAAATAGGGGGTTTTGAAGGATGTTCTCCATTAGGGAAACCTTGAAAAATAAGTTATTCAAAATCTCCATAGATGTCTATAATTTTCTGTCCTTATCTTCCTCCATTATTTTGTTTTATTATTACCTTCTTTTAATTTAATTTTTAAAAAAAGAAAGTAGTAAGTTCCTAGTCTTGCTCCCCTATCCTTCTGCAGTAAAAAGCTAGTCATTTTTAGGAGACAGTTGCTCCCATGGGCAGAAGAGCAGCGAAATTGGAGGCACTTAAGGCTGCTTTTTCGTTCTGTGGTGATTTAATTGTTGGCCTTGGAGAAGTCATGTTCTCATTCTTTGGAGTTTTCCATTTGTAACGTGGGGGAAGGGAGGCAATGCCAATGCCGAGGAGGGGAGGGAACTTTTCTGTTAACCATGCTGCAGCGTTTCCCCCACACACGCCCCCCAGCCCTGGCCCTCAACTGCTTTCCCGAGCTTAACATATGGTAGAAATTCCTCCAAAGGCACCGTTTCCTGTTTCTGCCTGACAAGAAGATACAACTTCCAAGAATACAGTAGAGAGATGATGAGGAACAGACTCAGGCAGCCATACACATGCCAGGACATGCAAGAATTTAGAGAATTTTGTCCATTTGCCAGTACCCAGACAGAAAAGTCTGGAGTGATCTGCAGAGGGACTTGACAATCCTTTTATTCTAAGTCCAGATTTAAGTACATTATACCCGGTAATTTGGGGTTGTTGTGGGTTGTTTTTAATTTGAAGGGGTTTTTTTTAAGCAGTCATGCACTGCTTAAGGAAGAATAGCAATAATCCTGGAGGGAAAGAGCAAATGAAATGAGCAGTGATCTTCAGGGTGTGTCCTATATGAAACTGTCTGCCTACACAGGCTGCCAACATTATATACCTCCTTATCTAACTGTATTATCAGCTCTCCATCACGCATTTGGCCCAGTTTTCAAGTGTGTCAAATCCTTATTGCATTTACATGCTTGTATTCTGTGGATCACCTGTTTGAAACAAAAATTTAAACACCCTGCCTATCACTCAGCAGCAGTGTTAGTTACAGCAGTATTTTCTTGGCCAGTGTTCCTTGACCTCTGATTTTGCATGGGTTATCTGAGGATTTATTTTCAGAGAACAGTAATTCTAAAGGGTTTTTGATCTTAAGTGTGAAAATACAGTAGTTTAATGATGAAAGATAGCAGGATTCACAACAGAAGTATCAGCAGCTAAAACACACAGGTTATAACATAGCTGATGATCTGATTCTTACATCAAGGGGGGTGGGGTCCTTTTTTTTTTGATACCACAAGGTCCAATAAAAACCTTGTGTAGGGTAGGAGATGTTCATCTCTGACTTCTGGGCTGAATTGGAGTCTTCTGTAGAAGCCACCTCTATTAACAGGCTGCTAAAGTAGCTGCTGTGTTCAGTGCTCAGGTTTCAGTTTTACCTACCTTTAGACAGAAGATTAAACTATTCTGGTGTGCTTCTGCTGGGAATCTGAGGCGGCCTTCAAGTACCTTGTGTAGGATAAAGCACTGTTGCTGGCAGTGTGTGTGGTAGCTCACATACATTGCATTGGTATTGCAGCTATTACTTCCAACAGATAAACTTCCATTCTTTCTTGCTAGGATTGTATGTCAAGTTGGACCAATGAATGAACCAAAACAAGGTCAAATTGAAGTTAACATCAACGGAAAATTAGGTAAATCACCAAGTGAAGTGCTGTTTACATACCAGGTAAGTGCATTTTTTTCAGAGACATGTTTTATAGCTTATACATGATTGAAGTTAGAAGTTTACTTGTTAAGCGCAGAATCACTTGTGTTCGCCTTACAAGCTTTGTTTCATCAATAGCACTGTCATTCAAGTATATTAGAAAACACTTAACTTGAACATTTCTTTCTACAAAGGGTGTACCAAAAATCTGTTCTGATCCATAGATCCAGAGTCTTAAAACAGGATGATGTTGTTTGCAATTCAAGTTTAAAAGTTGTGGTAGAAAAGAAACTGTAATAAACTTACTCCATAGTGACATAATACCTCTTCAGTGTCATTACTGAATTAAAAAAATCAGCACTTCAAAAAATCAGGTATTCTTTAGATGCACAGTTGGTGCACTATTTTAATCACAGTGTTTAGTCTAGCCAATGTTCTTAATTACAAGAATGGATGCAGAGCAGCTGAAGAATAAGTAATGAAGGTACATTAATTTTTTAATAATTTATTTCATTGAAAAATACAGCATGCAGAGCCACAGAAGGCATGATATGTGTTCATATTACACATGTGCTTTGTTTTCAGTGTCACTATGAAGGAGAATTTCATTTGTGTCTTTCCTTCACCCTAAATGTGGCCCTAGGTTATAGCTGGTCTAGCATGTGGTTTCTGCAGCAAGTAGCTTTATCTGTATCAATGAGGTCTTCAAAATTTATAAGAGCCTGTGATAGTTGAGAGGTTTAAATAATCTCTGTCCTCATATTGATACTTCACATTACACCTATAAACTGTTAAGTCTATAAAACACAAAGGGTGGGTTAGGCTTTTATCTTCTCCATTATTTAAACTTCTGTCTCATTAATTCTTGATATCTTGTGAAAAGGAAAGGAAGGAGTTGGCAGTAAGCAGCAGAATAAGTCAAGAATGACATTTAACTGAGAAGAGGGTATTCTTGTTTTTGCAAAACAGGCTAGAAGTGTTTTTTCCATAATTTCCAAGCAAATACCTCCTCTCCCTAGTGATATCTCTGCAAAAAACACCCTTTTTGCTTGAAAATGTGCTCTATTCCTTTGTGGAAATGTATGTTATAATTAAGTCTTTCTTCGTCAATCTCATTCATCTTAACCAGAGAACAACAACATAATTTCCTGTGTTTATGTGTTTGTGGTCTCTAGGACAGAGGCTATGACAGTAAACCCTAAATGAGAGGAAATTTTGACATGAACCCATGGTGTTTGGTATATTTTACACCAGTTCTCCTATGCTTCTCCTGTGTGTCAAGATTCTCCCATGGTTTGTGTGAAAACCACATGAAGATGTTATGGAGTGGGTTGAAATGTAATCTGAAGCCCCTGTGTAGCCTTCAAAGCCTATCTGTGAACTTGTTTTGGTGTTATTCCCTGCTCAGCCCATCTTGGAGGAAAGATAAGGAGTCACAGCTTTTGGCTACTTAATGGAAAGATTCTTGATGGCCAATCAGTGAGACACTAGGAGAAGCTGCTGTGCACAACCAGGTGGATGTTTTCCTGCAAGTCCAAGACTCCCTCTGTGCCAATCTCTGCCTGCATTGAGGCTACTGAAATATCAGATACCTAAGCTAACTGCTGATAAACAGTATTTTTGTTTGCTGCAAAAATCTTTCAATGGGGACTCTATTTACAAAATGCAAAGCAATGCCAAGTAGTACACTTCATGTCTTAAAGCTGGTGAAATTGATTTCTAGTTTCATTTCTCTCTGTTCCACAAGAAAATGAAGCCAAGGTAGACTGAAGCAGTGTCATGTCTTGAGTCCAGAGGGCAACTGAGCATCATGCATCTGCTTGCTCACCCCTTTCCCCTCAGGAATGGAAAAGAGAAAATAAAGCAAAGGGAATTGAGATAAGGACAGGGGAGGATGACTCACCCATTATGGTCATGGGCAAAAGGCAGACTCCTTAGGGGAAGAAAAAGAACATCAGTTTAATTCAAACAACAATGCTTAGCACTCAAACAGAGTAGGACAGTGAGAAGTATTGCCACATCTTAAAAACACCTTCCCACAGCCCTCCCTTCTTTCCAGACTCAGCTTTGCTCCTGATTTCTCTACCTCCTACCGTCCAGCGGCACAGCAGGGCAGGGAATGGGTGGGTGTGGTCAGTCCCACCACTCCTTCCTCTTCAGGAGGAGGATTCCTCCCCCTCCACCAGCATGGGATCGGTCTCACAGGAGACAGTCCTCCACAAACTTCTCTGACATGAGTGCCTCCCACGGGCTGCAGCTCTTCAGAAATTGCTCCAGCCTGGTCACCCCTGTGTGTTGCAGTCCTCCCAGTGCCAAACTACAGCAGCGGGGGCTTCCCAAAGAGTCACAGCCTTCTTTGGGTGCAGCCACCTTCTCTGGCATGGGGTCCACCATGGGCTGCAGGTCAGCATCTGCTCCACCATGGAACTCCATGGCTGCAGGGGGGTGGCCCTGCCATCTCATCATGGGGTGCAGGGAAGTCTCTGCTCTGGTAAACCTTCCCGCCTCCTCCACCTCCTTTCTTCCACTGACCTCAGTGTCTGCATAGGTATCTCCCTCACAACTCCTCCTCACAGCTTCCACTCCTTCTCCCAGGTTCCTCTTCTTAAATACATTATCATAGAGGTGCATCCACTGTCGCTAATTGGCTTGACCTTGGCCAGAGGTGGGTCCAACCTGGAGCCAGGGGAGATTCAAGAAGCTTCTCACAGGGACCACCTCTGTAGCCCCCTCCCCTGCTACCAAGAACCCCTGACACACACACACAAACCCAGCACAAGTGGGATTAAAGTCAGTACATGGGCGTCACATTCACACACACCTCTACAAGCGTAACATTAGAGCTCTTGGTGTGAGAACACATGATCGGAGCAAACAGTCACCTCAGTTGATGTCTTAAAACCTACAATCTTGTTTCACTGCTGTTTTCAGGCATTTATTGGGTGACTTCTTTCAGCAGACATGCAAAATCTGTGCTTTGTTTAAAACCTCTTCTATTCAGTATATACAAAAGAAAGAAAATACTCTTCTTTCCAAGAGCCTTCCTAAAATAAATTTTCTATTATGTATTTCCCCCTTTCTTTGGCACATTGTCTGTCTACCCTCCTGCTGGTAATTATCACTGGTTTTACTGTGTGCTCTGATCACCCGGAGCACAATAGCTTCAGCTTTAGCAGTGACCACCCTAAATGCAGTGTGTGGTGGCACAGGGCAGAAGTGCACCAGCAGTGCACAAGGAGACAATGCAGCTGCTCAACCCAGTGTGTCTATACACACCAGAGGTGTCACCATACTCCCCCCATTCTCAGCCTCATACATGTGGCTAGTGTCTACCACCGAAAAGCACATAGTCAGTTATCAAGTAGATTGGATATAAGAAAGGATTTTTTTTGATGCAGGTTGTGAGACACTGGAACAGGTTTCCCACAGAAGCTGTGTCTGCCCCCTCCCTGGCAGTGTTCAAGGCCAGGCTGGATGGGGCTTTGAGCAACCTGGTCCAGTGGAAGGTGTCCCTGCCCATGGCAGGGGGTTGGAACTGGATGATCTTTAAGGTCCCTTCCAACCCAAACCACTCTATGATTCTATAAGTACTACTACATTTGGCTGTTGTTGATACCCAGTCTGAACAATGAGATGAATTTTTAAAGCTGGATTGATGAGGATCAGTAGTCAGCAGAACTTGGGTCCAGACTCATTCTTCTGCCCCGTCTGCCAGCACAGCACATTTCTGAGCCAATGCATGAGACCTCCATTAAATAGGTCAAAAATCCAGTTGAAAGGGAAGCCATGGTTTCAATTTAAAATATTTCTGAACTAAAATGCCCTGGTCCACAAGAGTCTGTGCTGTGCAGTAGGCACCTCATCTATATTTGCTGTATAACAGGGGATGAAAGCTCTATTTCTCCCTACCCACCACAATTTCTCTCTGCAACCTGAGTGCTGTTCATGTCCAAACATTCCAGTGAAATTAAATTCTGGTAACCCAGTCCTCCCCTATACTGACATTTCTGTTGTTTCACTATGATCAGTATCAGGCAATAACCATCCTCCTGTTTAGTGAAATAGAAATGAAGTGGTGCTAAACTTTAATATCCAGCTGTGCGGTACATCTGGAGCACTGACAGCTTGGCTGGTCTCTAAGCAGGTGGAGCAGTAACACGGCTAAAGGCCAGTCCTGCTTTAGTGTTAATTTTATCTGATTTGCATGTTACTATGACAGTGAGAAGCAGTATCAAAGGAAAGAAGTTAAGCTTCTCCTAGATGTATGGCCCAGATTTGCTGATCCCACATAAGCATGATTCCCTTCTCAGAATACCTCGTCTTCAGACTCCAGCCACCAGAATGAGAGCTTGCAGCTGGTTCTGGGTTCTCCAACACCTGTTTGCAAGAGAAATTCTATGAGTTTTAGGCTGAGCAGGTTAAAGACAGTGGGGTTTCAGAAAACTCAAATGTAAGATGGTGAAATGAGAGGTAGAACTTAGCGAAAGTGTAATACATTTCTGAGGTGCTGAAGGTTGTTTAGGGACTGGCTTGGAATTAATGACTTTTAGTAAATCAGGAAGTCTATTTACATAAACAAAATGAGATGAATAACCAAAAAGAGGAATAAGGGGGAATAAATTAGTCTGATCTGAAAACAAACATGAACATGACTGTTCACCATATTAGACGTTTGAATGTGAACCTGAACAGCACAGTTACATTCAACAAGAGGCACTCTTTCACCTTAACCTACTCCCAACATGGTAGTTTTCTCTTACCTTCATCCATCCTCTGCTTTCTTTCTTGATGTTTGAAGCAGTTGCTCTGGGAGCTCTCACCAGTGTAGTGCCATTAGTGCCACAAGGCTTTTGTGGAGGGTTTTAGTTCACTCCTTGTTTTTTCTCCCTGAGTCTTTACCTCAACACATGCATTTTACACTGTAGTTGGGGAGTTTAGCTGGGGTTTTGTGGGAGCATATTACATCCTTTTTGCCATTACAATTGATGCTGATAAACCATACATCCACAGCAGTCTGGAATTGCTTCCAGAGGATCTTATTTTATTCCTGAGTCCTGGAGCACATCTTGTTTATCTGTCAGCCTGCACAGGGGCCAGATCTCCTGGGTATCAGAGAGTTGTTGCAAAGTTGGCCCTTCCTCATGTGGATATTATTAGACTTAATTCTCTATCATCTGAGCTGTGCACTTAAATACATGTCCCACCATTCAGTGCTTGTGGTTCTGCTTAAAAGCTGCCACTGACTGTATGATAACACAGACTTTTCAGTTATGCATGCTTCCATTTCTCCATCAAACCTGTCAGCAAGGCTCTGTGGTCTTTTCAGTAAATCATGTGGTGTCTGCCTCATGATAAAAGGATGCTGCCTACAGTCCAAAAAATTAATTGTTTAAAATACCAACCCTTTAAAATACCAACCAAGCATCTCATCCACAGCAGACAGCACACAATGTACATTGCAGGCAAATGCACTCCACCTGGAGCAGCTGGAAGTGTTTGATCAGCTCACATGGTCTAAGGTTGGACAAAGCAGTCCCAGAAAGGCAGGACTCAGCTCATTTCTCTACTGTTGAAGAAATAACCCAGGAACTGAAGCTTGTCTTGTGGATGGTGTGATGATGAGGCAAGTTTGTGGGTCAAGTCAGCCACTGCGGTGAACACGAGGCTGCCAAGAGTGCGCAATGGAAATTCTCTGGTTGAATATCCTGTGAGTGGGTGGCTTGTCTGAAGAAACAAGAAGCAGGCTCCCTTGAGTCTGAGAAAAGAGCGAAGTGGAGGGGGAAAGAGCAGTTCCTAATGACTTACATGCCCCATTCAGAAGCTTAATTTAGCTTCTGCGGTTACCTTTATAGTCCATGAAATGACATTTTGACCTCCAAGAAGGTGGCCAGTGTCTACAGCACTTCATGGGCTATGCTTTTATTAATGTATTTAAATTTTGCATGTGTTATATGCAAGGATTGGCAGAATAATTTGACTTTCAGTGAGGGGAAGTTAATTTTGGTAACAAATTAGTTGTTTTACAGACCTGTTTCAAAAGCCAGAACTTACTGCAGCTGGGACCAGGATGAGGAAAGGGAAAAGTTACTTGTGGAGGAAAGGATGAATGAGATAAATACAGAGCAATAATGTGCTCTGTATGTTTGTGAAAATCTTATCTGTGTGTGTGAACTGTCATTAGGTCCTTTACACAACATCCCTGTGCTCTGTTTGTGTGGCAGCACAAGAGCTCATTTCTACTTGGGAAGATGTGCACTTGTATCAAAGGCAAACCACCAACTGGAGGTCACTGCTTACAGGAGCTGGCAGAAAGGATCTTAGGTGGCTTTGCCATTTGCTGCCCATCATGTCCATTTGAACACATCCATCTGTTGCTGGCTTCCCCTTGTGCTGCAGCTGGCATTCTCTCACAGCATCACAAGGATATACTCTGCCACCATCCTCTTTTACCTCCCTAGTTGTCTCCCTGCTTGTGGTCTGGCACGGTTGCATTTTCTCCAGTATCCCTCTCCAAAGCATAGACGTCATGCCAAGGTTTCTTTACATCTTGG
Source organism: Athene noctua (assembly GCF_965140245.1). Classification (NCBI taxonomy): domain Eukaryota; kingdom Metazoa; phylum Chordata; class Aves; order Strigiformes; family Strigidae; genus Athene; species Athene noctua. Next base: position 65,557,642 of record NC_134039.1, read on the forward strand.
TTAGGCCCCCCTCCTCTTTTGCCTTCCAATTGTTCCTAAATTTCTGGCCCCTCTTGTGATCCACCAGTAGCCTCCTTGGTGGCTGGTTGTTTCTCTCTTTGATTTTCTGCATTAGTGAAGGATGAAGTGTAACCACTTTTATCTCAGTTGTGTAGTTCTTGGGCTAGAAACTGCCTGCCACAGACAAATATTATAGTAGATATTATCCTTATTTACAGAGTCATGCCCAGAATATAAAAAGTTTGCAATGTGCTTGGTAACAGATGAGTGGAAAAGTAGAGAAATTAAAAAAGAAGACATGCGGAACCTAGGTGGTGCTCCACAGGAGTGCACTCCTCTTGTTCTTTAATACTTTGCAAGGGACCAGAAGTGAGTTGGCTGGACATGACAGTGTAAACCAGGACAGTTGCAAAGCAAACTGATGGAACATGAATCAGCCTGGCAGATCAGATCCCAAATGCAAGTCAGGTCAGTAAAAAAGAGGTTAGGGGATGGTTCTCTTTTGCACTTGCATATCTTTAATGGGAAAATTGCAAAGGAGATGGATTAAAAAAGGAAAGAAAAGGAGTAACCCCACTGTTAGCCAGGTAAAAGCTGCGCTTTCATTTGACACCAACAGACCACAGAGATCTAAAATGCTGGGAGCTCTCTGAAAGCATTTTCAGCCTGTAAAAGGTAGCTTTTAATAAAATTGTGATCAGAAACCTGAAGAAATAAGAGATCACCTTCCTAACTGTGCAGAAAGACTAACTGCAAGTCATAAAATATTAAGGATGAAAAAGTTCATTCTAGATTAATAAATGGGATGAAAAATGTAAGAGCTGAAATGTAAATGCTCGGAGGGTCTGCAGTAGCTGTGTAAGAGCAGCAGTCATGTACATTGCTAATAAGTAAGTTCATGTCTAAATGTGATTATAAGTGGAACAGACATGGAGATAATTTACCCTCTAGCATGCGGAAAGCATGAAACTACTATGAAAAATATATCAGCGTTTCTGTGAACAGATTTGTAAGTAGAAGGCAATGGATACAAACAGAGCAAACAAAGGAAAGACTTCTGGCTGCGATGGAGGAAACAGGACACTGGAAAACGGCCTGAGTGTTAAGTCATATACATATTTGGGCCAGTGCAAGCTGGTTTGCCAGTATTTGTTTTCATTTTTTTCTGGTACCTCTATGCTGACGAAGCACAGAGTACCTCAGAGGACAGACTCTTGCAAGACTGACATTACTGTGAGGCAAACCCAAAAAATACAGTTTGTGAAGCTCAGGTTAGTCCCTGATGCAAAGACAGGGCAGTGGCATACAGAAATGCAGATGCCACGTAAGGGAATTCATTGCTATTACAAAGAAAATAAATGAATTTGCTACCAAACATAGCAGTATTTGAATGTTACATACCATAAGGAATGTACAAGGACTTAGAAACTGTCATTGTCTCACTACTTCAAATTGGAGCAGATAACAACTGCTTTCAGGTAAACTATATCAGTGGGATGTGCACCAGCCACAGTCATAAAACAGAAAAAGTAACCTATTCATATCATTATTATCCTTCCAGGAAAGCTGCCTAATGGTTATGAAAGCTCTGGGAAAACTGCTTAACAGTTCAGTAGTAATAACTCAGCAGTCTGGTACAACATGGGAGAGTTGGGTTGCAGGTGGGCTTTGAGACCTCTAGCTCAACATTATTACACCTAAAGTAGGATTTAAGGAAGGTTTGTATGTAAGATATGTAAAATGCTCGGATTTCCCATGACTGACAAGCTACAATCTGCTTGGACCTACAAGCAAGAAATCCCATCGAGATCAAATTATTTTTTCAGGATAAACCATGTGGTAGGGAGCAAGCTACACCTTCTTGACAAGTTGGACTAGATGATCATTGCAGGCCACTTCCAAGTGAACTATTCTATTCTACTCTAAATAATATAGTTGTGGATGTGCATGTGTTTTATACCAAAACTGCAAATCCACTTCCTACAAACAAAGGGCATGGTCGTGAGAACATAAGGTGGGGAGTTCTGGTGATGGGAGGTCCCTCTGCTGGAAGATGGCTTACCAGACTTTGCAAGAAACAAGCCATTGAACAACTGACAGACATTGGAACAGGCTTTTTTGGTCTAGACTATCAAAAAGACTACATAACAAGGTAACCTGTTATTGCAGAAAATAGTTATGCTCAAACATTAAACTACCTGGAAGACATGAACAATATTTGCCCAGTGACAAAAGGAGGGGTATAGAGCACTGAAACCTGAAAGAACATTCCTCCATTTGAAGCAAAATAAGAAAAAGACTGAAATATATATGAATTATTGTTTTCTACACTCTAAGAAATTATAAAACAAGGGTTAAATTAGTGTTTGTAGGGTTGTTTAGATTTTACTGTGTCCATGAGAAATTAAATATTGCCAAGTCCTCAAAGGGGCTGACATCTTCCAGAAGAATTATTATAAGACTGCTACAAATTCCATATAGGACACATAATCAAGTGTTCTGCTTAACATCATAATTGCACCGAGCACTGTGGTGTGATGTTATAATGGCACTGTGCTGTGATGTTATAGTGACTTCCCCTGGTAACCTGGCTGAGCAAACAAAGATCCTGAGGTGCAGAGGGCTGAAAGTGAAAGTGGGGTATTATATTTATTATGATAGCAGTTATACTTCTGATTCAGAGGCTGAAATGAGAAAAGGGCAGAAACAAGGAAAGAAAAAACCACTGAGGGGAATTTGAAAAGGTGACAACACCTATCTTGCAGCACTTGAGGTCCTAGGTTTATCAGTGCTCTTTGTAATGGTTGAACATTCGGTATTGCCAGGATTGAGTCCAAATTAAAAGGTGCTGGCTCTTCGTAAAAGCAGCATTTTTATTATCTTTCAAACAAGGTTTGTAGTGAAGGATTTACCCTTTTCCCCTTGTTTTCCTCTGCAAGGAGAACGAATCTCATGCGGGGCTATGGTAAGAAACACAGAGCTGTGGGTTAGATGCAGCTTTGCTAGTCTGTGTAAGATAAGACTAGACCTGGCAGCTTCCAAGGGTCTGAACCTCTCTGTCTCACTGGTGAGTGCCATGTCAGTTGTGGGAAGGGGCTACCTTCTCCTTAGGTAACAAAATTCTTGTGAAGGCTGGTACCACCACTGAAGGTGCTTTCTCAAATTATTTTGGCATTCAGCAAAATACTGTTCTCCCGCTGATCCTATCTACCTAATTGCATTTTTGAAAAATGCTTTCTGGTTGAACATTTGGATGAACCAATTTTTTTTTTCTTTATTGGTACTCTTAAGACGTCCAGGTGAGCCAGTGTAGCTTTGCTCTTCAAGCCATCCATGAATATTTTAGAAGAGTACTAAAACTTGCTCATATCACATTGGTTTTGTAATAAAATGGTTATTAAAATTGTTAAAATTCTTGATATTTTAACTACTTACTTTTTCTGCCAGGTCTTAAGAGAAAGGGAAAGGGGGAAAATGTGAAACAGAAAATAGCAAGTTAAAATTAATCAAATCATTTTCCTGACAAGTTTACAGTAACAAACTGTTACTATGTGATGCTTTGCCTTAGCAGTCATGCTGAAGAATTTCACGGCCCACAGAGCATGGTTCAGCTTCTCCTTATTAGATCATCTTTCTGAGGCATCCACATTATTTGGTCTCTGGAGAGCTCTTGGTATTTGCGAAATTACTTTAAATACGTTAAATATGAATACTTTGAATTAAGCTATTTTAAAATAGTATTTTGAGGAACTGCTGCAAGACCAGCAATTAAAGAGAAAATAAAGGTTAAACCATAACTATTCCACCTCCTCTTTGACTGCTCCCAGAGTCATTCCTGACCTTGGTTTTCCATTCAGCCTGAAGTGAAGCTGAGATGTGCTGACTTCGGGGTGTGGTTGTGCCATGGATGGGGTCAGGTGTGGGCAGCATGTTCTCCCTTCCAGTGTAGCTGCATGTTAACTTCCAGCAGAGTTGGAGTCTAGCTAAGAAAAAAACAATTTCTGGGGAAAATGGAACAGAAACTTGTTTCACTTCCCCATTGCTGTTGTGTTATTCAGCAATAACTTTGCTATTTGGGTACCTGTATATTCCTGTTCATAGGCAAATGTACACCACCACTAAAAGGTCCCACACAGAATGGTGTGGATGGTTCTGCTTCAGGTTTGTAGCTCACTCCATATTTACTGGTTGTTAGCAAGAGCCAGCTGACACCTTGCCAAAGCTACCCATCAGATAACTCAGCAAAGCTTTAACAGGGCAATTATCTCACATTTTTGCAGGTAGAAAGGAATACAGCTGTCTAGCAGAAGTTCTTAGCAAGCTTTCTTTCATTTTTTATGGTGAGGTTACAGAGAACAGTGGTGTGTGATGCTTCAGAAACCTTTTCTTTTTCCTTTCTTTCCTAAGTTTCTGCTTAAAGGCTTGGCTTTAAGTGGTTTTGTGTTCATTTCCTTCCTAAGTCTGTCCTTAGAGTCTAGGCTTTCAGTGGAGTTAGTATTTAGGGAAACGGCTATGAGTTTTAAACAGTTTTTCTGAGGTTCAGGGATAACAGATTTGTCTGATTCCTTAGTGGGTTTGGGGTTATACTCTCTTCTGAAAGCTATCCAAGGCATGTTATGCAGCTAATCATTGCTGTGGAGTTTTGCTGTGGATTTTTACTGCGGATGATGCAGTGGCCCAACATGCTTAACAGTCTATAGCAATTAAAATTTAATTTGAAGTCGATAAAAGGTATGGTTTTCTGTCCATGTGCTAAGGCTATGCTTACAGTATTTCATACATTTTTAGAAGCAATTTATTTACTCTGTATTTTATATACAATTTTTCTGGTAATTTTTTCAGCAATAGAATTGTGTTACAAAACACGAGCACATGTCTAGACTTGTGTTAATTTAAACTTGAAGTGTGATTTTTAAAACTGACCCCCTCAAACTTTTTATTTACCCTCACATGGCTTATTTCAATTTAGTTTAAATTAGCAAGCAATTAAATCCAAACAAGAGCATGCCCAGAGAGGGCTGTATAGACCTAAGTGGGCAAGGTTTAGGCAACTCTTATATTGAATCAAGGCTCCTTTTTGCTTAAAAAGTACTTCAAAATTACTTTGAGTCACTTCCCTACATAAAATCTTGTAACCCGAGTGATGTATTAAATTTAAACAAAATCAAAGGTTAGCATGCGAGAGCAGTCATATGCTGCAGCAATGTACATCTTGAGGAATGAAGCGTTTACAAACAGATTTCTCTCAGGGAAGAAAAGCAATTGACACCCAATTAGTGTTAAAGCATATTTCTAAAGCTCAATGACTTGACAGCAAATTATAGTTGTCATTGTGGATTTGTGAAGTGTGCTGAACCATGATGCATTCCTTCGGGGAGAAGTTGCTCAGACATGAAAGTATAAAACAAGCACACCAAATCTGTGTTCTCCACATTTCTATATCTGTACTTCAATAAAACAAATTTGTAAAGTAACCACGAGGTCCATTGGATGCATTCTTATGGGTTCCTGCTGCTTATCAAAAACCTGTCAATATCTCACCAAGCTTTGAACCAAACTGTGGTACATCAGTCCTCCTCTGCCCTGCTAGTCGCCGGCCCTCGGTTTTGTAGCTGTGAGCTGACACAGCAGTGTCAGCAATGGCAATCTGTACCTGAGCAAAACAACACAAGGGAAAGTTTTTGCTGCATGACTAGTGTAAGGTGTGGGCTTGTTGCTCTGTTTCCGAGCAGGGCTTTTCCACGTTAGAGTGGGAGATCAGTGTGGTATGATGGTGATCAGGGAAAGCCTCATCAGCAAGGGAAGTTTTCAAACTTCTTTGCTGTTCCTTTATTTGCATATGCTTCGTATGGAATACCCCAAGCCTGGACTTTATTATCAGTCAACCGTTTTAGCAAGATTGTGCAAGAGGAGAAGAGCAGATATGAGTTACAAATATACATGAGATTGGGAAATAAACTCATTGCTTATTTGACTAATTTAAGGAAATCTTGTGCTTGATTATGGATGAAGAAGCATAGTTATACATCAGAAAAGGCATTACTATTTCACGGACTCCCCAAGCTGTTGATCTGGTATGATTTAGCAAATGCAGGGTCCCTGATAGCAATGCCCCTGCCACATGCTTGGACCTGGCGCCCTATCTGTGTGCGCAGCGCATGTGACGGCTGTGTGGGACCACCTTGCTGCCTGCATGCACAACAGCTACCGCCCCAGCGCGAGGGCTGCAGCACGTCTGCAGGCAGGGCCCGGCCATGGAGTTGGCAGGCAGCACACTCCTGGAGCTGGCTGGTAACCCATTTCACACAGCTTGCATGGCTTCGATCACCCTCTTGGTTCAGCAGCTTCAGTGTTGTCCTGAATAAGGATGCTTTTCTCAACTCGAAGCAGGGACTACTTAGTGATGAAGTAATTAAATCACACTGTTCATGAAAAGCGCTCACTGTTTACGCTATTTGTCATAGCTCCTAGAATACAATCACAGAAATGAAGACTGAATTGAGAACAAAAAGAGGAAACTTACTTGAGAAATTTAAATAGCCAGCAAATTTCATAACACTTTGAAGCATGTCTTCTTGTCTCAATTGGTTTTTAAAAATCTGCTCCAAGGTTCTGGATGCATAAAGAAAAGTTTTGCGTTTTCTGATTTTCTTTCTTTGCAAGTTCATTGCTTAAGAATAGAATAACAATTTTACCACAATTAGAGCCTTGCGAGATAAAGAGAATCTTAATATTCTTTCTGTTTAATACCAGTTTTTAAAATCTTGCTCAGTCTCTCCTGTAGCTGACACTGAATGTAGGAAAGGATGAGTGAAGGTGGACTCAGCCTTAACAAAGAGAGAAATCTTAAAATAAGTGTGAAAACAGGAAGTCCAACAGGAAGCTCTCACAGACTTAATGGCAGCTAACTCTACATTCTGTAAATAGGGAGTTGAAATTCATATAGAGCCTCATAAAATATAGTATGGAAAAAATAGAAGTACATTCACATCATGTTACTTTTTTTCTTCAGCATAAATAATGAAAGTTTTGAGTGGTTTTTAGAAGAATTTTCTGTCATTTTGATTTTATTCTTTTTAATTTTATTATTTTATTAAACTTCCGTTAGCTGTTATACCAGTTAGTACTGTTATAAATTTTATTCTAACTTTCTTCATTAGTTTGACCATCTCCTCTTTGCAGGAACCTCATCCTTCTCGAATAAGACCTGAAAGTGGTCCCCAAGCAGGTGGAACCACACTTACCATCACTGGTACAAACCTGGCCACTGGTTCCAAGAAGGATGTTCAAGTTTCAGTCGGTAGCCAGCCTTGCAATGTGTACGTACCCTGAGTAACTAACAATACAGAGCTGTATCCTAACAAAGCACCAACCTTTTCTGGCCTTTAGAAATTAAACAAAACCATTGTCTATCTCTTTGTGACTCATCCCATGTAATGGAGCTCTGCATGTAACATTCAGACAGAAACTCACTTGGAGTTTCCAGCTGGAAGAAGCAGCTGTAAAAACAACCAGAGTGGGAGAACTGAGACAAACACAGATTTTTTGCCTTTCTCTGATTGACTGATTGCTCCAAACCCACCCATGCTTTCACTCAGCATCTCTTCAGTGGTTCCATATAAAATCTTAATGTTCTAGTGCCCCTTGGCTTGTTCCTCTCACTTCTTTTTCCTTTTATTAATTGCTGCTCTTCTTTCCCCCCCCCAAAGGAATTACATGAAGTGTGCTGACATTGCATTGTTCTTGTGCTTGTACACTATCCCTTTTCATATCCTGCATCTATTTTAAAGACCCGAAGTGTTCTGACTAAAGTGTTATCTCCTCTTGTAACTACTCAAGTGCCTAGCAAAAATAGAGCTGGTTTTGTTGCTTCCAGTGTAACTGCAGTAAAGAATACAAATCACCGTAATGTTAGTAACTAAAGATGTTTCCTCTTCTTCTCAAATTTAGCACTGAATTTGGAGATGAGATCGTTTGCATTACAGGACCTAATAGCAAGGTTGAAGCTGTTACAGTCACAATGGACTATGGGGGCACAGCAATTAATGTACCACAGCTATTTTCATACAGTGAGAATCCTACTGTCACCAAGTTCCTGCCAGTAAATAGCTTCAGCAGGTAATTAAATATTTGTCATAACTTCATTTACAATTGGGTTAAAATTTGTGTAATTTGTAATAAACATATAGAACTGTTTGAAATAAAAATTCCTGTACTCTAGCAATGTACACATTTAGATACATAGAGTTTGTGATATTTCTTAACTGCAGCTGATGTTTGAAAGTATTCTGTTTGCTTTCAAACTTTAATCCCCCTTCAAAGGCAAATCCTGGAACCAGAAGAGGTAATGAGCTGCTTCTAAATGAAGATGTCTCAGAGAAAGAGATTTGAAGCATTTCAGCATGATGTCAGACAACATGATCTTTGTATTACTTACAAATCCTTATCCTATAAGGATAACGTATATAAAAGGTTTCTAACAGTTCTTCTATTCAGCTTTTAATAAGTATGCTGGAAATAAAGGAAAGTTATGGCTTGTCATCTCTCTGTCCCATGAGAAAAAAAGTATCTTTTTAGGAAATCTAAATCAGAGTTCAATAATGCTTTTAAAAGTTATGCTCTCTTCTGTGGTGGTACTCATTGACACCCCATCTGATAGCTGTTCCTTCTGGAAAAAAGCTCACCTAGTACCAATTGTGAAACCAAAGGAATGTATGCCACTCTTATATTTGTATCAATATGGCAAACCATCTGTATAAAAGTCCTTGTAACATACCTCTGGTTTTGCAAGTCATTCTGTAACTGATACAGGGAGAAACTTGTGAGCTTGATTCACAGTGGTCTCGGCTGTTCCCTAATATTCTGATCTTTTGCTTAGTGGGGTACAGTTGGCAGAGAGAGATCATGATGTTTCCACTTCCTTTTAGTAAAAAGAAGTGGAAGATCATGACCTTACAAATAGGACGTTAAAATTGGCTGTGACTTCTGTAGGAGAGATTGGTACCTGACTCTGACTATTGTGTAGTCACTTACGTAAAATAGCATTTGGTTTTGATACTTGCTTTTGATTTTTGGTTTAGGTGGTTCTGGGGCCTGGAGGGTCTTTTTAGTAGATCAATAGTGATTTACCCCACAAGATTTAAAAGATTTCTTTTTTCCTCTATATAAACTAAAGCTTACTTCAATGGATTGCTTTGAGGATTGCTATCCCTCTAAATACATGTCACTTTGACGACTTTAATTCCCACTGGCAACTTGCATGCGTTGTTCTTATGTGAATGCATTATTTTTTAAACAATGTGTTGCAAATGAAAAGGAATAGAGAAACTAGGTCCTTATAGACCTGTGGAAAATACTGTCACTTTTGTCTCTCTGTGTGTGGTAGGTGGAGTGATTTTAACAAAAACAGTGGAGAAGCAAAGCACGCAAAGATAGGCATCAATGAAAAGCCACAAATACTGACAAAGCAATTTGTACTTTTTTTATTCTACTGTTTTAAAACAAGTTTGAAGTTGTCATTGCTGCTTTTAAATGCTGTGGTCATCAATAGCTTCCACAGAAGTCCCTTGTGTAGGATATCTAATTGTCATATAGGCATTATATAGCTGTTTTCAGTGGAAGTAGTAGTGGTAACAGTGCAGGATAAAGCAGTCTATAGCTGTGGTAGTTTACCACTGACTTGACTTCTTTTTTAATTCTGCCTTTCAGTGGAGGGAGAAATATTACAGTAACTGGAACCGGTTTTGAGCTCATCCAGAGTTTCTCGTTGGTGGTATATGCAGAGCGTCCAGAAGCAGGGAAAACGAATCTCAAAAGGGTAATTTTCTTTCTTTCCCCGCAAAGACATCACACTGGATGCATAACATATCATCTGTTCAAAAAATTCATTTAAGTCTGCCCACTGGACTTCACAGGGCTTGGAGTGGAATAAGGTTCGAACAGATTTCTGAGTCTGTTCTCAGGGTTTCCATGGAAGAAGAGCCTGCTTCTACCATCCTGACTTACATTCACTTGTACCTTGCAATCTTCTGCTTTAAAATTATTTTCATTCACTATGAATAAAGATAGAAGAATTAGGCTTCGAGTGGTAAGGTGGATGTATTTCGTAGTTTGAAAGTGTTTATTTTATCTTTATCTTTCTCCTTCTCCCCCTGCAATCTTTAAAGGTTTGCCTGAAACAGGACCCAAATCCAGACAATGCTGAGTACTCAGCTTTGCAAAGTCAATGCCTTTTATTTTTTCACACCTCAGTGAACTGAGCCTTCTTTTCTTTCTTTCTTCATGCATATTCCACCTATAGCATGTTCACAAAAAGTTGTGAAAAATACCATTTAATAAAAACACAAACCTTTCTTGCATCTCATGTTAAGAACTGGCATTACAGATAGTCTCAGTTTCCCACTCTTCTAATGAAGATCACAATTTAATGTGATGATTGAGGACTTAAAAGTGATCTTCCAGTAAGAACATTGTAAGATTTTTTTCTAATGCTGGCTCTTCAGTTGTGATCCATATAGAGCTGGTAATGTGCATCTTTTGTATTACATGCATGATTCAACTTTCAGAGTATGCCAAAGCCAGCTGGATTTGGGTCCATCAGAACCCTATCCTTAAAGAATTTTAAGAGGAAAAGTGCCTACATTTCTTAGGCCATAAACTGCAAGATGTAATTATCTTGATAACCTTAACTCCCAGGATGATCTTAAAGTCTATTAGCATTCTTGACAGTGTTTCTCAACATTTCTTACCCTCCTTCTTATGTATGCTCAGCATCTTCTCGGCACATTAGCTTAAGTCAGCATTATGTACAGCGCACATTCTTGGTTAAGACTAGAAACTTTTCTAATACCACTTATGGCAATAAAGGTGGAGGAGAAGCTATCAAACTGCATTTCTCAAAGAGAGCAACTGAGGTGGTTATAAAAGAAATGTTGAGGTTTCCTATTAGTGTTGTTGGCTGTAATTGATGTTCCTGAATGACTGAAGGAGTTTCTAGGATAAAAACATTTATCTAATTAGGGATGGAGGGTAACTGAGTTGTTACCTTGATTGACAGCTGCTAGATTTTATTCCAAAATTTCACTTAGTAATTGTATTGAATTTCAACAAGGTGTTTTATTTACAGTGTCAGTAGACAAGGATCTACCTGAGACACTTAATGGTATAGAAGATGATCTGGATTAAAGCTGCCATGTAAACCTCTTAATCTTAGAGCAGTTTAATGATATCAGCCCAGTGTGGTCCAGAGCCACAGAATTTGAAGGGAATGGAAACTGATCTGTAGCCTAAGCTTTTTCTTCAAGCAGCTGCTAGAACATAATGAAGTAACAGTTTATTCTCATCAACAAATTTGTTCCATTTTCTTTTCAGAAAATACCTCATGCTATGTTATTTCTACTGTATGGAGAGGATATAAATCCAGTGGATTTATTTCTACAGGCTAAAGTTATCGACAGTTATGTACAGGAACACGTCAAACTCTAAAATGTGCATTCTTTTCTTGTCTTGTTTCTTACAGTTTGTTGGAAAGCTTGTTACAAGACTCAATGAGACCACAGTGGTTTTTTCTTCCCCACCAATACTGGAAGACCCAGAAAACTATAACATTACTACTGTTATTCTAATGGATCATTATCATTTGGTTGTAAAAAATGAGAGCCACTCCTTTGCCTATGTTGCAGACCCAACCTTTGAAAACTTCACAGATGGCATCAAAAAACAAGTCAACAAACTTATTAATGCAAAGGTAAACTTGTCAAGAGATGGTGGTTGCTCATTTTGTCTCGAAGTGTGTATGGAATTTTTCCTTCCTTTCTCAAACCTTTAACGGCTGTTGTTTGGCACCATACCCAAAATGCTTGGTAGAGTCTCTTACCTCTGCTAGAACTGACAGCTCTCTTTTCCTCCCCACTCTCCTTCTGAGAGATAGTTGCTATATTTTTAGCTATTATTAGCCTCCTGCTGAGCCTGGCATTTGGTAACACCCTCTGCCATAGAGCTCCCAAGGGCTGGAGGGGACATCTCTTCTTGCACTAGGATGGAAAGGAGAGAAATTGCATAATTCCCAACCACTCTGCTCTTCTGTACACTGCAGTGCAAATTACATCTGCTGATGAAAATGATCCAAATGTTAAGTTGCAACTCAGGACTTCTTGTCTCCCAAGACTTTGTGATGATGACTTAGCCTTGTATTTTCTGTCTAGGGCAGTAACCTGAACAAAGCCATGACAATAGATGAGGCCCAGGCTTTTGTGGGTGACGAGCCTTGCAACATAAAAACACTAACTGAAACGGACTTATATTGTGAGCCACCAGAAGTACAGCCTCAACCAAAGAAACGGCAGAAGAGAGATACCATCAATAACCTTCCTGAATTTATTGTAGGTTACCATTTCAATAGAATTTAATATCGTGTGTGACATGGATACAGTGCTGCTTAACTGAAGTAATTTGTTCTTCAAGTTGTTGTAGTACCATGAAGAAACTCCTTGCAGTTCTTTCTTCCTCCAGCTTCTGCCTGCTGTCCAGAAGATGTCACATGTAAAGAGCAGTCCCAAGCTGCCAAATGCCTTCTACCTTCATTACATAGGAATGTAAAATTGTAGCTAGACAGGCTAGGGATTTTTCTTCCTCTGCTAAGCAAAATAGAATTACTTCATGTAGTAAAGTGCTAGTGACCTAAATTCAGTATTAAATATTCAGAAATGTTTCCTTTGTTTGTCAGTTTGAGCTAGTAATTCACTTAGTGAGAATTACGAAGACTTTAGAATGCAACTGAGCACTTTTTTGAGACAAATGTCTGTGCTTATCTAATTAGGTGAAATTTGGACTCCGAGAATGGATCCTTGGAAGGGTGGAATATGATACACGTGTGAGTGACATCCCACTGAATCTTATCTTGCCACTGGTACTTATTCCTATGATAGCAATCATCGTCACTTCTATCATATGTTACAGGTAAGTTCCTTTAATTAGGTGGTTTTGCTGTCCTAAAGCTTTCAAGGTACTACCTAATTGTTTTCAGCTCAGTCTACAGAAATGATCTTGATCTTTTTTATGAACTGCAGTTTAAAAAGGCAGTTACAGATATAAATGTATATAAGCACCAATTTATTCCTCTCACACATACCAAATTCCTCGGTGTCAGTCAGCCCAGTTCATACTTTATACATAAGCACAGTTGGTCCCAGGTTTGCCAAGTGCACAATTGCAGACTGAGTTGCACGCGTATATTCTTGAAATGGCAGCTAAAGTGCCTCTTGTGAAGGAGACAACTTATTCTGTATACATATCCATCAGCGTTTATGCTGCCTCAGTCAGCACTGTAGGTCTGAGCTGGAGGGATTTGGCTGAAGGGTCATTTTGGCCTTTCCAGCTGAGATAAGTGTTACCTACACACAAATTTCATGACTAATGGTGAAATTCATGCTTCACAAAGGGTCAGAACAATGTCTTTATTTCACTTAAGACCTACGTAGCTGAGTTTTAAGGTTAGTAATGAGGGCCTCATATTGTCCCTCAGGAGGAGGTGGATTTTACTCTTATGGTGCATATCAGTATAGCTGAAGCAATGCTGAAATATGTGCTGTACAGCACTGATGATCTTATGGACCTTCTTCAACCTTCTCAGTTCAGTCCTAGACACACTCCTGGGTGGCTCAGAGCCAGTGCAGGCCATGTTGCAAGCAGTCTTTGTTCTGTACATACAAAATGAGTTTCTGTATGTAATATGTGACTGAAAGCATTTGTAGCTACTGCTTATTGGATTTTAAATTGCTGGCCCAAGTGTGCTGTGAAGCAGCAGGCCCATGATTGTGCCAGTTTGATTTACAAGGAATGAAAGACTTGGTCCACTGTTGCTCTTCTCCTTCTCCATTCTCTTTCTACTGCCAGTGTTTAAAAAGTATTCAGACTCAGAAAATGTCCTCCAGTCCTTTGGCTTCCCACTCAGAGTTGTTGCAAAGTATTTACTTCTGCAGTTTTTAACTTCTTACAAATCTTACCTCTATTCTGTAAAGACGCAAGAGCCAACAAGCAGAACGAGAGTATGAAAAAATTAAATCACAACTTGAAGGCCTGGAGGAGAGTGTCAGAGACCGGTGCAAAAAGGAGTTCACAGGTATGACAGATATTTGCCCTTCTGTGGGTCCTCTTCAGCAATCAGAAGATTAGCTGGAGCAATGGTGCTAGCTTGCTAAAACTCTTCCGGGAATGAATAATCAGTAGATCTTAGTAGTCTTGATTACTGACATTGACATACAGCAGATATTTTGTTATTATATATGAAAGCCATAAATAAATTAAAATAGGGAGCTGAGGGTATTAAAGGAAATGGATAGTTTTAGTCTAAAGGAAGCATAGAGTTAGCAACTGGGAAATAGAAACTAGTTGAGATTGGGGCTACATACAGTCATTAATGTGAGTGGCCATTGATACAGAAGTAAGAATATTTTGTAGTGACTAACCATGCACTTAGTATTTGGGACAATGGCTGTATGTGCCAAGTATGCACATTAAAAACTGTTATCAGAACTGCAAAATTTCTTTGCAGGAATCAGCATACAAAGGGATAATTTGGCAAGCTCACAGGAGAGAAATAGCATTTTGCTCTGTTTATCGTGGGAAAACCTTAAGCTTGATTTGAGAAGCTAGCTAATTGTTCTGTGTAAATGTAGAGACATCATCCCAGGGAAGGCAGCGGGAGGTGTGAAGGCTCAGCATTTCTACATGTTGAAATACTCATTGCAGTGCCTAAATTAGGCATCTGAGTGCAAACATTGCAAATACTGGCCTAAATGATTACCATGAAATGTCACCGCATTTTCTGAATTATACTTGCTGTTGGGTCACGTTGAAATAATCTCTACTAAAAAAACCCTGCATGTTTTATTTCTGAAGAGAAGTAGATTATTTCATATTGATAGTGGCTAAAAATCATGATTGAATTAAATGACAATTTCAGGTTGGAGTTTGAAACTAATTTAAGAAGCTCAGGCTATCTCAAAGATTTCGGCCATGCTGGAAGCCTCTCCTAGTCTTGTTTTTCTGGCATTTCTGGGACAGCATGTTCTTTTCTTGTACCAGCTTGCTTTTTCTGGAAAACTGACTTCTTCCAGGTTCTGGACACAAATCAGAAGCAAATGTTTGAATCAAGAGCTATTCATAAATGGTCTTCATTTCAAACTGCATTTTGAACTGTGAGAGGATCGATTAAGTGTAACAACTCTCCCTCTTACCACCTTTCCCATGCGACTTCAGACTCATATCTGAAAGGAGAAAGGTGTCTTTCTCTTGCTGACACTCCTAGTAGAGGGCTACAGACTCCTGCTGCATGTTGGGTTGAAGGTTCCACCAAGCACAAACGGGGGAAGTAGAATGCACATCCAAGGAGTAATCCAGTTCCTAAACTGCATCCACCTTAGCTGACAGTAAAATGAAACACTGAAGTCAGAATGCATTCTGGATCCACACTGTGAAACTCTAATGTCAATAGCATGAAGTGCAGACAGTCTAAAATACATGGAACCAAACATAGCAGAGGAAAGGGACATCAGGGAGGAAGTACAAATACAACAAAGCTGGAAGCCACAAGATGCTTTCTCCCTCAGCTTTGCTGAATGCTATAAAACAAAGAGGTAAATGAATGAATAAAAGCAATGACACTGCTGAGACAGTAGGTCACTATATTAATTAACATGGTATTCTAGTCAATCAGCAATACTGGGTAATTGGAAAGCCTTCAGGTAGAATAGCTGCTCCAAAGGATGATTCCCTAACTGTTGTCCCTTTTAAGTACTTCAGAGCTTTTGAGTCCCACAGAAATGTTTCCATCAATTTCAATGATTTAACCTTCTTGACTCCTGATATCCCCTTCTTTTCAATTAAATTAGCATGCTTTACACTTTAAAGTTTTCTTTCCTTGATTACTATGTGTTTTTTAAAAGAACTTCTATTACAATATAGACTCAAAGCGAATAGAATGTGCATTTTTAAAAAAGAAACAAAAAAAATAAGAAAACAATATTGTGGTGTCATTTTTTTGGCTCTGTGCTACAATCCTACATTCATATATATGAATTCACCCAGATGTCCGTTAAGGCCCTTTTTTGGATAGGTAGCAAGAAGGAAACCATCTGTGCTAAAGGCAGTTATCCTCATGTCACTGTAGGATTATCTGCAGTCATAGTTAACAGGGTAATTGGTAAAAATAGCAAGAGAAAACATTAAATGAAATAGAGTTTTTGGTGTTGAGTTGCTTTGTCTCTATTACAAGGCACCTAAAGAGATTGTGTTGCCTAAAAAAGCTGCAGGCTTTTTTTAAATGAACCTTTAAACTGTATTGCATATTCCAGATCTAATGATAGAGATGGAGGATCAGACAAATGATATCAATGAAGCTGGAATCCCAGTACTGGACTACAAAACCTACACAGACAGAGTCTTCTTCTTGCCCTCCAAAGATGGGGAAAAAGATGTGATGATTACAGGGAAGCTGGATATTCCTGAGGCCAGGCGACAGACTGTGGAGCAGGCTTTGAACCAGTTCTCCAACCTCCTCAATAGCAAATCATTTCTTATTAATGTGAGTACGGAAGTAGATTCACCTTGTCTCCTTAGCTAGGCATACCTGTGTGTGCAAGACAGTAGGTTTGCAAGCACAACTGAACCAAAAATACTAAAAATAAGTGATTTTGGTTCTGGTTCCACAGTAACTGCTGCAGATAATGTGGCATCCCAGCGAGAGCTTCCTGGTGGGCGGAGAGGCCAGATCGTATTTCTGTGCCAGATCACGTAGTATGGAGTTAGTCAACATTGCAGTGGGTGTAGGAAAACAGATATTACCCAAACTGGCATAAAAACTGTTGTTACAAGTTTGGTTTAGCCTTTCAAGAAACATGATCAGAGAGTGCTGATTCTATCCTGGTTCATCACAGAAGTCACCTGCAGGCAGCCATCTGCTGGATCTCTGTCCCAGAGAGGCAGAGGCTCCTCAAGTGGCTTATTCATCAAGACTGATGAGTGCTCACAGCAGCTCTGAAGAGACTTCTAATTGCTCACTCGCAAATACTGAGGCTGATTGTCAGACACCTAAATATAGATTTAGGCTTCTAACTTTTTCTCCTTTTTTAAATGAGGTTCCAGTGCTGAGCTAGTTAATGGTAGCATTACAGTTTCTGGCAAATGAGAGCACATTCCCACGTGTACTTAGATTAGTGTCTTTGTAATTTGATGTGAAAGGACTGGGAATTTGGAGGAGAGAGGAGTTGATTTTCTCTTTTAGAAAATTGTCACAGAACACCTTTTTACATATAATTACAGCATCCTTTTTAGATAAGGCTTCAGTTAAAGTATATAAGCATTCCTTGGGTTAGTCCAGTACACTGTGTGTATCTAAAAACAAATTATTGGCAACAATTTCTTATCAGTATTTTTTTCAAACTTCTGAAAACTTTTCCATTCTGTGCTTCAGAAATTAATATTAAAATAAAATTGCTGGTCTTCTTAGTGCAGACAAGTGTTGGTGTTCTTCAGAAAACTGTCATCTGACTTGATTTTACATTGTTTTCTGTTTCAGTTTATTCACACACTGGAAAACCAAAGGGAGTTCTCTGCTCGAGCTAAAGTGTATTTTGCATCTTTACTGACAGTTGCTTTACATGGAAAACTAGAATACTATACTGACATCATGAGGACACTGTTCTTAGAATTGATGGAGCAGTATGTTGTGGCCAAAAACCCAAAGTTGATGCTAAGAAGGTTTGAATGATTGTCATGTTTTCTGTAGTTCTCTGGTTTTCTGTAAATGTATTTCTTTTGCAATGCGACTGTATTAAAATGCCAACTATCTATGAAAGTCAGAATTAGCCTGGCCCAAGCATATTAGAAAGACAAGCTCACCAGGAATAGCTGTGGAAGCCACAGGCAGGACTGCTGAAAACAGATTGCCATATTCAAATAGTGTAGTGTAGAATGTGCATCAAGATTACTGAAACATCTACCTGACTTCGAAATACAATACCGAACATTTAATTTTTAATCTAATTTTATTCCAAATGATCTAGCGTTTATACCACACATCATCTCCATAACGAGCACACATAATCAGCTTGCATTGTGCATTCAGTGAGGGCTTGCTTTAGTGTTTTTAACCCCGTTGTTATCCCAAATAAATTGCAAAAGACCTCTCTCTGTGTATGTTGTAGCTTTGTAATCTGTAGATTATGTCCCAGTAACTGCACAACTGGGTTAATTTTTTAGCTCTTACAGCATAGACCCAATTTAAGATTTTGCATAAAGAATGTGTGCTTTTCAGTAGTGAGCTGAAGGTACCCAGGAATGATGAGCAATACAAAGCACTTATCCTAAAGCAAGTACGTTCTCTCAAGACTCTACAGGGAAATCATTGCATTAGGAGAGTGCATGCAGTTAGGCATGTAAAAATATTATATTTCAAGCAAGCAATGTTTTTCTTTAAAACTTTGTCATTAAGTACCCTTACCATACTCGGGGTTGTTTTTTTTTCAGATCTGAAACGGTTGTTGAGAGAATGTTGTCTAACTGGATGTCCATTTGTTTATATCAGTACCTCAAGGTAAGAGTTAAGTCTGTTTCCTATGGGGTTTTTTTATCAATAATACTTGAACATGCTGCATTGAGTCTATCTTTTGGTTTTGCTTTATTTCATTTCCTTTCCTTTAAATAGGACAATGCTGGGGAACCGCTTTATAAGTTGTTCAAGGCTATCAAACATCAGGTAGAAAAAGGCCCAGTGGATGCTGTACTGAAGAAAGCTAAGTATACATTGAATGACACAGGCTTACTGGGAGATGATGTAGAGTATACACAGTTGGTAAGCAGAGCATGATTAATATATTACAAAATTATTATTTTAATTTTTTTTTTTTAGTTCTGTAGTGTTCAGTCTGTACATACTTTTCTGGACTACTGTGATCTGCATAGAAATTCTGGTCATGGGAAGACTGTAGATAGTTTGACCAAAAAAAGTCTTCAAGCAGGAAAACAGAATTTTAAAGTATCTTCTAAGTGTTAAATCCAAGACCTGCCACTACGGAATTTCAGTAAATCCCTTTAATAATTTTCAAATTCTGTCTGAACAGTAGTCAGGGTGTTTGGCTCCTTCCCTTTTCCCATCTAAATTAACTGGCAATTGATTTTTGCAGAATTCTTGCACTAACATTATGTTTAAACTTTGAGTTGTCTTTCTCCCTTGTGATTGCTGCTTGTCAACATATCAAACATCATTTTAGATATCATTTTATTAGTATACCAGGATGAGCTCCTCTACAGTCCTGTGAGATGGCTCTGCAATCTCCAAAACACTTTATGGACCTATTTCTGCAGTTGTTCCTGTGTGAGTCAAACTCTCCTGAACATGGACAGCCCAACTGGCATTGAAAGGGGTTTCATGTCCTCCTAAGGAAATAATTCCCTGCAGTGGTGAGGGGAAGCTGCCTCTACAGGCATGTTAGATGATTCAAGTGGGATGAAGTGGACATCCCTGCCCTAGGAATTCCTCATCTGAACTCCACCACCTCCTGAATCTGATCAGCAGTGCCATGGTCCAGTTCTATTATGAATTCTGCTTTGACTTAATTCTGTTCACTGCCACAAATTTCCACCACTTTTTCAATCAGACCCCAGGACACGGATTCACTGTCTTTTTGGAAAATTGAAGCAGCCCACCCTTTAGCTGTTTAGGGAGCCTAAATTCTAGTTTTACTCTTTCTGACAGGCTTTCTGGTTTTCTTCAGGGTACAGTGTAATGAATATCAAAGATGCACAGACTGTCCATCAAAGACCAACACAAGATTTTTTTTTCCCTCTCTGATTTCTCTTTTATTGACATGTTAGGAGCCATTTGTGGTTGTCTCCAGCTGACAAAGATGCAGTGACATATCTGCAGTGTGGAAAGAGAAACAATAAAATCTTTATTAAGTCCTGGTAAAAAAAAAAAAAAATCACCATTTTGTGTATTCTGAAGGGATGTTGATGGGAGGGCTGATGTGAGGAGATTGCTGTATGACTTTCACTCACAGAATCACTAGACTGTGACCTAGACTGCCTGGAGGAAAAGGGTGTGCTGAGCAAGAAGATATATTTTAAGTTCAAATTGATATTTTGGGCATTAGTTGAGTTGTCATCATATCTTAGCTGAAAGTGCCACCCATAGAAACCACACTGACTGGCAATGATGGTTATATTTTCTCTTATGTACAGAGAACAAAATTTACTTGCAGTTTACATCATGTAAGACTTAATGGCAATAATTCTTTATTCAGTCTGTTTCTTTTCTCAAAAAAAGCCAATGCCTGCAATTAAGCTAAATGAATGCAGTGTGAAAGCAAAAAAATTGTGTATGCAGTCAGATGTGGGCACAACAAGCATACTAGCTAAATGCTAGACATTATAATGTTGTACAGTAGTAGTATTTGGTCCAGATTTGCAGATTTCCTATCAAACAAAGATTTTATGTCTGTGCATGCTTGAAGATGATGAGATGTATGTGTATATGTATATATGTGTGATGAAAGATTATGGAGGGGGGTTACTATTGCTATAAATTATTGGAATCTTTGGCATGATGATGAAATTGTTGTGGTAACTGTGAACAGTTAGGCAGTATTTGTGCACCAAGGTAGGTTAAAGCATGAGTTAATTTGTTCACTTCTGCCTGAAAGTGAGACATGGTGGGAAAGTACTGTATAGAGCAGTTGTCTGCTCTCTAATTGTTCTTATTTAAAAGATGAATCTGTTTTGCATCACTGGTTACACTGACATACTGCATACTGAACCAGCAGCAAAATCATGTCTAATTACCATAAAGCTAATAGGAAAAGGAAGGTGAAATCTCATGATTAGTTTGAGAGTTCTGTCAAGGGACAGCACAATCATGTTTAATTTGACTGCCGTATGGTGCAGCTTTTCTTCGCTGTTTAAAAATACCAGCCATGCAAGTTTATTTCTGAGGTTTGAGATGATAAATTCAGGCATTATGGTTGGCAGGACTGTATGTGTCTGAGAGCTGCAATGCTTCAGATATGCCTGGCCTCCAAAGCTACCTGA
The DNA here is from genome assembly GCF_965140245.1 of Athene noctua. Classification (NCBI taxonomy): domain Eukaryota; kingdom Metazoa; phylum Chordata; class Aves; order Strigiformes; family Strigidae; genus Athene; species Athene noctua. Next base: position 65,578,726 of record NC_134039.1, read on the forward strand.
GTGTCGAAAGATTCACAAGGGCTCTGAGCTGTTGTACTGATTCAGCTAGTGGAAGAAAGAGGCTTTTCATAACATTTATTTGATTTTGGTGGGTTTTCTCCTCCTGGGGAGGTTTCTGGGACATCATTTTCTCATTTGCATTTGTCTGCATTAAAACTGACCCATATAATGAAGCTACTTTTAAAAAAATCACTCTAGATTCAGCACATTGCAGGCTTTCAAGAAATTCCCTTTAACATTTTAAAAAAAAGTGTCAGTGCTATCAGAAAACAGTAATATTTTAGAACTAGCATAAACTATTTAGGTATATTTCCTGGAGTTTAAATTAGAGTTATTGTGACAATGTTAAGCTGTAAATGAAGTCTTCAGACACCAGAGATTATATAAACAGCTTTTATATATACATATATCTATGTGTGTGTATTTGTATGTATATATATAATGAACAGCTGGTCACAGGAGATAAAGTTATGGGAGCTGAACAAGTCACTGCTCATCAGTTGAGACATGTTAAATCACCATATGTACAGACCTGGTCTCCTCAACTTGAGAAGTAGAACCACAACCATGAAAACAGCATAAAGGAAGGCAAGAGCACACAATATTCTAGGAGTTCAGCAAAGGGCAGCTCAAATGCTTATTAGGAGCTCATTACATTAGGGCACTGCATCACTTGTGCTTTTCTGTATTCCAGGTTATCAGGTTATATGAGAAGCATGTAACTAGTCAGTGGTCCAGCTGCTTTGTTCATGTGTGTTCCCCTTTAATAAATTCCCAAGGCTTAATAACAGTAGTATATTAGGCATGAATAAATCTATTCTGCATCTTTTCTGTTTTGTCATAGTGGGAGGAATTAGCTGGAATTTATGATAGCCGGTTGGCTACATAACAGCAAAGGATCCTTCACATAATCCATATTCCCATTGTAAATATGTGCTGCTGTACAATAATCATTGCACTGTGAATTTTAGGTATTGTTTGCATTTAAATTGCCCAGAAAAAGATACAGAGGGAATTCAGTGCTGATTTGTCTTAATAACCATGTACATTGTGTTTTTTACAGACAGTAAATGTATATGTACAAGATGGAGGAACTGATTCCATACCTGTGAAAGTGCTGAACTGTGATACTATATCACAAGTAAAGGAAAAGATAATAGACCAAGTCTATCGAAATCTGCCATGTTCTCAGTGGCCAAAAGCTGAGAGTGTAGTTCTTGGTAGGTAGCTACTTGTGATACTATATTGAGCAGGTGAAATATGTTGTGTGATTTTGTATTTTCAAAAAAAAAGTCTATAAAATCAATTTACTGTTTCTTTGTTTGTTTGTTTGTTTAAAAAAAAAAAAAAAAGAAAAGTTGAATTCATTCAGCTAGATGCAGGAATACAGCATTTTACAGCAATCCTAATATGCATTGAAAATTAATGATTTCTTACAGTTCTTTTTCCTGACTTAAAGTTTTGGTGTACTGTCATTAGTGTGCAAAGAGCCTGTTAATGACTATTAATACAAATGTATTCATGTCTGACAGAGTCAGTATCTCAGGTACTAATTAATGTGATAATGACAGCATGGACAATTAACTGATGGAGAAGTAATGATGCCATTTCAGAAACTGGTACTGAATTTGACTTGCTTTTATGATGGTTATTCAAATGAATTATAAGTTTCAGGAGCTGCACTTTTAGGAGATGATGAGACACCCAGCCTCTGAATATCATCTTCCTTGAAGGCTTTCAAAATTGCTGTTCTCTTCTTGAGAAAAATAATTTGACGTAGTTTAAAAGGCCTAATAATCTCATAATAAAAGCTCCAATTAATAGTTTTGTTGTATCTTCATTACTGCCTTAATCTGAAAGTAGGGGATGCAGTTCTTGCTCTTCAGAAAATCCTAGTAAATTCCCAGAAAATGCCTTTTCTGTTCTGTACAAAGTCCTGCTCTATTTTGGACTTATTTCTTATTTGGACTGTAATTTCTTATTATATATATTTATAGTATTCTATGCAAAGGAAATTAACTTTCTGTGAATAATAATCAGAAGTCATGTGCATGGTTAGGAACAGTTCATGCAAACTTCTGTAATAAAGACCAAATTATTAAGCATTAAAAAACCACATAATCATGGCATGTGCCAAATTACTTCTTTTAATGTTCCACAGTGTGTCAGTGGGTGTCTAAACTTAAACATTCTTGGAGTAGTTATTTTTGCACATGATTAAAAGCTGTTTTTTTTCTCGTTTTATTTACCCTTTAGAGTGGCGTCCAGGTTCTACTGCACAGATCCTCTCAGACTTGGATTTAACATCCCAAAGAGATGGCAGATGGAAACGTATCAACACACTAATGCATTATAATGTAAGGAGGTTTCAGAGCAGTTGTTCGCATCTGTTAACCATTCTCTAGTAATAAATAAAAATCTTCATTTGTTTTTAGAGAAATTTCTGGGCTACATAAAGAATTAAAAAAAAAAATCCTAGCTCTGGGTCTAGGCAGTAAAAGCTTGGGAGCATGAAAGGCCAGGTCTATACATATTGCCAAAACATCTTACCAAAATCACATCACCTAAATGCCAGCACATTGGTTTCCTCATCATTGCAGTGTCTAAATCCAAATTTCCCTTTGAACATTCAAAAGCTTCTTTTGCTAGGTCTTGTATTCATATCTTCTCTACCACTTCCTACCCTTGAGAATTGTCTTTGTCCTTGCTCTGCTGCTAAATAGACTTTTGGGTTGGTCTGGTTTGTTCAGCAGCCCATTCAGGAGAGCAGACACTGACGGTTTTATACTGTCTGCTTTAGGTTTCATACTGTGCACTCTACCAAGCACTTGCAATCCATTTATCTTCCCTTTGTATTCTATTTATTGCTTTCTAACAACAAATATCCTGAATAGGAAAGATAGAAGTAAGTTAATTTTCCTTCAGAAAACAGACAGGTCTGATTCTTCATGATAAACCCCATTTTTGTACAAAGGGCACCCACATCAGATTGAGGAACCACTTAAGTCTTGGAAATGTTTCTAACATTTTCAGTAATCTCAGAGGAGGTGTTAGTCTATTATTAAAGGAGGGGGAGGGAGTCTGTCCTGAATTGCAGAGACAGTTGCCCAAGGAGCCTTTGAGGGACAGCATTAATCATAGGTATAGATACCCTGCAAAAGATTACAGAAACCGCAGTTTAGGTTTTAAGAAAGAGGTTCAGTAAGTGCATACTTCTTTCAAGTAACATCCCTGTGTTTGTATTTTCAAAGGTCCGAGATGGTGCCACACTTATCTTATCGAAAATGGGAATTTCCCAGCAGCCAGAGGATAATCAGCAAGATGTCCCAGGGGAAAGTAAGTATCCTGTGGCTTCCCTGCCTCCCAAAATGATCAGAAGTCAAAACCCACACAAAGAGAGTGACACTGCTGTCTTGATCTTGTTTATCAAGCATGTCTGTGGAGCTAGATATTCCCCACCAGACTACATGGGTCTTGTTTGCTGTGTGTTGCCCACTGTACACTTGCAATGGTTTTCTTTGTTTTGACTATAAAAGCCCTAAATGATGGGGCCTTAATCATAATTGCTGTGAGTCTATGCCCTGGATTAATAGAAAACACTCTTAGCAAACATTTCCTTGCAGATTTTGTTTCTTAGTCCCAGTACCTCTATAGTCAAACCTTATGTTTCATCTTTCCTAAGCTTTATCTGTTTCTCCTTCCTTCTTCCTTTACTTACTTTCCAAATTTCTTCCCCTTATTAGACTGAGAATTGAATGATACGTTCTCGATGAACCACAGCAGAGACCAGCTCCCCTCTCTTGTGACATAGTGGATCTGATGCAATTTTTTTATTGCATTTCTTACAACTATGTTGCCTTGCAAACTCATCTCTGTACATTCATATTTTGTCTCCCTCTCTTTGAGTGATATTTCACCAGCTATGCTAGCTTGGTTTTGTCTCAGTTTTATTGGTTGGCTTTGTTCATTCTACACATGTTATCTCTTTAGATGCAGCATTTTCCACAATTTCTTTGTTCTTTTTGAGGTTTGCAATCCACTGTAAATTAGCATCAGGAATTTCCTTGTAATGTTTCTTCTCACATCTCTAATGCAGCTGTTGCATAATTCTTGTATTGCTGTCTGCTGCAAGAATGCTGGACTTCTCAACACAGAAGACAACCTGTTAGCTTGCAACCTGTCTTTTAAAGCTTTTACTTCTACATGTTAGTATTCTGTCTAGACCAATCTCCTTTATCTCAAAACCTCTTGAGACACAATACTCATTACAGCCTAAAATGCATTCAGATTTTTATGGAAATATTTACTTGTAAATTTATGTTCTTTGTCACATGTGTTTCCTTTACAGTTAAGATGTTCGGTTTCTCTGGGGTTTTTATCATTATGTTCAGTTATTTTACGTGAGGTTGAAGTTAGATTTATGGAACAATAATTGTTGAGATCATTCTTCCTTCTGTGAACTCATTTGATAGGCTTTTCTGTCTAGCACTGATTGCAAAAGCCATTGCTTCACCTAAGAGTTTCATTCCTTCAAACAGATTTACTGATCTTGGATTTAATAGGTTTCAAGGGCAATTATTTCAAACATTGGAAATAATATGCCAGAAGTGTACATTTTTCAAGAAGACGGGTCTCAGCTGATAGCTCTGACGTATATTGCTATTTAACAAAAATGTGCAGACTTCCATTTCATTTGTGTTGAGTGTTGGCCAGGAAATGAGGACAGGCAGAATTACTTGCTGTTTACTTTTTGCTCTGTCCTCCTGGATGCTTTCTGTTGAGACTTTTTCAAGCATCCTTGAAGGGTCTTCTAATGGTGATGACTACACTTCTGCTGCTGTCCCCTCACCCCTTTACTGGAAGTACCTGTCATAGTTGGCCAAGTGGTGACTACTCTGTCACAGCAGGTGCCAACCCAGCACGTTAACTTAAAAAAACATCCAGTTTAATATAGAGCACAGTCAAGTGCAGCCAGGTGAGGAGCTGAGTTCCTAGCCCCTGTTCAGTTTGGTTGCACTGATTGCTGAAATAACTGCTGAGGTGGTAGTTGTCTTCATTCTGAAGAAGTGGAGTGGAACATGAATGGAGCCTGTTGGTGTCCTTAGCTTGCTTTCCTTTCTTAACACAGAGGAGTGTTCAGTCTCCTGTTCTGGGCTCCCAGTCTTCATCCTCCACACCTCTTTATCCTTGTGGCAAGCAGTAGAGGACCAGACTATGTGGTTTCCTTTTCTTGTTGTGTTGGTTTTTTTTTCTTTCCTCCTTCTCTACAATTACATCTTTAGCTGTGAATCAGTATGATGAAGCTCATTGAACATATATGATCTGTACTCCAAGATTAATTCCTTAGTTATATGTGTGGCATTCTAAATTGTAAAAGACTTCTGAGGACACTGCTGTCACACAAGAGAAAAATCTGCAGAGAGAATTCAAATCCTGAAGTATGGAGTGAAGACAACTTCCACCATGTTTCTTCTCCACACCTTGTCTTGCACCATAGTAGTAGTGTGCAAATTTGGGAAGACAAATGTTTTGTGCTAGGCTAGCCCAGTTTCTTTAGTGCCAAAGGGTCCTCAGAGCTATCTGGTGCAAACTTGTTCTTTTGAAAAGCTATGTTACAAAGCTAGTGCAAAGGGACAGCCTGCAGTGACAGTGATTTGTGAGACACTATGTGTATAAAAGGGAGAGGAGAGGATCAGAGGCTTCCCCTTCCACACATACACATTTATATGATACAGGGATTTACAGGGTTGGAATAAATAGAAATCCTATCCCAGCTCTATGAATGAGGCTTGTGACAAAGTGGTTTTTCCTTTTATTCAGTCTCTCATTAACTTGCACCTTTTGCATTGAGAAGTGTCAGCTGAAGCCATTGACTGTCTGCCAAAGTACTAGGCTTTGCTCAGAACGAAGATGTAAAACCATGTTCAGAGATGTTGCTCTAAAGCCTGGCATTGCTTCCATGCTGCTTTTGATTCACAGCTTCTAACAGGAAGACACTAGAAGCTGGAGGTTGTGACAAATTAAATGCATCATCTTTTGCTTCTGGAGATAATAAATGCAATTACTAATTTGTATCAAGATGGAGAATTGTTTCAATGATTTCATGCTAGTATTTCTGTACTGAACTACAAGCCAAAACAACACACTCTGTTATTCTGGAGTTTTTCTCTGGGGTTTTGGTTTTTTTCTTTTTTTAATTCTGAATAAAAATAGAAGGTTGCAGACCAGAAAAACTGATTAGCAGATCCATGTAGGGCAGCCCTTCCCTCACCTCCATGGAGCAGGGTATTCACAGCGGGGGAGGTGACTGGAAGGAAGCTGATTTGCTGCAGGCCACACAAGGGGAAAGGGGCTGCATTGCCTGTGACCGTCTCACTTGCCTCCATCACGTTTACGTCATGTTTCATACCACTATAATTAGTGCAGTCAATATTTGGCTTTAACCCCCCCCCAGTGTTATTTTCTATGAGCCAAAGAATGCCTAAGGGCCAAGACAAAGAGTTCGGGGGGCAGCATTTGACCCAGCGGGCACAGTCTTCATCCCGCTTATGATTTGATGCATAATGTGGCTATTGCAATAAAAAAGGAGGGGTTTTCCCCTATCTGTTATTTTCTTCACTTCCTACTTTGCTAAGAAGTAACTACTATTTCACTAGCAGCCAATTAGTAGCCCAGCCGAAACCAGGACACCAATTCCGGTGTCGCTAAACAAACAGGCCAAATTAAGCTGCCCATAAGAGCCAGTAATTTGGTTGTTTCTCTTCTCTCCAAAGTTAAACTGGGCTCTGTACAATCAGGAGGGCAAAGAGAGGATAAATTCATTTGAGTCAAAGGAGGAAGCTGAAGTGTACCAAGCAACTGATGTAAGGCGGGAAAATAGTCTCTGCTCTAACTGCATGATTTGATCTATTAATTTACAGAAGTAAATAACAGGCATTGCAATAGGAATTCCAGACTTCAGGCCTAGCAGAGGTTCTTACTGTAGTGCTGGATGATTGCTGTGAATGGTATCAATTACGAAATCACAGCTACTTCAAAATCAAGTGATAGCTTTTATTTTCTTGCTTCATTCACATGAACTTCCAAGTCAAATTAAGGACTCTCAAAGAACAATGTGATTTAATGTGGGATTTTTTTTTTTTCACTATCTGGTTAAAAAGAAATAAAACCCCCAGAAGACTGCATAGCTAATGCTTTTCATAAGGATCTATAAAGTAGATTCAAGCAGAAGTGTTAGCTTGGCCAGATTACACATAAATGTTATTTTCCCTTGTGATATAAAATATTGACCATACATGCAAGCTGGTAAATTTAATGTAGCTGTTGAGGAACTTAGTTAATAAACTCCTATGGCCAAAAATTTGAAAGGACAAAATTCATGCAATTAGAAACCAATATTTTCCACTGTAACTGGGATTCAGTTACATTAGATATGTGTACTAAAGCATAAGACTTAGCAGTAATGCAAAATAATTTGTTCAGTAGGGCTGAATCACAGTTTTTATGGGAATAAAAATAACTTTCACATTTTTAAGACATCATTGATTTTAAATACACTGATTCAGTAACTTCCACTGGAAAAATGCCATTGATTTTAGGGACAAGTAGATATAAAAATTCAGAAATTAAAGGAAGAACAAGCAAAACCAGGAGATTTGAAACCAAGTTTGTGACACAGTATCTTTTGTCCAGGGATATTAATTGCAAGTTAAAACAAATGCATCATCTCTTTTAGAACTGTTTGTAACAAAAGATTCTGAAGCATAGAGTTTGTCTGAACATTCACTTGATGCTGAAATGCCAGACTCCCTTTATTCCACTGTGCAATCATCGAGCTAAACTCAGGGACCAAGATGCATGACCAAGCCACAGACAGTGTAACGAGGCACTGTAATCAGATGAGCTGTCATTAGCATCCAGGTGTTTACTCGTCTTTCCGCTATATAGTAATGGGCTTGATGTGAGTCTCTTTCTCTGGTTTAAGCTATGAAAACTGACAATCAAATTTTTAAAAAACTTATTATAATGGATTATGAATTTGCTGCACTCATGTCCTCTCATCAAAGGGATGCATTTTTCCTCCTTTCAGCTACAAAGTCAAGTAGTGCTGGTCAAATGCTGATAAAGACAGGTTTGAATTGATATACCATACTTTGAACTCAACAGTTAGGGTAAAAATGTAAATTGTAGTGGTGATACCTACAAAAAAGGTTGAGATCATAAATTCTTAAATTGCCACTGGCCAGATTCACCAGAGCTGCTACAACAATATCTTGCCTTTTACCTGGAGTAGGCTACTGCCATTTCTGCAGTGGCTGGTGGGTCAGACCTAGCTGAGTTTCTGTAACTTGATGTCTTCGAGAATTCACAAAGGGGTAGAGTAATTCAGTGTATGGACCTGAAAAAATCCAAATACTATTCTTACATGACCAAACAGGAGTTTCCTTATTGTGTGATTCCTTCCTCTCCCTTTGCTCTTGACAAAAGCAAGCTTTTTCAGCTTATGTATTATTGAACATTTAGTTGTATATGTTGAACAGGAACAGAGTAATCTAGATCCTCTTGGCAAGAGGACAGGTATATTAAGGATGGGGAACAAAGATCTTAGATACACTTATGTATATAAATATTTTCATGTTGCTGTTTTGGGTGTGGATCATTGTTAGTAATTATTGCCATTGCTTTTTCTAGGGCATGCACTCCTGGAAGATGAAAATAAGGTCTGGCATCTAGTCCGGCCAGTAGATGAAATAGATGAAGGTAAATCAAAGCGGGGCAGTGTGAAAGAAAAAGAGAGGACCAAAGCTATTACAGAAATCTACCTGACCAGGCTTCTTTCTGTGAAGGTAGGGCTCAGCTGTGCCACAGTTACATCTTACTTCCATAAATTTTGAGACACAACTGAAGAAAATGGTGCAACTATTATTCATGCGTTTGGCTGCAATTTTGAGTATATGTCATGTACATACAAGCTGGTGTTCAAGGCTTTAAAGGATTAATATGCCCTGAGGAACATTACCGGGAAAGATGTAAAATATAACTCCTGATCAAAGCTGAGAACCATGATTATGTGTTCATTAAATAAGGATTTTTCTTGCAAGACAGATATTAGCCTCTCTGCCACCTGTTTAGATAATATTTGGTTGGGTTTTCTTTTGAACCAAATGTTTTATAAACTGCTACAGAGCCTTATATTTCCCTGTTCTTCTGTGTGACCAATGTTGCAGTATAATCTAGAAAAATGAAAATGTTTTCAAGTAATAATAGTCCTTTTAGAGTATTTTTAGTGCTTATACTGCAGAATGGATCACAAGCAAAATAACTTTGCAAAGCATTCTTCCTTGCAGAAAGAATTTAGAATAATATGTTTAATGACCCTAAAGCAAGGCTCCTCAGGAAAATGAGTGTGGTCTGGGGCCAGCTAAGGCCATTTGTCCAAGTGTGAAAGTTGATGTGAAGGAAAGTCTGTGCATAGATGATAGAACAGTGAACCAGCAAGATCCTTATATCCCTTTCTTCTGTTAACAACTCCTTTACAGCTGCTGCTTTTTCATTCCCAATAGCTAGTTTATAGATTATTACTAGTCTGGAGCTTTACTAACTCATCCACAGCTGGTGAGATTATGGCTGGGACCACAACTACCCCTGCAACCTAAGGACTGTCAGTGTGTCCTTGATGACAACAGAGTGGCTTAGGGCTCCTTGCCTTCTCAGTCCCTGACCTGTTCTGAGGCTAGAGTGATGGTGAGAGAGGATTCAGCCCTTCAAAGGTATCCACAGGGTCAACCAACTGAGCAGGGACAAACTGCATGTGGCCCTAGTGGGATCATCTCTAAAACAAGGGGACAGTCTCTTAAGGTTCAGGCAGATTCAGGAATCCAACCAAGCACACAGCTCTCCTGGGACACTTCTTTGGCTTGGTGGAGCTTATGGAGCTGGGCCAGACTGGGTATCTGATGAGACCCAAGTGCTTGCCCTTCAACAGAAAGTCAAATGCTCACTGGTACTTTTCCCACCCGATCTCTTTCTAAAAATCGCATAGTGTTCTGGAGTCAGAGAAACTGGAGGTAAGAAGCTTCAAAACCATTAGAAATGGCTAACCATTATTTTATGTGAACAACTCTGAAGTGTAAATATATTGTATACTTAGCAACCAGTTTCTGCTTCTTCTGTCAAGGAGAAAGCACACCTTTCTGTGCAAACTATAAAATAGTTGGTGACATGGCAATCTTTCAGGCTGGAACATAAAATTGTTCTCTAGAAGGTCTTTACTGTGTTGGCAGTTTGCAAAGCCACTGCACTAAGAAGTTACTCTTTTTTTGTCATCCAGTACCCTTAGCACTCAGGATGAAGGCCAGAAGTGATTGCAACTGGATTATGGGCTGTTAGTGTCAATAGAAATAAAAGATTCCAGGATGGTACCAAGTTCAGCCTGTAACACAAATGTAATAGATTTTTTAAAATTTGCTTTTAGGGGACACTTCAGCAGTTTGTAGATAACTTCTTTCATAGCGTCCTCAACTCAAACCATGTGGTGCCACCAGCTGTGAAATACTTCTTTGACTTTCTTGATGAACAAGCAGAAAAACATGACATCAAAGATGAAGATACCATTCACATCTGGAAAACAAACAGGTACAGTATGAGTAATACTTGTATTGCAGAGAAATTAGAGTATAATTCCCAGGTATGTACTGGAACTCTTATCACAAATCAAAGTAAATTTCATTTATAATTCTCCGAATCATTTTAATTGAGATGTTTATATGATCAAAAGGATTCCCTGTAAGCCTAGAAGCTGCCAAAATTAAACCAGCCTACCTATGGGGTTGTCATTGGTAGATCTACCACTTTACTTGTCTTTCTTCAGGGAAGAGGAAAGCAAGAGGCAAATGGGACTAGATTTACCTGTCAAAGTACAAAATCTAATAAAATACTACTCAGTTTCTCTAGCCACACAGACATCTTCTCTTGCTATTTTGAAACACTCGAGATTCTTATCATACGAGTTTTTCTGTGAGAGATGTAAAGTCTTGATTTTCAGACATGGAAACCAGACAACAGATAGCCTGTATAAATGTTGAAATATAAAATTAAGCTTTGCTATTGTGAGGAGATCAAAATGCATAACCCATACTTAATTTCATGTGATTTGCTTGTTGTAGAATATTTTTTGTGTAAAAAAGGGTTATTTACCTTTTTCCTTGCTTTGCAGCCTGCCTCTTAGATTCTGGGTAAACATACTGAAAAATCCCCATTTCATCTTTGATGTTCATGTTCATGAAGTAGTGGATGCTTCCTTGTCAGTCATTGCACAGACTTTCATGGATGCTTGCACAAGAACAGAGCACAAATTAAGCAGAGTAAGTGATTTGCATTCTAAATCCTGACTACACTCATGCCTGACAAGACAAAGGGCATCCTCATAGACAATACCCATTCTCTGAGGAGATACAGACTTGATAGTTGCTTTTTAGTTTTATAATGAAGTTAGTATGTCACCACTTAGAGGTTGGTAAACATGTCAGTGTTACTGTGTAGTCTGCCAAATGACATTTATAATAAGAAGAAAATAGCAACTGTTTTTATGAAAAGCAGTTTTAAGAACTGATTATTTCATATCCACCGATAGTTTAGTATCATCTTCAATTGATATATTTGTAAAACTCAACAGTAATGCCATGGTGAAAGCTTCATCCTTTTAGGACAAATAATCCCACCAATGTTAATAAGCATACAAATGTTAATATCTGTAAAGCTCAAGTGCATGTAAATATAAAAGCTTGATCTTAAGCTCTTGACTTGTTTTCTAGAGATGTTCATAAATCAACCAAGTTTCTCTCTATTACATATTTTTCAGGATTCTCCGAGTAATAAATTACTTTATGCTAAAGAAATTTCTAACTATAAGAAAATGGTGGAAGAGTAAGTATAGACCCTTTTCATGTTTATTCAGAGATGTTAGAGCTGTAAGCCTGTGTAAGAGGAAAAGCGAATGCTGAAGCAGTCAAAGTCAACTGTCAGATGTTAAAAATTTTACACCTGAATGTTAAAACATTCCCTTGGTGGTGGCGTTGGCAGGGTTGAAATGGAGTGCTGTTATGACCCAGTGCGTGTTTGTGTCTGTGCAGGCAGATGGATAGATTTATTCAGGAGAAAATATGATGCTGTTTTCTGCAGTGGTTGTTGTTACCCATAAGATCTGTCTAACCAATACTGCACTTCCATAACTCAGCAGAGATCAAATGCCGAAAACATTTTCACAAACACATTTCTTCTATTCCCTCTCTGACCCTATTCATTACTAATTTGCAATTCTGTGAATACCATGGAAGATCTGCCACAGGACAAAACTCTTGCTAGCTGATGGCTTCAAAAGTTTGAAGACCTGAAATAATCATCAGCTGCAATTATAAATAGATTTCTTTCCTGTGGTATGGCTCTGTACAATCAGGTACAATTTGCCTCTGTTGTGAAGGTCATAATGACTGATGGAAGGCAGGATTACTAAAGGAATCATTGGTCTGTTCTGCTAGAGCATCTCCTACATTATTAGGAAGCACGTTTAAAATAATTGCAAAATTGAAAGACAGAATTACCAGAATATCACAGTGCATTTCACCTAATTGAAAGTCTGTTTTCATCTGTTGCAGTTACTACAAAGGTATTCGTCAGATGGTGCCAGTTAGTGACCAAGACATGAATACCCATCTAGCAGAGATTTCTAGGGTAAGAATAAATTCCATTTTCCTGTCCTGAAATGGGATCCAAGTGGAGCACTGTTTGTCTTCTCTTTCCAACTCAACAAGTAGGTTTTTGTCTGTGCAAACATCAAATGAGTTATTTCATAAATCTCTGAAATACTCCTGTTTAGTGTAGTCATGCCTTTTAGGCCTTTGAAATGTTAATTATTGAATGGAACCAAGAATGGTTATCATCTCTAATCTATCTGAGTGATGTAGTTGCCTGAGCAAAGAGTTCAGATTTTTTCACATAGCACTCTTGAATTGTGTTTTCTCTCCACAGCATGTATAGGATTTTTAGCATTGATCATACCGATAACAAGTAATGACTGAATTCAGAGTGCTACCACAGCAAAAATTAGACTCCAGAAATGAAAAAGAAGGCACATACATTAAGTGTAGCCTCTCTTAGATCTGTCTATATGAGTGTAATACTTCTGCTTTACTGCTGCATGTGAGAACCTTACCGTGTGCTCACTCAGTGGCACTTCTTTTTGCATTATAGATTATTGGAGGTTACCTTTCATGGAGAAGAGCAGAGGAGGGTGGTTGCTAGCTGGGGACTCTGGTGGAGATTGATGGAGCAAAGACACTGCAATATCTGCTTCAGTCTTGAAAAAGCCTGTCTGCTCTGCAGCTCAGCTCAGCTAGAGCAGGCTTATGCCTTCACTTGATTTAATTAGGAGAATCAGGAGATGCCCTCACCAGTCTTAAAAGATGTTTACCCTGAGCAGAGGCACAGTGTACTTACTGGCTGGTTTGCTCATTTGTTTAATTTAGTTGAAGAGTTGTAGCGTAAGGAGGACATTTGGGGAATTTTTTGTGGTTTGTTTATTTCAGTGCCCTTAGGACCTAACATTTTGCCGATCAACATCCTCATGAGAGCATTTCCATTTTCATTCACTACAAAACTCATCTGCAGTGACATTTCATTTTCCAGTTCACTTTATTACACAAATTGAGATATATATAAAATTAAAACATTTGGCGATTAAAAGTAAAATCAATAGAATGTTTTAACATCAGCAGAATATGTTGGTCCTTTCTATTTACACCATAAATTGTGATAAGAATTCATATGGAAGGAGCGATCAGCTCTAGGAGTGACTTTTATACAGCAAGGAAAGATGGATGCTGCGTTATGCCTTGGGTAATCACTTATGCCAGTAGTAATATTCTGCAATTCTTCATTTTCTTAACTAACTTAAAATTCTAAAGGTGTAACTAGAGACTTGAATCTTATACATTTGAATGAAAAACATCTGTTTGGATAGGTAGAGCCCATTCACTATGTAAGTTAAATGTCACGGGGCGGGGAGGGAGTAAGAGGTAACAAAAAGGTTATTTCCTGCTTCATTTAAAGTCCCTTCTCTTTCTCCCTGCCCTCTCCCCTTTCCACCTTCATAATTCAGATGGATCTTTCCAAACCTGCTCCTGATCTTGATGAGTTACACCTTTGCTGTAGTGAGGTGTGAATAATTTCAAAGAGTTCAAAAGAGCTGGAGAAAGGATTTCAAACAGCCATGACAGTGACAGAACCAATGCTTAATCTCTCAACAATACACAGATTGTACTGCGTAAATGCTTTAGTTATACATACCCATGTTGTTAACAGATGTTTGAGCTGTGGTTTGACGTTCAGAGTTCAAAATATTTTCCACCTCCAGTGTTAGAGTTGCGGGCAGGCTGGAAGAACACCAGCAGGAAAGTCTTGATCTAAAAATCATTAAACAAAGGTTTTCTCACCCCTTCTTTCTGCCCCAACTGTCATTTAACAAAAGTTACAGGATGTTGAGCTTGCATTCAGAAATCTTGCATACTGTATATTGTATTCATCAGTTGTGCAAGTGCATAACTTTCAGCTGTCTGTGATCATATTTTGATAGGTTTTCTGACTGCTTGTGTTGTTTAACAGGCACATACTGATTCCTTAAATACGCTTGTGGCTCTACACCAACTCTACCAGTATACTAACAAATACTACGATGAGGTAAGTTGTGGCTTTCATTTTCATTTTTTAATATCAATGGTAAAAAGTTATGAAGGCTAACCATCCTAAAGGATCAACTCTGGAATTCCCTGGATAACCAGGTAAAAGCAATGCTGAACAGAAAGCTTTAACTTTGCAGTTATACACCTTGCTTGACAATTACAGTGGTCAAGGGTGTGTTCTTATAAATGAAGAATTTCATTACAGGCTATCTGGTTTTGGTAGTGATAGTTTAACAAGATCTGAAAGAGAAATAGATTTTAAAATCATTTGTCTTCAGTTCTACCATCATAATTCCTAAGAATTAGGACGTGAGAATGTCACCAAGTAAAAAGTAGTCATCAAGACCTGTATCAGGTTTCAAGCCCGTGGGTTTTTTTATTAGGAACAATATATTAAACTTGTGTTGCTTGTAGGAATGGGGCCGTGCCTTTCTTATAAGTAAAGATGCACTTAAAATTTCCATGCATGCTACCATCCCTGTTTTGCCATGCCAAATGAACTGCCTGCCCAAGGTGAGCCAGAGTAACTTGAATATAGCCTGTTTCAAAAGGAGGCTCACATTCAGTCCAAAATGCTTTCTTAGGTTTTTTATGCCCTGTAGAAAGGGGGACAAAGAATATCCCAGCGTAGCTGGGCTGTGGCTATGGGTCTCCAAACTTAATCTGAAAACAAAAAGAAAGAAGGAAACTTTTATTCAAAGGTTTCCATGGAAATGAATGCCTCCAGAAAACTCTCAGAATTAAATCAAAGCAAGTAAGAACAGATGCTGAATCAAAAAAGAAGTACAGCACATGTGAGCTCTCTCTGGTTTGTCTTGCACCTCAGCACAGTTCATGTTTTCACTTATATTTAGCACTAAAGGTACTGAGTCTCATCCTCAGCTTCACTGCAGCTGCTTTATACAGGAACAGCCAGCCTGCTGCAGCTTTTAAACAGCTGTAAGCAGGGGAAATCAAATCACCCAGAGAAGCCTTGCAACTAGAGTCAGTAGGGGAAGCAGCCAGAGGAATACAGGCCAGCCCCATGGCGTTGGTTTCCTCACCCTCCGTCCCCAGCACGAGCCAAGCTGGCTTTCAGTGCCTTCCCAAACGTATCCATGGCCTGACCTTACAGAAACACTCAGGGTCCCTGGATTACAGATGAACCGTAAAGCCCTGATTCTTTCACACCCCCATGTCCCTGCTTCCACTTATGGTTTCACGTTTGGTGGCAGGCACAGGTAGAGTCACCAGTCTGTGGGACTTCATCAGTGGCAGAGAGGCAAAGCCCAGTAGCTGCAGCTCTTCCTTTCATGAACATCACTGTGTAACAACAAGGTGCATCTGATGAAAGGGCTGCTAATTCAGAGTTATGGAGATAATCTGTCAAGAACCATTCAGTAAAATTAATCAAGCTTATTTATTTTCCATGAAAATGTTTTCATTTGCATAAATTGGAACATTTTGCAGCTGCCCTTGTCTTTATTACTGACGCAGTGGTTCCCAGCATGAGCTGTACCTTCTGCATCTCTGCAGGGCTTGACAGTGACTAAGTGGGTACACTCTTAATTGTCCACATTTATATGAAGGATATATTCACCAGCAGAGATAATCATGAATTATTTAGTCTAGATTTGAGGAGTTACAGCTAGATGTAATTGTATAAATTAAGGGAACAATATCAAATTAAATTAGGTCAAATTTAAATACTGTAATAAGTGTTTATTAACTCTGTTTTATAAAAATGTTCTCACACTTTAAAAACAAATCCATTAAAATAAATATTTCTAAACAAAGTTGCTCCGGTTTGAAACTCAAATTCTATACCAGCCCTTCGAAGTGAAATTATTGGCTAGATTGATACTGACTGCATTAATACCCATTGTCAGTGATGTGCAGGAAGTAGTAAGAACCACAGGCAGTGACAGGCAAACACTATTTCTCCAGTTCTTGTACTTCCAAGTTTATATAGTATTTAAACAGCTAAAGGTTTCTGCTGGATTTTATTAATCAAGACAGTTCTAGAAAAGAAACAGTTTTGCTGTGTTACACATTCTTCTAATGGAGAAATCTAATAGATGGTGGAAAAGTTTCCCTAAAGGATGGTGGAAATGAAAACCTTTCGAAACCTTTGAAATTTGATCTTGAGAAGCCCTAAACAACTGCATTTGAAGAAAAGCCTTCTCATAACAGTTGACCTTTTCTAGCTCTTGTTTTCAAATCCCTTGTGTCTTAGAGTCATACCTTCCTATATATACTCTGTACAGCAGAGGCTGCATGCGGGATGCTGAGCTCCTCTGTCTTGCTCTTTGCTTCCTGAGCTACATGGTGCTGGGCCAGAGTCTTGGCATTTCTTGGCGAGAGCCAAAGGGGAGCTGTCAGCAGCTCCCTGTTACTGTGGCCAGACTGTTTTCTTCATCATACTGCCTATGAGACCTTGCATTGCCCTACCTTATGGCAGTGTGTGGACCACCCAGGAGCTTCTCAGAACCAAAGCTTATGGGGATGGGACTTAATTACTGCTGGCAAATAACCCGTAAGCCTTGTAAGGCGCACTGTAAGTAAAAGCATTTTCTTAAACGGCTATAAAGATGTTTTTCCCCCTGCCTGCTCCATCTTGGAATGTAATATTTCACAAGATAAAGTACTACCTATTAATTTGCTTGGATCCCAGCATAATGGGAAACATTACAGCAACTTAGATAAACAGAGATGATCTTTTTTATTGCCTTTGTGTAAAAATAGAACATGGGCCCTACTAGATGGACTTTATCTTTGGTAGAGAGTGAATGTAAAAAACTTTACAACCAAAGTAGTATCAAACACTTGGTCTGGGAACTATGTCATACATTTCAAGCTAAATGATTCTAAACATTCTGTGTTTATTTCTTCCAGATTATAAATGCACTTGAAGAGGATCCAGCTGCACAAAAAATGCAGCTTGCATTCCGTTTACAGCAAATAGCAGCTGCGTTAGAGAATAAAGTGACTGACCTTTGACTCAAAAGCCGCAATAAAGAAATCTGATCTGAAGATGTTCAAATTCATTCTTCCTGTTAAGGAAATAGTGTTCTATTTTTTAATGTATAATTACAACTTTAAATGAAATATTTCATGTTTTTTTGATAGCAGAGGTGTAATGTAAAGAATTTTTACTGTAAATTATGCTTCTAATTAAAAGCTGTGTTGTGTGTAAATGAATTTTCTGTGGGAAAGAGAGTCCTTTGGTTGGGGGCAGGGTGGGGGGTGGAAGGAGGAAAACCTATCGTTCATTTCATTTAGTAGAATCTGAGACATCAGCATTTAGGATTCATTATGCAAGTAAATTCAATACTTTCTACGTTAAGCAATATTTTTACCAGGAAAATAATAACACTCAGAGACACTTGCAATATCCCCTTTTATTTTGATAACTGGAAATTTACTTCCATAAAGCTCTAAAACTTAGTCTATGCTCATAATGAACATCGTGAACAACGTGTTTGATTTCTCTGCAAGATCTGAAAATGGGATTTACTACCACCACATGGTTCTTAATTCAATTATTTATGTCCATGGTGATGCACAGTATCGCACCCACCACAGTTGGCTGCGATGGAAATAAGAATAATGTCATTGTAGGAGGGTTCTACTGATAAAAGTCTCGTTTGGTTCAGAAATCACTTCAAAGAAGGAATTAGTCCTTAAAACTTTACAACTCTTTGTTATTATTGTGAGTTTTATGATATATGCTAATGTGCCTTACTTGTACTAATTCTGTGAATCTGATGAACGGTTTTGTAAAAAGAAGCAGATCAGAAAAAGAATATTTATGTGCTATTGAATGACTTTTGTGTGAAAAACATGACCAGCAGAATGCTTGTAATTAGCTGCTTGCCGAGAGTGTGCTGTTTAACATGATTTGATTATGTATATCTTATTTTAGAATGGTTCTGATGATTTTTTATTTGAATCTTGGAACTGTCCTAGAAATACCATCACTTGGTTTTACTGTATTTGTGATGTAAAATACTAGTATGATATTGGAAAAATCATATACCCGTGTATTGAAAACCACTCAGTCAGTTTTGAGCCTTGGAATGCTGCATTTGATTGAATACGCACCATAACCCATAGCAAAGAAAATTGAAATAACTTGTCAGAAAGTGTGTGTTTACAATATAGGTAAGCTCCGTACAAATAAAAAGTTAGGTACGTCTTCTTAAATTGCTATATTGCACATCAGAGAACTTTATTCCTCTTTGTCTCGCAAGTTTTTGGCAGTAAAGTAGCATTTTAATGAAGCGCTGCCATCTGTACTCCTTCGTTCATTGTCCTGCCAAGCGCCCGGACTGTGCTGATTCTCAGCAAGCTAACGCAGTGTCTGCCCGCTCTCCCTGCCCAGTAGGTTGTCACACAGTGACTTTTACTATTTGTGATTTCCCCCCCACACCTCCCCATTTTTGAAATTTCCTAGTATTTGTCAGTGGACTTTTCCTTCAGTTTCCAAAAATCAAAAGCCTCACCAGAACTGGTTTCCTGCCCAGTAGGCCAGGAGGGGTTTTTTGGTTTGTTTTGTACTCGATTTCTTGCATTTGTGTATAATCACTCCTGAACCTGCCTGGGCTGTAAGTTACTTTACACTGTTTAGGACTGAGGTACACGACTTCTACATAAAGGTGCTTTGCCAGCTACTCCTTCATCAACGAAGGCATCCTAATTTCACAGCTAATCTGTTTCTTTGTCATTATTTGTAAATCCTGTTAATTGTAAATCAAATACAATGTTGTTTTTTCCACCAAGTGTCACAGGTTCTTTACTGAAATCGGTGGGTGGGTGTTGAAAGGGGTTTGTAATGCTTCCTCCAGGGGTAATAGAGCAGCAGCGTCCCTCAGTCTGTGGTTGGTAATGGAGGAGCGCAGCCCATCCTGCAGATGGTATGCCTGACATCATGCCCTTTTTATGGGTATTTGCTCTGAAAAATGAGAGTACTCTTGAGAGGATGTAGTGCAACATCCTGTAGCAAGGTCTTCTTGCCTGATGAAAATCTATCTTGGGACCTGAAAGCCAATTAAAATACAGGCTCAGCAGCATCTCTCCAGAGAGATCAGAAAGCCCTGCTCGAGTAAGCAGGGCTTTCAGGGGGGACATTACGTGTCCCCCACCCCCAGTGACTTGATGCAGAGCAGCTGCAGGCGATCATAAGCTGCTGCGGGCTGTGGCAGGATCTTTCTTACCTGTTAGACAAGCATGTGTGTCTGCCAGTATGTACGAGTTTGCAATGGATCCATTGGTCACTCTCTGGTGCCCTTTTTTTGCATCCTGGGAAATCTGCACTGCAGTGCCATCTGCCAGGGGACATGGGGGCAGATAACTGTGAGCAGCTGCAGCTATAAAGGAGACTTAATACCAGTTCTTCAGTTTGTCTAAGTCTCCTCTCCTGAAAGCACAGAGTTGGAATTTAAATTGAAGAACTGAGCTGTTTTATTTTATTCTTTACGCTTTTGGCTAAGCTCCTCCAGTGCTTGTTTTTCCACTCTGGTGCTCTGTTTTGCCCAGGCCTAGTTTTTGGCTTCAGCTTTCCCTACATTTTAGCAAAATGATCCTTAAAGGCTTCATGCTCCTCCTTTGGTTTCTGCTGCTCCTGCCATCTGGTTCATCTGCAAGATAAAAGAAAAAAGCTCACTGGGGGTCTCCCTCCTTTTCATCCCCTCTGCAACCCCTCCAAGGGGCACTTCTTTGAGCACAAGAACCTTCTCTGCATAATAGGAGCCACTCTCCATAGTAGCAGCTGTGAACAAAACTCCCTTACTTGGACATCTCCCAGCCATAGTTCAGAGGTGGGTGCAGGCTGTCGACCACGACCAGCAGGTCTGAATCCCGCTGCTATTTCAGCCTCTCCAAAAGGTTTGCTTGTCCCCTCACCAGCAAATAAGCAAGTAGAGATCTCAAATGATGGGACAAGGACCCTGACCCTGCCTGAATAATGCAGAGTAACTCGCTCAACTGAACAGTAATTTGTTTATTTGTCTCTGGCCAGGAATTTATTCTCTATTCCTTAGTGCCACATTTCTCTCTGACACCTTACTAGATCTTACCACTCTATATGCTACAGATTTATATGCAAGTGGTCATGGGTGGAGGAGACCTTGTCTAACTTGCATATGTGAGGCATAGTGCTTCCTCAAGTTGGTTTCTCTGATCAGTCTGTTACATCCATACTTGAGCCTCCCCCTTCTGCACGCTGCTGTATTGGACGTGTGTTTCTCAGCATGTTCAGTCTGGGCTGTGTTTACACATGCGCTCTAAAGATGGCCTTTCTGGCAACCTTCTGAAGACCAGCAGAGCCATAACTATAAACAAAAACATACAGGGAATTCAGAAACTCAAACTGGAATTCATAAATTCACAAATTCCCAAGCTGTCATAACAGGAGGATTTTTAGCCAGCTGCATAAAGACTTGAAATGGCTCTGAGCTTGAAATTCAACTGTCCTGGACTTACCAGCACTGATGAGATTTTGTGGCCAGTCCTTTACTGTTCCAGGTTCTCAAGCCTTGTTAGTAACACAACCATTTTCAACTGTACTATGACCTGGTAGTATGTACCTACATGTCCTGGAAAAAAAATTCTGGATGTAATGAGAAAACCCCTCTTTCACATGCTTTCCTATGGCTGCAACACTTTGATTTACCTGCTAAGTTAAGGTTTTAGTCAGGTTTCCTCTTTGCACTAAGCACATGGCCAAACAGTTCTCTCAGGACTTCCTCTCTAAAGAATTTGACCTTCAGCAAAGCTTGCCTTCTCTTAGGACTTTTTCCAAGTCTGTTGTCTTCTCTTAGAAAAAGCTTATGGCAGAATTTGTTTGAGGTTTTTTTCTCCCTGTCTAGAGATAATCTGTCAGAGCAATGAGACAGTCAACTTCAGAAGTTTAAAGGAGGATGTCTGGTTCCCATTTTTCTACCAACTGCTGGCTCGAGGCCTGTGCTATTCTGCTTTACACTGAGAGGTTGAAATTTGGCACTCTTGAATCCCTAGAGTTGTTGCACTGGAAATCTCAGCACCATGGTCCTCGTGACTTGCTTTCATCCCTAATTCCCAGCTCAACGCAGTCAAGCTCTGTGCCTGAAGCCTTCCAGGTTCTCTGTTGCACAAGCTCCTCTCTTCTTAGAGATCTTATTTGCCAGATCTGCCTGGAGCATGGGATTCCCTGGAGAATGAATGACAGCAGCAAGCAATCTAAAATTATTTGCAATTCTGTTTTTTCAGGCTCTGTGCTTACCTAGTCTGTGTTTCTGACTTTTTTTCTTTTTAGAAACCTTCTTTCAGTTGATGAATGATGAATTTGAAAGGTGGAATTATAAACTAGTTAGTCTTTCAGCCTTTCTCTTTTGTTAGCCTTTTTCTTGATGAGGCCTAAAAATGACTGTGGAAGTCTTGGTGTTTGACAATCCCTGCAGAAGAAAGAGAAAGACTTTCCAGACCCACAGTTATCAAGAAGTTTTTAAGGATTTTTGTTTTCTTCAAATCGTGTCCCCTCATGGCTCAGTGTCAAGGAGCATTTCTTCATCCATTAGAGAAGCAAGCAGCTTCTCCTGTGCAGGTTGTAATAACCATCCATGATATGTAAGATCACTGCCGTTGTTACCAGTCATTCTGGGTTGACATTTGTCTTACCAGTGCATACTGCTTGCTCTGGCATAGCATTCCCAAAGAGGACAAATCCTACCATCCTTCATAGCCAGGCAATCAAAGCTATTTCATTTACCCATGTATTCCTGTTTCTTTGCAGCTTTTCAGATAATTGCCATTTGAACCAGAAGAGAGTTTGAGCACTTTCCTTCTTTTTAAGCTTTTAAAGCACCTATGTGTCTTAACAGATTGAACACTTCAGACAGAAACTAATTCTTCAGTGGGACAGAGGACAATAGCTCTCATACAGCTGTATATGGCTCATCTTAAAAGGAAATAAAAATCCCGCCATGAACCACACACTGTGTTTTTGAAATCCTTTATTCAGTGCTCTAATTCTGAACAATGTTTTGGGCTTATTTAATTCTCCTCAAAATTGAATGTTGAACCAAACTCTTTGTTTTTTCTTTTAATCTACTGTAATAAGAAAGGAGTGAAATGAAAAATGTATTCCTTTGATACCCTTAATCTTTCCTCTCCTGTGGCTATGCTCCTATTCAGTAAGAGATCATGCTTGCTAGTTGCAGAGCCTGGACGCCAATCCATGGGATATAAAACAAACCAAAATCCATGTTTCCTGCAGCTGTATCTGGGTCCATGGCAATGCTCACAATTGTAAAACTGCCTCCAGGATGTTATTTGGAATTTTATTATTGTGGGTCTGGCTGGTTTCCTTGTCCTACTTCATGTGATCCTTCTTTGTGTGGGTTTTCACCTTGTGTTTTGGTGGCACGTGCTGGACCACAACACATTCCTCTGAAAGCACAAGGAAGGAAACAAGCCCTCTCTGGATTAGTCTTGCACTTTTCATCCCTGAAGCACCCTGTGGGCACTCAGGCCCTCCCAGGCTCAGCTCACTGGAAAATGATAGAAGTGGATGTTTTATGCTACAGCAGACAGCCTTACTGAAATATAAAACATTTCCATCTGTCTAAACTATGTTGTGTTTGCGTTGTTAATAAACAAACGCTGGTTAAGTACAATACTATTCTTATCTGATGTATGAACAGCCCTTCTGAGTTGATCTAAACTCTACCTAAGGTCTGCAGCACCCTCAACCCTAGACTGGTGGGTTCACTACACTAGCCCCAAACTAGAAAGCAAACAGATGTTAACACTATTTAGCCTTTAGATGAGGCTAAATACCCACATCTAGTTTACTTGATGTGGGTGTTTAGCCTCACTGCTGCTTTTAGTGAAGTTTGTCTGTGAGGCTGCTACATGGTTATGATATCCAGAAGTCCCATAATGAGGCCTTAAAGTCCAGCTAAGGGAATGGAAAGAACCACTAGCAGTTTCAGCAGCAGCAGGTCTAGCATCCTTCATTCTGCTCAGCCATCAATATATATTTCAGCCTTTATTTTAACATGGTCTTCTTTTGTTTTCCTTGTGCACTTGAAACATTTGCAATCCTCTATTTGTATTCTGGCACATGACTGCTTGAGATGAGATCATCCATTTGGGTTTTGTGCTATTTTAGAACTACAGGTTTGGTATTTAATAGGGTCATACCCTGGTGCACTTTCTTGCAATAATATTCAATAGAGAGCTGTGTCGAGTTATATTTTTTCTTGCTGTGTGTGAAGAATCATATGCTGATTGCTTTGACCTGGCTAGCTATAGTAAGAGCCGGTAACTGCCTAAGTGCTATTATAGGTTTTGATTTAGGTTAAGGCTGTGATTTTATCTTTCTTTCCAGTGAAAGGAAGATTAGAAATGTTTTGTTTGCCATTTAACTGGAGAATATTAGTAGTTTAGTGGCATCTTGGACCACCTCCCTGCAAGGTGGTTTTAGATTATTCTTTTCTGGAGTTAACCAAGACAGTGATGACAAAGACCACTTCAACATTGCTGTAACTCACAGTTTCTTTGTGGTTAATCATTCATGTGAATTAGCAGGGCAAGTTTTTTAATACAGAGCTTGAATTTAATTTCAATCTGTCCTGTCCATCATTGTCTCTCTTTATCGAGTTTTTGAGATGACAGCATACACAATGTAACTAAGATTAGATTCTGGCTTTAAATATTTAGAGTCTGAATCACATCTATTTGTACTTCATTTCAAGGTTGAAGTAATGTGGCAGGACAGACATTCTGCAGTAGTTAAAACTCACAAATCAAAGGAATGTTGAATTATTCATGTTGAACATTTAAGCAATCTCTCTTTGCAGGCCTGCACCCAGGTGCTGCTTGGGTGAGTTGCGGGATTGCCAGATGAGCTGTGAGGCTCTGCCCTGCACAGTCAGTCCCCTTGCGCTGGTCTGCCAGCCGTGGCCATTGCCCCGCTTCCTGGACCAGCTAAGGTTTGCAGGTTGTTTGTGATAATGGCTGCTGTGGTTATCTGAGGAACTGGTTGAGCCTAACAGATTCCAGGCTGGTCTTTTGTTAGCTCCTGTTTAACTCAAACTGCTCTCCAACAGGTGATTTCAGAGTCTCATCAAAAGATCTGCAGCATTACTGATGACCAACTGGTGTGTCCACAGCCAAAAACTTCCTGTTAACTGTCTGCTGGGAGAAGATGCTAGTTTAAGCCTTTCTCCAGCAAGTGACAAACACAGGGACAGATGAGTTCACTGCAAGGCCCGAGCCATAGGGCCAGGGAGAGGATCAGATTGCTGAGCCTTGCCAAGCTTTGAGGAAGGAGATGACTGCTTCTACAGGCATGTAGCCCTCAAGACCAGAAGGAGATGCTTGGAGTGATGGCTGCTGCAAAAGGAACTCCCAGGACTGCTCTCCCCGGTTGGGACCACTGTGAATGCACCATTTTCTGCCCCACTGACATGCAGGAAGCCAAAAGGCAGGCCAACATTCAGGTGGTACACTCATTAGATGGCAAAGTGAGAACTCCAACATCTCCATCCTTTTTCCATTGCCAAGGCTCTGAGCCTGACATGAACTTCACCAGGGTAAGGTGCAAGCAGCATTGCTCAATCAGGTCTGCATCAGCACTGAAACAGCAAAACTGCATCTGTAAGGCTGGCCATGCGTGTGGCACAATAAGCAGACCTTGATCAAGTGTAGTTCAGCCATCTATGTCCAGTGCTGCGGCAGCAGAGCTGGGACCAACAGTCACTGCCATGTCCAGGCACCCTGGGTATGGGTCTAGAGACAGGAATCACAGGGATAATTGTTACAAGCAACTAAGTTAATCATAGCTTGCTGAAGTTCTAGTTCAGAGTATAGAAAGTCAGAACAATGCTAAGAGAAATAAAGAAACCTCAAAATGAACTCTGGACATGTAAAGAGAACGTAATCTTAAAAGCATCTTAGAAACATAACCCAGTTCACACCTACTCTTTGCAGTTACCATCAGCTCTGAGAAACACTGTTCTGTATGTCAGTAGCTGTATTAGAAAGTCTGTGATGCATAAATGGATCATTCGTTGAAGTATCTGCACTTTTATAGCTCTGACAATAGAGGTGCTCCTGCAGAAATGTTGAACAGGCATATGTTAAAATTTTAAGGAAATACAAGTTTCCTGCCCCCTTTTTTCTTTTTGCTTAGAGCTATGAGACCTTTTTAGCTTCATTGATGAATGACTGCACCACAGAGGTAAGTCACATTCACAATCATATTATGCTCCACAAAAGCTGAATTTCATAGTTATTTTTCCCAAAATTTACAGTGACTCTTTCTCTGTTTACAAGTTTCTCCACAGAGGTTGATGTAGATAGATCTGTTATTCTAGCAGTGTGTAGCTGGGCTCTGTTACCGACTATCTATATGCACAAAAAAATTACATATGCAGTTATTGATAACAAACCCAGATACTTTAAATTCTCAGTAGCACTTCTCCCTGATTCTTTCTGTTTCTTTTTTGTTTGTTTTAATGAGGATTATTTTTTACTAGAGGAAAATCCTTTACTAAGGAAATTTTAGCCTTATAAGTCTGCATATTTTAGTCTTGCAAATGGGGTTGAATTCTGTTCTCATTAGAACTAGTGGGTGTTTTGCTTGGATCAAAGTTCCAAGAATGTGACACAATGCCATTTTAGACACTATTCATTGGGCCAAAACCCAATTTGATTTGGTGGTAAACCAGGCTACTTTTTTTGTAAAGTTCACTTAAAACATTTCACATAACTAGCAACACAATATTTTTCACCTCCATTTACTGTTCAAAACAGGGAAGAAGCCAAATTCTGATGCGCAAATGGGGACATCATGATATTTGAGAATAATTTGGCTTGTGTCTGTCAGGCATGTCACCCATGCCTGTAATGAGAAAATAAATGGGCCCAAATTGCTAAGCAGTAAAGATGCTGATGAATGGATCAGATCAGGTCTGTCTGCATTCCCTTATTTTTTCAACATGGTCTTATGTATTAACAGAGTTGGAGCATTGATCTATTACTGTGCTGCAAATGTTGCCCCTGCTCATGCCAGATCCACCAAAGCATAAGGGATGTCCTTAGTGATTTAAATGGACTCTGGATCTCTCCTGCAATCTCCAGGTGATTTACTCTAAAACCAATAAAATCAGTGCTTTAACATGATCAGCATGAGAGAAGAAACTGGAGGTTTATGCAGGTGGCTAAGGTAAGGAGAGAAGGGAACCAAACAGATCATATGTAGGTTAATACCGTTTTCCTAGTGCCTGCTCTGCAAATGGAGGGCTGGCATGCTCTGGGCCTGACCATTAGACTTTATTTTTACTGTGTGGAATCATTTCTGTCTTCATCCAAAAATCTCCAAATGCTTTACAAACATCAATTAAGCCCTGTGAGGTGGCATCCTGTTTCTGTTGATGCAATTAAAAAACAAAAAAACAAAAAAACCACTCGCCTAAGGTTAGAGACTAAGTTAACAGCACAGCTGGGAATAAAACTTAAGATTCCAGATCCTTGTCCCCCAACTCTAACCTGCTGACAGCACACCATGTACAGAAAAATGAAAATTGATCCAGCCAAATTGTAATCTCCAAGCTGACAATTTTCCATGGCTTTGCAGAGAAAAAAATTCAGATGCAAAGTTGGGACAAGAAAAATCCACCTGGCAAAGGGTGATCTATGTTCAAAATCACTAATTTCAAAGAACTCCTGCCTGTGATTAATACAGCTATTTTTTTGAAAGGAAGTTTGCCCAAGTTGCTGTCTGCAAACTATAGACATTCAGCATCTATGAAGGGATACATGAGGCCTGGTTTTTAGTGTTTCTCAGCATATAGTCTTACCTATCCTATAAACATGTGCAGAATATAACTCTACCAGCCCTGTAATAAGTTTGAGAGTGGAACTCTGGCAGCACCTACAATTGCTTAAAATGCCCTCGTAGATGTGGATGTACACCTGTAGGTGATGCGTGTACTCCCAGGGGGACAGCCAGCTGGGCATGGTCACCTGTGGCGCAGAGCTCGGTGCTGCCTGAGGACAAGGGCAGCTTGTCTCTGGCTGCATCTGCAGACCCACTGCCGTATTCTCATAGAATCATAGAATCCTTCAGGTTGGAAAAGACCCTTGGGATCATCGAGTCCAACCATCACCCCTACTCTGCAAAGTTCTCCCCTACACCATATCCCCCAAAATCTCATCTAAATGACCCTTAAACCTGTTGAGATATGGTGACTCCACCACCTCCCTGGGCAGCCTGTTCCACTGTCTGACCACTCTTTCTGCGTAATTTTTTTTCCTAACGTCCAGTATAAACCTCCCCTGTTGGAGTTTAAAGCTGTTTCCACTTGTTCTGTCACTAATCACCTGTGAGAAGAGACCAGCACCAACCTCTCTACAATGTCCTTTCAGGTAGCTGTAGAGAGTGATGAGGTCTCCCCTCAGCCTTCTCTTCCTCAAACCGAACAGTCCCAGCTCCTTCAATCACTCCTCACAGGATTTGTCCTCCAGGCCCTTCACCAGCTTCGTTGCCCTCCTCTGCACTCGCTCCAGCACCTCGAGATCTCTCTCGTATTGAGGTGCCCAAAACTGGACACAATACTCCAGGTGTGGCCTCACCAGTGCAGAGCACAGGGGGACTGTCACCTCCCTACTTCTGCTGGTCACACTATTTCTAATCCAAGCCAGGATGCCGTTGGCTTTCTTGGCCACCTGGGCACACTGCTGGCTCCTGTTCAGCTGCTTGTTGGTGAGAACCCCCAGATCCTTCTCCTCCAGACAGCTCCAGCCACACCTCCCCAGGCCTGTAGCCATGCATGGGGTTGTTGTGGCCCAAGTGCAGGACCTGGCACTTGGCCTTGCTGAAGCTCATCCCGTTAACGTTGGCCCAACAATCCAATCTCTCCAAGTGTCTCTGCAGAGCCTCCCTACCTCCATGCAGATCAACACTCCCACTTAACTTGGTGTCATCTGTGAATTTACTGATGATAAACTCTATGTCCTTATCAAGATCATCAATAAAGATGTTGAACAGAAATGATCCCAACACTGAGCCCTGAGGAACAGCACTTGTGACTGGCCAACAGCTGGATTTATCTCCATTCACCACCACTCTCTGGGACCATCCATCCAGCCAGTGCTTGACCCAGCAGACCGTACTCTCATCCAGGCCATGGGCAGCCAGTTTCTCCATGAGAATTCTCTGGGGAACTGTGTCAAATGCTTTTTGAAAATCCAGGTAGACAATATCCACAGCTTTTCCCTCATCCAATAATCGGGACATTTTGTCATAGAAGGAGATCAGGTTTGTCAGGCAGGACCTGCCTTTCATAAACCCATGCTGACTGGGCCTGATCCCCTGGCTGTCCATTATATGACTTTTAATGTCACTCAAGATGACCTGCTCCATGACTTTCCCTGGCACCGAGATCAGACTGGCTGGTCTATAGTTTCCTGGATCCTCCTTTCTGCCTTTCTTGTAGATGGGTGTCACATTTGCCACCCTCCAGTCCAATGGGACCTCCTCAGTCAGCCATGATTTCAGGTAAATCATGGACAGCGGCTTGGTGAGCACATCTGCCAACTCTTTCAGCACCCTTGGGTGTAACCCATCCAGTTGACAGACTTGTGTGCATCCTCTTCACTAAACTAGTGTTTAACCAGACTGGGCATCCCTACCTGAAACACTGGGGTCAGACCTCTAATTCCCACAGTTTGGCTTGCTCTACCTACCTCACTAAGTGCATAAACGAATCCTTATAAGCATGGGTCCTGCCCATGCCCCGGCCGTGAGCAAAACCTGCAGAAACACTGTGCCATCTCAGGAGGAGAACAAAGGGCTGCCCTGTCAGTCTTAGAGGGTTCAGGAGTACAGGGCTGGTGTCAGAGGAAGGCTGTGAGCTCCAGCTTGAACTGCCCTGACAAAACGCATTACCGCACACCACAGTGAGGCCTGAGCACACCAGGACATGGTGGCAGGAAAACATGTGCTCCCTCTGCCACACAGTCCCTGTCCCACAAGCCACCTGAGTGCACAGGGATGGAGATGCCCAGGCAGCGAGGGCAGCCTTACCCTGGCTCACAGCACCACCAGACTGACCTTTCTCAAGCTGGACTAAATATTTCCATGGTGCAAAACTGGTTATGATCAGATAAAATGTTTCCACACAGACACAGTGACAGGAGTAACTTGTCCCAGTGAAGCTGACTTTAGCTTTGGGGATATTTTTTTTGAGGAGAAAGCATTTGGTTGAGCTGAATGAAATATAACATGTTAGAAAAAAAGTGATACAACTAATACAAAGAATTATATGGCATTTTAAGGATTTTTTGGCCTTTAAATAATCTAAAATGTCATTTAACCTGGGCAAGGAAATTTGATTTTGCAGATATGTAAATATATATGTAACTATATATGAGAGCAGGGAGCGTTGTATAACTATATTTAACATGGCATGCCTTTAATAAAACTTTCCTGTAGAAAACTCTCAGGGATTTTTAATCCAGGCAGCTAACCATAAAGTTTTCCCCATAACAGTAAATTACAACAATTTTGCCCAAGACTTTAACATCCCTGAGGTTTGCTTTCTGCTTTGAATTAGATTGTGATGATCAATATTAACAGTCTCTGATCAGATATGGTCACTGCAAAACTAAGATGATGCCCTCTTTGCTTCTGAAATTTATTACAAATATGAACATTTATCAGCATTTATTCAAGGCATAAATGAGAAAGAGAACAGCTATATCATGAAAAAACATGTTTCTTATTTAACCTCCATGCCATGCATCTAGAATATTTTCCAGAAGCAAATATAGACTTAGTGTTGTTACAGGAAAGATGGTAAAATCTGTGAATATTTGTGATCAACATAAACCCTGTCCAGTCCTAGCTGTTCAGGGGAGTAAGAAAGTATAATTTTTTTCTTTGTGTGTTCATAGCTTTTTTACACTAGCTCTCAGTCATACTTGCATGACAGCCTTTCGGTTTCCAGCTGTTGTTGTTTAGAATATAAAAATTTACTAAACATCTATTTACAGGTAACAACAATATAACCCAAAACAGCTAAAATACCCAGCCCCTCTTGTGACATCAGCTGGTCAGTTTTGCTGCACACTGGGTGTAAAAAGGCAGCTGCGCCATGTTCAGTCTCACCCAGGACAGGTCACTCTGCACACCCAGGCTTTTGCTTCCTGGCCTGACTTTTGTATTGAACTAAAGTTTGACCCTGCTCTTTTGACATGAATTACAGAATCACAGAATCGTCTATGCTGGAAAAGACCTTGAAGATCATCCAGTCCAACCATTAACCTAACACTGACAGTTCCCAACTACACCATATCCCTCAGCGCTATGTCGACCCAACTCTTAAACACCTCCAGGGATGGGGACTCCACCACTGCCCTGGGGAGCCCATTCCAACACCTAACAACCCCTTCTGTAAAGAAATGCTTCCTAATATCCAGTCTAAACCTTCCCTGGCATAACTTGAGGCCATTCCCTCTTGTCCTATTGTGGTGGTGCAATTCCTACCCCTCCCTGCCATCCTTGTTGGGCTGCTTGGTGCCAGGTGTGATTCCATCCACATTCCCCCGAGCCATACACCAATCTATGGAGATAAGGACTGATAACCTTGAGGAGCCTGGCTCCTGCCCCCCTCTGATTGCTCGGAAAAGGTTATAATGGCCCATCATCTCCTGATGGCCTGACACACCTGTGCCTGGGATGTGGTCAGATGGAACAATAACAGGGTTGCATATTATTCAAATTCTTGTGCAACTGCCGGAAGGCACCAGATAGCATTTGACAAAAGTCAATCATCTTGGACCCTATAAACTGCGACCACCAGAGAGGCCCTTTGAGCTCTCCTGGATCGCAGCGGCCTGTGACCAGCATCTCCCCTGAGCTGGGACGCCTCTCAGGTACCAAAACCCTTAAGGTGTCGTCTGCTCCAGACGGAAGGCCAGGGCGAAGTCCACCCGCTCGAGTCTCAATTATCGCCCGTTGAGGAATGCCAAGGCATTGTGAGTATTTGCTCTAAACTCGAGAGGGAAATTTTCTTTGAGCTAGCTTCTATTTCACCTGTTTATTGGTGGGTGTGCGTGTGTGTGGGTACGTACCCTTACCCTTGTTCCTGTGTGTTTGTCCCTTTTCTGTTCATTTTACCGAACCCAAACCCCTTTGTTTCTGTACATATATGTCTGGTTTGTGTATGCGCATGTACATATGTGTATAAATTAAGGTACCGTTAAGTAAGTTAGAGTGAATCTTGTCATTTTAGAATCTGAATAAGTTGCTTTTCTGTCTGAGTTATTTTGTATTGACAAATAGTTGTTAGTTATTAATAAATCTAGATTATTTTTCTAAATCTTTACCGTGTCAATACTTTCATCCGCGACACCTATCACTTATTACTTGGTTAAAGAGACTCATCCCCAGCTCTCTGCACCCTCCTTTCAGGTAGCTGTAGAGGGCGATGAGGTCTCCCCTCAGCCTCCTCTTCTCCAGACTAAACACCCCCAGTTCCCTCAGCCGCTCCTCGTACGACCTGTCCTCCAGACCCTGCACCAGCTTCGTTGCCCTTCTCTGGACACGCTCGAATCATTCAATGTCCTTTTTGTAGTGAGGGGCCCAAAACTGAACACAGGAATCGAGGGGCGGCCTCACCAGTGCCAAGTACAGGGGCAAGATCCCTTCCCTGTCCCTGCTGGCCACGCTGTTGCTGACACAAGCCAGGATGCCATTGGCCTTCTTGGCCACCTGGGCACACTGCTGGCTCCTGTGCAGCCGGCTGTCAATCAACACCCCCAGGTCCCTCTCTGACTGGCAGCTCTCCAGCCACTTCTCCCCAAGCCTGTAGCGCTGCTGGGGGTTGTTGTGGCCCAAGGGCAGCCCCCGGCATTTGGCCTTATGGAAACTCCCCCAGTTGGCCTCAGCCCATGGCTCCAGCCTGTCCAGGTCTCTCTGCAGAGCCTCCCTACCCTCGAGCAGATCAACACTCCCACCCAACCGGGTGTCAGCTGCAAACTGACTGAGGGTGCACTCGATCCCCTCGTCTAGATCATCAATAAAGATGTTAAACAGGAGTGGCCCCAAAACCGAGCCCTGGGGGACACCACTCGTGACCGGCCACCAACTGGATTTAACTCCGTTCACCACAACTCTTTGGGCCCGGCCATCCAGACAGTTTTTTACCCAGCAAAGCGTGTGCCCATCCAAGCCACAAGCAGCCAGTTTTGCCAGGAGAATGCTGTGGGAAATGGTGTCAAAGGCCTTACTAAAGTACAAGGTAAACAACATCCACAGCCTTTCTCTCATCCAATAAGCAGGTCACCCTGTCGTTGAAGGAGATCAGGTCTGTCAGGCAGGACCTGCCTTTCATAAACCCATGCTGACTGGGCCTGAGCATCTGGTTGTCCCACATGTGTTGTGTGATGGTACTCAGGATGAGCTGCTCCATCAGCTTCCCGGGCACTGATGTCAAGCTGACAGGTCTGTAATTTTCTGGATCATCCTTCAGAACCTTCTTATATACAGGCATCTCATTGGCCAATTTCCAACCTGTTGGGACCTCCCCGGTCAGCCAGGACTGCTGGTAAATGATGGAAAGCAGCTTGGCGAGCACCCCAGCCAGTTCCTTCAGCACCCTCGGGTGTATCCCATCTGGTCCCATAGACTTGTGTGTGTCTATGTGATGCAGCAGGTCACTGACTATCTCCTCCTGGATTGCAGGGTGGTCGTTCTCCCAGTCTCTGTCTTCTGGCTGAGGAGGCTGGATTCCCTCAGTGCAACTGGTCTTGTTATTAAAGACTGAGGCAAAGAAGGCATTAAGCACCTTTTTCTCATCACTTGTTGCCATGTTTCCTCCTGTGTCTAGTAGGGGATGGAGGCTCTCCCTGGTCTTTCTTTTGCTGTTGACATACTTATAGAAACATTTGTTACTCTTGATTGTTGAAGCCAAATTAATTTTTATCTGGGCTTTAAACCTCCTCATTTCTGCCCTGCATAGCCTCACAGCATCTTTGTAATCACTGTGAGTCACTAGCCCCTTCTTTTTAAGGCTGTAAACTCTCCTGTTCTCCCTGAGTTGCAGCCAGGGTGGTCTTCTCTGTCGTCAGCTTCTCTTACAGCACCTGGGGACAGCCTGCTTCTGAGCCATTAAGATTTTCTTCTCAAAGACTGCCCAGCCTTGCTGGACCCCTCTACCCTTCAGGACCAACCCCCAAGGGATTCTGTCAAGCAATTGCCTAAACAAGACAAAGTCAGCACTTTGGAAGTCCAGGATGGCAGTTCTGCTTAGCCCTCTCCTGGCCCCTCTAAGAATAGAGAACTCTATTATTTCATGATTGCTGTGCCCTAGTCAGCCTCCAACCACCACATCATCCAACAGTCCTTCTCTGTTCACAAAGAGGAGATCCAGCAGGGCACCTTCTCTGGTCAGTTCACTCACCAGCTGTGTCAGGAAGTTATCTCCCACACATCCCAGGAATCTCCGGGACTGGTCTCACTCTGCTGTGTTGTATTTCCAGCAGATGTCTGGGAAGTTAAAGTCTCCCACAAGAATAAGGGCAAGCGATCGTGAGATTTCTCCTAAGTGCCTATAGAATATTTCATTCACCTCTCTGTCCTGGTTGGGTGGCCTATAGTAGACTCCTACTACAACATCTGCCCTCTTGGCCTTCCCCCTGATTCTAACACAAAGACACTCCACCCCATCTTCACTGTACTTGTGCTGGAAGCAATCATAACAGTCCCTAACATACAGCACCACCCCACCACCTCTGCTTCCTTGTCTGTCCCTTCTAAAGAGCTTGTAGCCATCAACTGGCACACTCCAGTCATGGGAGACATCCCACCATGTTCCTGTGTGTTGAGGTTTGAACTCAGCCGGCAGCCAGATGCCACATGGCTGGCTGTTTACCTCCCCCCTCCACAGTGAAATAGGGGAGGGACAAAAAGAAGAGAATTTGTAGGTTGAAATTAAAAAAAAAAAAAGAATTTACTAAATATAACAAGAGAACAACAGTAACAATAGTGAGTCCAAAAAGAAATGTGTAAAACGCAGCAGTGGCTTACCAAGCATGATGACCACCCCCCTCAGCAACACGTGACCTTACCGGAACCCAAAAAAAACATACTCATGTCTGAGAAAGCACGCTCACCTGTATCCCTGGGCATGACATCACACGGTATGAAATAATGTAAGTCAACTCCATCCTGGTCGAAACCCGGACACTGTGATAGCCACTACATCATAATTTTCCTGTTGCCTCATGGCTTCAAGCTCCTCCTGTTTGTTACCCATGCTGTGTGCATTGGTATACATGCACTTCAGATGGGCTGATGTCCCCAGCACCTTTTCACATTTAGAGGTCCTAAGTCCAGCCTGACCTTTCACAGGTGTTACCATGGTTACTGATCCATCAATATCCCTTGCATCTTTGTTGTGCTTCATGTCTCCATCCCTTGCCTCCACTGGGGTAGCAGGGTGAGGGTTGTCACTGGCACAACAGCCCACAAACTGTGGTAATCTTCCCTGGGGCTTATAACTGGGAATTCCAGTTTTGTCCCCTTCCCCCTTCAAATCTAGTTTAAAGCTCTCTCAATGAGTCCAGCTAACTCCTGCCCCAAGATCATTTTCCCCCCCTGGGACTGGTGCATCCCATCTGATGCCAAAAGGTTTGGCGTCCTGTATACCAACCCATGATTGAAAAATCCAAAGCCCTGCTGGTAACATCAGTCTTGCAGCTACAAGTTCATCTGTTGAGTTCTCCTGTAATCTTCTTCATCCATCTCCACAACTGAAGGGATGGAGGATAACATAATTTATGCCCCCGACCCCAAGGCTCTGAAATCTCTCTTCATTGATTGAGGACTTCTGGTAATATCATTGCTACCTATCTGAAAAACCAAGAGATGGTATTAGTCCTTGGGTCTCACTAGGGTGGAGAGTTTTGCCATGAGGTCCTTCACCCAGGCGCCAGGGAGGCAGCAGACTTCCCTATGAAGCAGGTCTGGTCTGCATATTGGGCCTTCGATCCCCCTCAGAATGGAGTCACCCACTACAATGACCCTTCTGGGGTTCTTTTTAGAACTGGTTTTAATAAATGGTCTAGAGTGACCCGGCCTTGGTAGACCTTGATCTTCCTCCTTGCTTGACTCATTTTCTTCATCCTTCTCTTCTTCATTCAAAAGTTCCAGGGCCCTGTATGTGTTGTGAAGGGACATCACGGAAGGTGAGGGATGTCAGGAGAGGATTATCTTGCTTCCCTGACCAGGGACCTGTTTCCAGTCTCCCCCATCTCTTAGGTTCCCTCCTTCTGCCTGGTAGCAAGAAGGTGAGGGATCACCTGCCTTGTTTGGAGCCTCCATTTGCTCCTGTTGCTTCAGGGGTGCTAAGGTGCTACTCCACCAGTAATCTCCCTTTTGCACTCCCTAATACTTCTTAACCTTTCAACCTCTTCTTTGAGTTCCACCACCAGGCTGAGCAGGTCACCCAGCTGATCACAGCGCACACAGGTGCTGTCACTGCTGCCCTCCGGCAGGACTGACAGGCTCAGGCACTGGACCTGGACCTCTGCATGTTTACGTGGCAGCTCCGTCTGGGTCACCACGTTCTTTGTGGTGGTGGTTTTGACCTGAGTGAAGACCATACTTCAGTCTACCTGGGGAGGATGATAAGATGACAACTAGTTCAGATGAGCTCTAGACCCAGGAGAGGGGTTTATCAATTATCTCAATATGTTTTGCTTTTGCTCTTTCATGAGACACAGAAATGTATCTGCAAGGAAAGGCAGAAAAGGCATTTGCCCAAAAGAGATGGCAAAGCCAGGGGGAATCTTTAAAAAAAACACTGGTTAAAAGCAGTAGTTTAGCTATTTGAATGTAAAGTGGTCTCGAAGAGAGGTGAGTCATTTTTCAGATAACGCACAGAGCTACCAGGGCAGGAGGAAAAAGGAAACATGAATTTTTTAAGCAGATTTTTATATATATGTTTGTCATTGGAATCAGTACGAGGAGCTTGCTGTGCTAACGACCCTTCAGTGCTGGGGCACATTGCATTTCTCATATTCTCCACTGAGGGATGATTTACTACAGGAGGATAATTTTGTCCAGTCACACACCCACTAACCCAGTGGCTCTGTGGAGCATCTCAGGTGCCCCATCCTTGTTTCTCAGTGCACAGCACACTCACTCCTTTGTACCACCTTTGTAGACCACCATGCTGGTGCATATAGCCAGTGATATGAGAGAAAGACTGCCTGTGGTAGGAAACAGCTTCAAATCCAGCAGGCATTTCGTCCACTCCTATGCCATGGGTGTGGTAAAAACAACAGTCTCCTCCTCCTCCTCTTTCTCTGGCATAGAGCCCCTGAAGATCTGACGGGAGACAGGCACCTGGGGGCTGGACTGCCACTGCTCCCCAACAGCCCAGCACCCATCTTCATTATCTGCCCCAAGCACAAATGTGTGTCCACAGCTCCTCACTGTCAGCAGGTTAAAAGGAAGCTTAAAACCTAGAGACAACATTTCCCATGTTCTCCACAGGTTTGCCCAAGCAGTGTATGCAATCATCTGTGTCCCAGTCAGTAGAGATGTTGTTATGGTGGCCAGTTTGACCAACTACTTCTGGCATTAGTGGAAAAAAAGGAAAGAGAAAAATGTGAAACATGCTTGGTAGTATTTACTGTCTAGGCCCTAAACCTTGCAATGTCCTCAATTTTTTCTAGGGGTTCTCTAAAACCCTAAGAGCTCACTTCTCAGTTCTAGCAACCGGAACTTTAAGAAAACACGAAATACCCTGAGGCTTAGGACGCAGTCTGACAAGGTGGTGACAAGCCTGGTCTCCAGTTCAGAGGAGCAGGATGGTTTCACTTGTTGCCCTCCCTTTTTCTTCCTCATGTTCTCTTCTCAGCCAGGAGAAGAGGGAGGACTTTTGTCATGGACTGCCACACTAAATCATGCCCAGAAACCAAGAAGCCTACAGGCACTCTTGTATCCATTTCTCCGTCTCAGTGTTTGCATCTGAAAGAAATAATAATAGGAAAGAGACATCAAGTGAGCACCATTTTCTGCACTGTTTTATACCCTAAAATCACCAGATTCTGTTTCAGGAATTTTCTTCTGAGATTAATCACTTCATGAGCTCCATTTACAGAGGATTACCATGATTTCTGGTAAAAACCTGGACCCTCTTACTGAACTTTTAGTGGTCAGTTTTTCTAACATTTTTCTAGCATTATTTATTGTGACTTCTCCCTTGTTGCCTCAACAGCTTCTCTCCTATAACACCCCTCATCTTTTTGTCCCCCCCACTCAACTACTCTAAACAGCCCACCTACTCTCACACAAAGTCTATTTACCTCCTGCACCCTTATTACCTTATGCATCTGGACCTAATAGCCACCACCCATTTCATAGGATCATGGGATAATTCAGGTTGAAAAGGACTTCAAGAAGGGATTATCCCTCTATTTAGAAGCTGTTGGACCTCATCTAGAGTACTGTGACTGATCTGTCTATGCCAATTAGTACAATAAATATATCTATCAACTGCAACAGGTTCATCATAGGGCCACAGTGACAGCTGGGTGCTGAGCACTTGCCCTGGGAGGGGAGGCTGCGGGAGGTGGGCTTGTCCAGCCTGGCTTCAGGCAGCAACAGCCCTCACTACCTAAGGGAAGGACATCAAGAACAGAGATATGCTCTTCATAGTGAGGCATGGCAGGAGGACAAAAGGCAACAGGCATGGGCAAACACCCATTTCATGAACTCCCAGGATGAGCCTGTGGCCAGAGGAACACATGTCATTTTGTTTGGATGGTATTCCCTTGCCTGCACTATTTAGAAAATCAAAAGATTTCCTGTTAAGTCTACAAATCTATACAAATTAATGCAAAAATATCTGTTACTAACATGGTACATCAATCATCTGAAATCCCCCTCCCACAGCCAGTAACAGTATCAAAGAGTTTATTTCTGCTATTATTAGGTATATTGTTTACAACAGCACAGAAGACCACAGAGAGAGTTAAAAAGATATTTGCCATCTCTCATTAGCAATGTCAACACTGTCTCTTGGGTAAAAGGATCTTTGAGCAAAAGGGTAAAATCTTCCATCTGGAAGGTTTGAAAGTCTTTCTGAACAGTCTTTGCTGTCTGATTCCTATTTTGGGGAGGAGGGTTGTCTTATACATCAGTTTCTCTTACTAGAGGCAGGATCTGATTTGTGATTTCTCTGTTTTCCTCTCTTTCACAAAGGGGCAGTTACAAGTCATTCACTCTATGTTGTTTATAATTTTCTGTGTTTTCAGAATAATTTTCAAAACACTT
This sequence comes from Athene noctua, assembly GCF_965140245.1. Lineage (NCBI taxonomy): Eukaryota > Metazoa > Chordata > Aves > Strigiformes > Strigidae > Athene > Athene noctua. The sequence continues at coordinate 65,617,774 of NC_134039.1, forward strand.
TGATTTTCTTTTCAGCTGTGAAAGAATAATCTAAGACCAAACATGTTATTCTTTGAAATTAACTCACTCACTAAAGCTGTTTTCCCTATAAATTTTACTGAAGTGGATGATTAAGAACTCTTCTCTACAAATAATGTTTCATGCAATACAGCTGTAATGAGACTACAGTCTGGTTTTTTAAATGGATGAACATTTTTATTAACTGAAAAATCACTTCTGGCACACTCTATATTTAAAACTTAATGAGACTTTGAAATCACAATAGTGGTTTCACATATGGTTAGGGAGGTTAACTCGAAAGGCTGGTTACTTAAGTCTTCAAAGTTGACTCTGACCTTCATGTTCTTCTCGGAAACCATTTAAACCTAAAGGACAAGCTTTACTAAGAACATGAACTTTGGAGTTAGATTCTATATACTCCCTATTTTCATGCCCTGCACAGAGCAGATGCAGGATTATTTGGTCCTAGTGGATTTCTGATGTCCTTTAAAGAGCAAAAAACCCACCTTGAATGGCAGTCATCCATGCACATCTGCAAGTGGATTAGAGAAAAAAGGAATATAACAAATAAGAAATAAAATGGAGACTGTGATGAAATAATAAAAAATATGTAAAGTGAAATGCTTCAGTAGATGTGTGATCTGTATGCCAAAGTCAATGAAAACAAAGTTCTAAAAAGTCTTCTTCCCTAGCCAGCACAAGGCAAAAGCACAGCATTCATGAGAAACTCCTAACCCACAAAGTTACTCTCGAGCAATGGGCAAGCTTCGACCTCATGACTAGCCAGGAGAAACAGGTTAAAGAGATCCAGAATGACACCCTCAGGGAACCCTGTGAAGACCAGCCCACTTGGGAGATATACATGGAAACACTGCAGCTGTGGAATTCATGTTCCTTCAGGGTTTTTGAAGCTCAGGAGGTTTTAGACATAGTCAGTGATAGGTTCCACTAAGAGACATTTTGCTTATGTATTTCTTTAGCAGAAGCTTGAAATGAAGACACATAGCAGGTGCTGGTTCTTCTCCAACAAACTGATACTGTCTTAAGTTATGCTTAAGACACAAATAGTTGTGACATCTTCTCCTTTCTCTGGGGCCTGGTAAAATAGTCATTCAATTATCGATTACTCTGAATTGTTACACAGGACCCCTAGGATGAGCACCTGTGTGGTCTGGGGTCTGAAGACAGGCTACTCATTTGAGTACAGCCAGAGGTGAATCATTAGATGGCACTACTTTGAACCTATGTCCAGCATGGCAACATGCCCAACCCACCCTGTCCTACTTCTCAGTGCTACTTAACTCTCTCTCATTTCTACTCTGAGCTAGTAATGCTGCTTTCAGTGATGGACTTGTTGTGCCAATAGACTGAAATACCATCTAGCCAAAGCCCTGTGTTCTACTGTACAAAGTGGATATGCCCAGAAGCACTTTCATTGTTTACCTCCAGACTGTTGTACCTTAGAGGCTGGCAGGCAACTGTGGTTTGAATGTTCTACATTAGAGAATAGTCAAAAAGAAAGAAAATCACCTGACAGTACAAGAAGGCTGGATTGAGAATTTGATTTTTGCTGTGTATTCATGTAAGAATAGCAGTGAACTATAATGATACCTATGAAGAAGCTGTAAGATGATCCCTGTTAATCCCAATGGGTGGTTCTTACAGTCACGGTGTCTGTTGTCCTCCTTTAGAGAGGCATGCAACCAGACTAGAGTGGAGGACAGGCCTTCCGGGTAGATCACTTTAAGCCTTGCTGACTGATTGGAAAAGTGTGAAGTCTTTAGACTGGCACATTCTCCTTGACTCTCACCTTTCACAGAAGCAGAAGCCCATCAGAAATATCCTGCTCAGAAAGGAACTTTCTCACCTTTCTATGCTTTTTTACTTTGTTTTGTGCAGGTCTTTTTCTCCTCCCAAATTCTCCAGCTTAGTGCACATGAGAGGGAAAATATGATCTGGCCCTAAAAGAGCTGCACTGTACAGTAGTTAGGAAGGGCTAACTGCAGTATTTTGAAGGCCAAAAAGTCCTACATGACACAGGTCTGTTGTGAAGGAGAAGAGGACTTACTAAGCTTCCGAACAAAACTCATTTTTTACAATAAGTTTGGTGAGACACTGGAAGAGGCTGCCCAGAGAAGCTGTGGATGGTCCATCACTGGAAATGTTCAAAGTCAGGTTGGATGGGGTTTTGAGCAATCTGATCTGGTGAGACATGTCTCTGCCCATGGGAGAGGGGCCGGACTAGATGAAGGTCCCTTCCGACCCAAACAATTCTATGATTTTGTGATTTATGAAAAAATATTTCAGCCTCCCAGGTAACAAGCCAGAGGCCTTTCAATAAAAAGAAGCCATGTTCATTTCCTGAGTATTAACTGGTCCAGAGTACAAATGTACTGAATAGTCTCTGTATAGATACAAACAAACAGATGATGTTTGAAGTCTGAAATAGAAAGATATCATGAGAATTTTTTCCTATGACAGAACAGCACCATTAAAACTTTTAAACTAAGCATAAAAAACAAAAAACCAAAAAAACCCCAGCCAAAAACGACCACCCAGTTGAGCACTTAAAATTATCATCAGAGGCTTTCATTTGAGAATTATCCCTTTTACCCTTTCTTTGATCTTCAGAAAAATTACATAAAGGATCAATTCTTTCTCCATTTGGAAACACTTGAGATGGTGCTAAAGATAAGACCCGTTGTCAGGAGACAGGGGAAAGGGAAGGAGAATGGGGAGGAAAAAGGGGAGACATTTTGCTTTTTTTCTGCTGGAGTCTGATACCACTTGCCTGAATACAAATTAGAGAAAGTCACATAAAAGCAAGAGATAACAAATGCAGCCCCTGTTTCTGGTGTAACTCTCTGCTGAAGAATGGCAGATGCATGCATAGCCTTATCAGTCACAGATGTATACAAGCATCAGGTTCTTTAAAGTTTTTCTTTTAGTTGCCTTTTTGGCCACAGGCTTAGAATAATATTGCAGAGGATTCAAGCTTAGTCAGCTGAACCAGACTTCCATTAAAGAGAAGGCCTGAACAAGACAAGAAAGTAGAAGAAAGAAGACAAGGAAGTTGAAAAAAGGTGATATTCAGGAAAGACATAATGGATGTGATCTAGTCAGGTTCTGGCTGTCTGAGCGGGTGACACCTCTGGGCTTCTGAAGGCGCAGAGTTGTCACCATGGGTCCCAAAATCCTAAAGGTCAGAGTGTGGCAGTCACCACAGTAAAACTTGCTCCTTTCACTCCATCTGCTCTCCTGTCATTGATACATTGATAGGCTCAGCCACCCATGCTTTCATTATTAGATCCAGCATGCAGCACATAAAATTTCAATAATTAATTCCCAATTTCTCATTTGTCTTCTTTATCAAACACAGCCTTTGGAGGATAGCAATTTGAATCTTGGATTCTGCTAATCTCATCTTTTTCTCTTTAACCCTGTCTTTACTTGTATAAACTATTTTAGATAATGGCTTGACTTTGCTTTTGGTTTTTTTGGAGACTTGGAATAGAAATTTCTCATCATTATACTCTCACCTTCTTTAAAAGATCTGGAGACTTAAGTCCTTCTTGCAGGTAACAAAAAGAACCATAATAGGAGTTGCTAAAGAAGTACTGATATGTTTCCCCTTACTAAACCATCAGTGCCATCTTGCCCTCATTCCTGTATGGTGAGCATCCACTTTACCTTCTTCGGTGAACTTCCTTCTGGAATCAGTAAATACCATTTTTCATTGGTTCAACTTTAAAAAGATTTAGAGGATAGGAATGTAATAAACCCTCATCAACATGGTTTTAGGGAAATAGCTCTTGTCAAATAAACCTGAATTACTTTCTAAAATTATATTACAACTTTGATTAAGTGTGTCGTGTCTCCACAGTTATCTTTGACTTTTATGGATCTGTTGAATTAATATGACATTACAGTGATCTAAAAATGGGTGCTTTATAACATAAATGCAATAAGGTAGAAAGTTAACTCTATTTGTAGAAAACATAATTGCCAATAAAGTACCTTCAGTGACTGTGAGAAAGTTTCAATAATCAGGACTTCAACTGTTTTCACAAGTGATCAAGGAGTAAATTGTAATTCTAGGGACAAGGACTGAAAAAGTGGTAAACAGTAATAGAGAACAGAGCAGACAAAGCCCTCTGATTGCATACTAATCTGAGTCTATTCAAAGAAATTGGGGTGGCCAAAGGATAATTCTTCCTCTTTAGAAAGAAGAAAGGAAGTCTAGACTTCCCAAATAGGGGAAAGGATGGCAAAAAAGTCTGAGGGTACAGTAGACCAAAACTATAGCAACAAAACCCAGTTTACATTAGCTAGGGTTTTAGATGAAAAAGATTAGTAAACTGATTAAGTGCTATAGGTATTGGTGAGTGAAGACTGAAATATGGTCTGTGGTTTAGGGCCTATTTTTAAAAAGAATGTTGAAAACTGGAGAAGATAAAGCAACGAAAGTTTTGGAGAGCTGTAGTTACAGAGATAACAAGCCCAGCCACTTTTAGCTTACCAAAATGAAGAGCAAAGACTGGTAGGTAAGCACTTTCAAAGGGAGAAGCTACTGAATAGTAATGCAGTTTTTAATTCCAGCAGTGAAAAATCTATCAAGAACCAGTGGTGAAAGAAAGAAAAGGAAGGAAGGGAAAGAGAGGGGGAAGAGGAGAGAAAAAAGGAGGGACAGACAGACTGAGGCAGACAGGGAGATAGATTAACTGCAGAACTATGTTTGAAAAAGCAGGTGATTAACCATTGAAACAAACTACCAAATGAAAAGGTTTACTCTTCATCAGTTGGGGTTTCCAGATTAAATCTACATCGTTTCTCAAACTCAGCTTTTAGTAGAAAACAAACTATATGTTCATAAAGAAACTATTATCACTTCAATATAGGGTATCCTTAATTGTCTGCGACACATGGAAAGCCACATCAAATGATCTAAGAACTTCTCCTGTGCCTTGAAGTATTTGTAAATAGTTGTTGGTAGTTTTGAGATTAATGGTTAATTTAGATTGCTCAAAACCTTGTATTAGGCACTATTTCCTCCTAGTTAAAATGTTTCCAGATGTAAGTTGAAAAAAAAAGGAACTGAGTATGTGTTTCACGCTTCTTTTATTTATAGTCACTTCTTGCATGGCATAAATGGTCTGCTGTTTTCTTTGAGTGGGCATGCTGAGGAAGCCTGTTGCCTTCATGATCTAGAGCAGGAGTTTGAAATGTGGCACAGGAAAACTTTCTTCTGCTGGCCACAAAACATCTGTGTTTGACCAAATTGTATGCTTCTGAGAATCACCATTTGCACATTGTTAACGTGGCAGACAGGAAAAGTCATTTCCAATAGAAAAGGCAAATTTAATCCTGCTAATGATCCCTTTGTTTTCTTAGTTTCACCTCATGGACTGCTAAGCACAACCTCACCAGGCACGTTCAGAGCTTGGACAGTATGCTCCAGAGCAGGCTTTTCTGTCATTGCCCTTCCAGGACACGGTGTTGGGTGTCCATGGCAACGTTTTGGCAGAAGGGGATGCTGCAGGGGCAGCCTTTGTGAGAAGAGGCCAGGGCCTGCCCTCTGCCAGACACAGCCAGTTCCAGCCAGCTCAAACAGAGCCACCGCAGGGCACAGCTGAGGCCCTCGGCCAGCCTGCTGGCCCCTCTGTGATAGCGCATTTAAGAAAGGGGAGGAAATGCCAGACAGGCAGAGGAGGAGGAGAGAACAAAAAGCGTGAGAAATAGCTGAAGGGACACCAAATGTCTTTATCTTGGCCCATGAGCTTAGTCGCTTCTGTTATTCCTGTTTTCCCCGTGTCCTGTCCTGCTGAGGACAGGGGCCAAGCAGCTGGGTGGAAGTTTGTCTGCTAGCTAGGGCCAACACACCACACACATTTTGACCATTATAGTATCAAGTGTCAGAAGGGAGCCTGAGGAGCAAATCTGCCTGTTTGGAGGGAACCAGGGCAAGGTCAGGTTGCACCCTTTTCCTCCTTGTTCTTTCCCAAGAGGTGCAGCAGAATGTGCAGTATATGGTCTCTTTTTCAGCACGCAACTGAAGGGACATGAGCTAGATCAGCTAAACTAAATTCTCAGACCAGCACTGGCACACCGCTGGCTGGGGCCAAGAAATACTCCTCTACATAACTCTTGGCCATAATTCAGGCATTAGCATACCACTCCCAAGAGGCAAACTGAGTGAGTTGACCCAGTTTTGGCAAATAAGAGAATTTACTGGTATGGACACAGCTTGTTTCATATCAGTTGATCTCAGTGTCAAAGACCAACCCTGGTCACACTGAGTTTGCTATCAATGACACACCTATGTTGTCCTCAGGAATTAGCCCAGGTGAATAAACATCTATTTGCATTTATTGGGTTAATAAAGTTAGTTACACCCTCAACTGGCATTAGCCAATATATTTAGCTGAAGGCAATGGAGCAAAATTGATTTATACCAGTTTATTTTGGGCTCCTGTGGAAATACTGTACCCCTTTCTGAGCTCCAGCCCCAAGAATCAGTGCCAGTGGTGAAGCACTAATTGTTAGGTTTAAAATTCAGAAGTTTAATAAAAGGAAAACCCTGATGTTTTATGTTTGAATAAGTATCATAACTTCAACCTGTTTCCTAATTTCATTTTGTCTTGAACAAATTATTGCAGTGCTCACCTGGAAGCCCTGGGAATCTGGCTTTCAGTGCTGTGCTTCAGAAGTTTTCAGTACTCTCTAAAAGCTCTTTCAGAAGATTTTGACCCTGACATAAGGTGGCATTGAAATGACAATCATTAAACCTCGGTCAGATAAGGCAGAGATGTTCCTTGGAACTAACTGTCTCTTAAATTTTAATGTTCTTGGGCAAAAAATATTTTCCATTTTTCTAAGCATTGCATACTGTTCCTGTTGATCTCAATGAGTCATTTAACTTTGGACTTAAAATCTGTTTATTTTCAGAGTCAAAATTTGACTTATAATTATGCTGTGTGAGAATTAATGCATGTATTTGTGGTATGTAATTTTAAATGTTGCAATGCCTTGAGACCTTGAGAAAGATCACGTGTACTTGCTTAAAAAGGCACTTCTGGCGTGGGTACAACTTAAGCAAACAGTGTAGGCAAATAAGTAATTGTAAGTAATCAAAAGAGAGTTCTCCACTACTAAGAGCTAATATATATTATTGTTCCTATCACCATTCCTGGAGCCAGAAGTTACAAAACTAGATTTCCTAATTTGACTTATTCATGAATAAATAAAAAGAACCCAAGCCTTTTTTAAGATTTCTTTTCTGTTTTTTTTTTATTTTGAAATTAATACAGTCAAGTTTGTTCCCATCTTCCATATTTCTTCTCCCAACTGAGCAGCTTATTCTACTATCAGTGGAATGCAACAGATTGTGAAGGAGTCAAGGAGACGTTTGAAAATAGATTTGTTCAGCCATACACTGCAAACAGCACATCTGTTATTGACAGAGCGAAAATAGAGCCTGCAAGAAGATAGCACTAAATATAATTCAGACTCAGGAACAGTATACTTGCCTAGATTTTACTTTCTTATTTTGCTTAGGTAAAATTGTCTCCACTTCAATACAACTGCCACAAGCAGACACAGAGGGCCCGTTTTAAAGGTCCCTAAGCAATGAAAGACACCATTCAAAATCATATATTACAAGCTCATTTCACATCATGCTTGTGACACCTTCACATATGTGAAAAATCTTTGTTAAAAGAACGTAGATATTGCAATGAGAACAGCTCAAACTGTTGGGTCATTGAGGTTATCAAGTCTCAGTAGACATGCCTCATTTTTTCACCTGGAAATGTTACATTAGAAGAAATTGAACATTTTAGCACTTCTTTGATCTCTAGAGAGTTCAGCTTTCTGTGCAGCCTGTGTGTAAATTATTTTGATGCAATCTGGGAATTGATGGACTCTTTCCATATGTATCCAAGAAATCTCTTGAAAGAGCTACAGAAATCTTGGGAAATATCAGAATTGAAGCTATCCATAACAGCGTTAATTTGACTCCTGGGATGTAGTCCTAATTCATATCACCTTACTTGAACTATCTAAAAGATTCTCTCCAGCCTTATCTATTTTTCTGTGGCCCTTCTACAACTGGTGGGGAAGACAGGCATGTCCAGATGGGGTGACAGAGATCCACAGTGGGTTGATAAGGAATGAGATTGGACTAGACACCAGTTTCTGTACGGCTCAAGTTAGGTGAAAAGATTTGCAGCTTTTGTATACAGCTATTTTTTGCACTCTTGACATTCACATTCCACATATTATACATCTGCATTTTTTTCATAGACCCTCCTGCTTTCAGAATGCACAGCCATCGCTGAACAGGCACCATCTCAATGGATTTCCCTAATCCATTTGGAAAACACATTTCTTGCCCAGGCCTTTCTGGCTGCACATCACTCAAACCCACACTGAGTTGGGTTGCTCATGTTCTCATTACTGGGACCATTGGCATTTTTGAGGGGAGAAGCCAATAACTTGTGTGTCAGGTGTTCAGTAACCTGCTAATGGAAGGCAGAGCTGTGGTCTCCAACCTACAGCAGCCATCGCGGTTTGTTACCAGCTGATGGCAGGACGCTGCTTCCCACCCCCAATTTCCAAGTGTCCAGTCAAAAGCAGCACTACAGCAAACACTGCTGAGAAGACTGAATACAGGCTAGCAGTTGGGAATGTTTCACCCTCCCACAAAAACACGTCTGACTGGGTGAGTGTTGACACAGCTGCCTGCAGCACTTTAAGTCCTCTATCTGAGGATCAGATAGAGGACTTAAATTGCCTCTTTGGCTCTTTTTAGGAGCATCACATTTGTCCACAATTCTCAGGCCAGCACTGGCCTAGCAGAGATCTCCAGACCTGCTAAGACTTGGAGAAGGCTTTTTTTATTATTAAAAAATTAGATTTCTTTACAATGTAAATTAATTGAAACCGCAACCAGCCTTCAAAGAGAAAGCAGAGTAATTACATTGCTACAAGGTAGTAGTTGAATTACTGGTGTAAAGAAGTACTCGTACATGTAACACTCCCAAAGGTAATGTTATTATCAGGCTATATGTGATACAGATGCTATTGCTTCCCAGGCTTACTGCGTTCTCCTTTAATATAAATAGTCTTCCTGTGTTCCTGTTTTCACTGACCTATTTACATAAGGATTTTCAGTCACTTCAGAAATTCATCACCTGCAAGGCTAAATATAAGTCGCATGGTGAAGGGATGGAGAAAGAGGCTTTCTAGAGCACAGCTGCCCCTGATCTCGTGCTCCAGAACACTTCTCCCCTCCTCACAGCTAAATTTTATTTAAAACTGGCAGTTAAACTGATACTGTGAGGTCTTTCTTAGCCTTAAGTATCATTTGCTTTAGTGTACAAACTGAAAGTTTCACAGTTATGTTCCTATCACCATTCTGGTGTAGCACATCCAGTCTTGGATGCACTACTGTGAGGTAAATATCACCTACTTCCTTCTGTAATGTATTCACAGTAGCTGGTAACTCTTTCTTCTACTACTTGCCATATATATATATATATATATATATATATATATATAATTTTTTTTTAGAATTATAGTTATGTGAAAATACCCTTGGTAAAAACAAAATTACATAGACCAGGAAATATTAGAGAAAAAAGGGATAGGATATCAGGTTTTCTCCATCTGGTAAGATTTTGTCCATCGCAATGCAATTGCCTGAGTTTCTCCATACTGTTATATTTTATTTTCTGAATGGTAAAATTCACAAAATATATGAGAATAGATCTATCATATCTGCGCAGATAAAACAAAATGCAGAGTAAGATACTCTCAGTGGAGATTTTAAACTTTTTCTACTATGCTTTTTAATGTCCTCCATAATTTGACTTTCTGGATCAATAAAAATCATTCTGCTCTCTATTCTGTTTCTTGGGACAGGTGGGGGGGGGGAGTGGAATCTCATGTAAGTGATTATCATGAGCTCAAACAGACAAAAAGTAAAGATAACTCAGGCAGGGTCCTTGTGGGGATGGTTTCATCATATGAACAACCTGAATCAAAGGTTCATCACTGATGAAACGTGGAAAGCTTTTTTTTCCCTCCAGTTGTCATGTTCCATCCCTTCTGCTTTGTTCCTTCCCCCTCTTCTCTGTCTCCATCCCTTGCTTCAGCTCTGAGGATCATCTGAGCACCAGATTTTCATGGCTTGTTTCCATGTCACTGTATCAACTGGGAGAGAAGCTATTATCACAAGAATAATATTATTCCACATTTGGCAATACTGTATCGCTTACTTTATCTGTTGCACAGCACTCAATGCTGGCATGTTAGGTAGGCAAATCAATCTGTCATCTTAAAATGGTTACTACTTTATTTCCTTTTCTTTACATTTAAATGTCACGTTGCTCTGAGTGCTTTCAGTGCATATTTCAGTGCTTGCTTCAGTGCAGGGCTCACTGCAACAGCAGGATCATGACCACTTCACCAGGGCAACTAAATCAGGAACATGGCTTCCTTTGCTAAAAATATAATCAACAGGGGGAAAACCAAAGAGTGATTCAACCCACGTACTATCGTCTGACTTGTCCTGCAAATATGGCTCTTCCCCTTTTGACACAGCAGAAGCCCACACCAGCTGTACTCCTATGAGATGTCTACATCAAGCTATGAAGTTCACCAGGATGAATCTAAGCATGTACCTGCAATGAGAGGAAATTGGAGGCTGAAACCACAGCACCTGGTGGCTGGCAACATGATTTTGTCATGGCTGTGCCTGGGTTATCAATCTTATCCCTGAAGTACTCTTGTTTCAGTTTCTCAACAACTTTTTGAAACAGATTGGTGCGAGGGAATATGTTTTAAATGCCTGGATCAGCAGAGCCTGGGCTTTTATTAATAATAGAAGAGTATTAGGAAGCAATTGTCATAAACTCAGCATGCTGCCTTTCAGGTGTTTCTACAGAGCACTGATTTCAGACCAGCTCACACTGCTCACCTATACACCATCGAGATCCTTATATTTTGCCAAGGATTTTCTTCAGAGAGGAAAAGAGTAACAGGCACCTTGTAACTTTGTTTAGATTCATCTGCCAAGTTAGGGATGGTAGAGCAGCTGCAGAGATATGAATCACTATGTCCAGAGGGTATGTGTCAAGGTGATGTGCAAGCCTCAGCTAGCTCTTCAGGCACAGCAGATGAACCCTGAGTCACATACGGGTCAAATGTGGTGTCCCCAAACGACCTGTGACATTGCATGGGTGGTTCATCTCGCAGACAAGGTTGTGCTTTTAAATGCAAATGCAAACCTTTTCCTGAAGCAAAAAGGCAACTGCCAACAAGTTATTTTTTCCTCCATTTTTCATGCTGTAAACAACGATTTGTGTTTGTTTGTTTTTAAAGACCATTGTGAGGACAAGTAGAACTGGAACTGGAAGATCTAGTATCCCCTATGCTGGCTAGAGTGACCAGAAATCATCCAGGCATGCTAGTACAGAATCAGGTCCTCGTTAATGAGGTGAACTGCAATAAAGCATGTGCATTTTTGTGAAAACCTCCAGGACCAGAAGAGGCCAGAAAGCAGCACTGAGTGTTGCTGCTGAATGCTTCCAGGGCAGGAAGAGCCATGTGGAAGAGACACTGGCCAGAGTGAGAGCTGCCTACCAATCCGCATCTAATTAAGCCTAATGGCAGTCAACAAGCTGTCTCTAATTACACCTACCTAAAAGGCTTGTACAGTCAAAAGAGGCCACATGCCCTTTTGTTGTCTTGGCAATAGGTTATAAGGTGTTTTTTTCTTCTTTGTTGTAAGGGACCTCTGTGGCTGTGTTTCTAAAAGCCTGGAGGGAGAGGGCCAAGAGCATGGAGAAGGAGGAGGGCTCGGCACTGAGGACAGATATTTCACAGAAGTTGTGTGTTGCTTGGACCAGAAGCTGCTGGACTCCACACCCAGCAGAAATTATATCTTTACCTTTCAAGCTGAAGAGAAAGTTCCACGCTGACAGGCTCTGTGCTACCCAAGTGCTGTCTAAGAAACATCTGTCCTTTCTTTGATCAATGAAAGCACCTTTGCTGGTAGGTTTGGGCAGCTGGGCTGAGCTCCAATGATGCCTCCTTCTCAACTTCCATATAAATTTTTCTGAGCAGTCAAAGCAAGGCCAGCGCCACAACAGTTTTACCACAAAGGTATGCTGGTCCTGAACAGCCACTTCTAACACTGCATAGGTGGTGTAGTATCAGCTCAGTAATTAGCAACTACACCCTCAGCAACTGCAGTTGTTTGATAAAACAGCCCTGAGTTATTAGGATTCTGAACTCTTGCGTCCTGGAGGACATCAGCCCAAACTTAATCAAGGAAATAAACTGATAGCTATTAAGAGTGTTTGATAAGCTTGCTGTTCATATCAAAGGCATGCAGAGAAGACCATGAGCAGGAAACTATTTCCCTAACTGAGTGCTAAAGGCACACGCCTGGGAAGTAAAATGGTTGAGGTTCAGTCCCTACTCCAGTGGCTTTCAAAGAGCTCAGAGCAAAACCAGAGCAGTTAAAACAAGAGATGCTTTGTCCAGATCAGCCTGTATCTCGAACACTAGTTCAGTTCCCTTCTCAAAGGTAGACAGAAAGGATCTGAACTCAGATTTCACTCCTTTCATGGCTTACACCACCATGCCATGCTGTCATGACAACTGAGATGTATATATAAGGGACATTGCTACCACTTCTCCCACTTTGTGACTCAACCCCTTTGATTTTATCAGACCTGTTCAGAAACAAATCAAAACAAGGTTATAATCTATCCTCATGTTTTATTTTGACAAAAGCCTGTCCATGCAGGATAAGCCTTTGCATGCAGTCTGTCTGCTCCTTTCACCTCAGGGAGTTTAGGAGTTGAAAAACAGAGATGAAGGCAGTGAGGATGGTCCAAGGCAGCAAACAGTTTCTGTATAAGAGAATACCTAAGAGATGAGGAGTCTTCAGGATGGGAAAAGACAAATGAGGAAGACTGCAAACAATGAATGGTGCCTTGAAGAGGTGATGAGGTAATGATTACTCACTGTGTCACACCACACAAAAAGCTACATGGCACCCACTGAAATTATCAGGTGTCAAATTAGGAGGAGAGAGCAGGTATTTCTTTGCACAGTGCATAATTATATTGTCACAGGCTGCTGTGCAGGCCAAAAGTGTAGATAAAGTCAAAAAGTCATTAGAGATATTCAGTAAGGGCTGGTCCACAGGTAAAAATTAATTAAAAACATTAAATAGTAGTCTTAATTCAACCTCTGACTCAGGAAAGCAGGGGAGGATAGATCACTGTTCACATACTCTCTTGCGCTTTCTCTGAGCGTTACTGATGAAGTGCCGTAGTCACTGTGACAAACAGGCTACTGGGCTAACTTCTCTGTACAGTGAAGGTGAAGATGTGAAGCTCCTAGTCTGATGTTAATTTTCTTTTATTTTTGGCTGAGTACATCAGGTTTTTACACAACCCGTAGCACAGACATGGGATACACAGAGACACACAGGACAGAGCAACCATCCCAACTTTCTAATACCACTGCTAGGTAAACTCACTAATTCCAATGTTTTCAATACATGTGCCCTAGAACTATACCTGTACATGCAAAAGCATTACATGAAGAACATTAATTTCTATCTCTAAAGCTACCACAATACAAGTATTTATAGCTGAAAAATGAGTACTCCAAGACAATCACCGTATCAAACAGAACAATAATACTCCACACTTTCTCCTGGTAGGTTATATTTAACTTTCTACCACTGCACTACTTTTTCTGTGCCGTTTCCTATATTGTCCCCAATATGTCGTTGTTTGAGAGTTCAGACTTACAGAAAGGTAAACCAGATGTTTCTGACGCATTAAGGAGCAAATTAAAAAGCTTGTTTATTCATGGATAAACACTGCCATTCCTTTCCATAACATCCTCATCTATCTTGGGATGAAATTTGGTCCACTGCCTAGCACTACACAATATCTTACAGCCCAGCCTGGGCTTCTGCCAGAAAGTCAGTGTTTAAAAATCACCTAAGGGAACATCTCAAACTTGTTTGGCATTTTGACTAATGGAGAAATCATAAGCTGGGGCAGGTAATGTGGGAATCTTGACTAATTCTTGTAGTAATTCTTTTTCCTCTTCATGAAGGACCATCCATTAGGTAGTGCTCAAAATGGCTCATTTTACTCTCCTGGACATTATACCCTCTCAGGCTGTCTACTATTGAACCTGTCGCTGAATGTCCATGCCCAAACATAGCAACACCTGCTCCTCCAAACCTCAGTGATGCTGAGGCAACACTGAAATTTTTACAGAAGGCAGACCCAGTACAGTGACCTATATCAAAAGAAATCCTTTCCTGTTATAAGAAAGCTTGACATCTAGTAGCACAAGTTAGGAAGAAATAATGTAGGTTTCAGTTAACTTTTGAGTTTCTTGTACAGCTCTCCCTAACTTAATGAACTGTGGGAGATTTTGTGCTCTGTCTATACTAAGCCCATGCTGCCTACTGTGGAAAATGCACCGAATTTTGCTTCCAAAAGAAAGGTTTCTCAAAGGGGCTTGCCTTTTTTTTTCCTGAGGAATCAGACATTTGGACCTCTAAAAATCTAGCATATTCAACATATCTCAGACATCTTAAACAGATGTAAAAAGTCACTTCAGGAGAATTAAGCCAGCTGGAGTTTTAAAGAATACCATTTCTGATAGATAAAAAAATCATAGGATACAGGGGATGTACATCACATGCTTGTGATACTTCTGTTCAGCTATGCTGAGCAAAGAGCAACAAAGGAATGAAAAAAGTTACATGTATCAGTTTAATTAGATTGACTAATTGTTTCAGTTTGAAATAAGCATTAAGCATGGGACAGCATATTCAATTTCCTTCAAAAATTACTGAGAAAAACAGATATCATCACCATCTGCTGGAAAAGAAGCTGGGAGAGTCATGGGAAAGCTTGTTTGATGCTCTTGTGAACAATAAGTCTCATCAGGTGCCTGAGGAAAGTGGCAAAGCTTAGCTTAGCTTTTCTACAGGTTCTTTCATTTCATCTTTGTTTTCACTAAACTGTTCACATGATGTCTCTCAGTGGCCTAATATAAAAATGGTCTGAACTACGGGAGAATAAAAGGACGAGCAGGAAGCACATGATCTCTGAAGGGGAAGTGTGGCAGGAAGCAGCACACACCTGGCTGACCTGGTTGCTTTCCCCAGGAGCAGGGTTTGGGGGCATTCCTGGTGGACTTCCTCATCCAAAGGAGTGAGAGGGTAACTTGCTGCTGAGACAGCCTTCAAACTGCAGCACAAAGTAAGATCTTGTGAGCATATTTGCCCCAGGGGGTAGCAGCTTCCTACCTCCCAGGCCCAAGAGGGTGATCTGTCTCTGGGTGACCTTTCATCTGGCAGAAAGTTATTTCCCTGGCTGTCCACAAAACACATCTGATTATGTGGGGAATGTGACAGCACCTCCGCATTGGATTAATTCAGAGAACGATAATGAATTTATTCACTTACTAGTCCTGACCAATTCAGGATTTAAAATCAGAAAATAAGGTCAGCTGCAACACAGTGTTACATTTCACATCTGGAATGTGTGCTGCATCTGTGCTCCAGTCTCAAGGCAATTATTTTGATCCCAAACCCGGTTGCTGTAAATAAATCTAATTAATTAGAATGTTTTCCCTTTGCCTTTACAGAAAAAACTCTGTATTTCAGCAGAACCATAACCACCAGAAGTAGGTCCTTGCTGCTATTCTTCTCAGTTGTCCTAATTTATAAGAAATGTTCTTCAGTTAAACCTCCATCTATTTCCCTCCCACACAAACTCAGTTTTATCTCAGATTTCTGACACTAAATCACTTCTATCAGAAAGGCTGCATCAGTTCCCTGAAGCCTTACTTTAATGCTAAGAAAATTAAAACTTGTACATTCTGGAACATTTCTACACTGTTACTTTCCTTCAATTTCTCCTTTTTGACCTTGGTCACAAAAGCAAACTGGTGCTGTTTTCTCTCCTATTGCATTCATTCGAACTGCTTTAGGGTTCATCTTCGTTTTGCTGTTTCTCTAATGAGTAGCACACAGCTTGCAAAAATATTACAAACACTAAAATAAACTGAGCACACTTCCGAAACTCCCTGGCTAGAATTCCCCTCCAGACGAGACACAAAAACGCTTCAAGTAGATTAATATTACCAATAGACATAAACCAGTAGGCTAAATAGTTTCTTGCATTCCTAGGAAATTCTTCTACCTATCCTGGCAAAGTGAAAAATAGACACTACTAAGACTGTACTGCCTGAGCCAAAAAAAAACCCCAAACTCAAATTGTTTAAAAATTTGTCATGTAAAATGTCACACACAACTAAATTTGTTTACGTTAAAAAATGTTTTACGTTATTGTGAGTCATCACCTTTTGTTTTGTATTAAAAGCCACAATTTGGTAGTGGAGACTTCCAGTCAATTGTATGGTGTGTTTCTCTCTTAGCCGCCCAGTTACTTCCAACTATTGCTGCCGGTGATTCCCTGGGCGCAATGGGCAGCACAGGCAGAGAGGGCGCAGGCTCGGATGCAAGAGGGGGTTCTTCAAAACCAGAAACGGGGCTCGGGGATGCAGAAGCCCCTTCCCGCCGCCGCCCCGCCCCAACGGCCGCGGGCGCCTCCGCCGAGGGGCTGAGGGAGGCGGCGGGAACGCGGGCCAGCCGCGCCAACGCTTCGCAGCGCTCCCTGCCCGAAAATCTCCGGGCGCTCACCTGCCTGCGGTTGTCAAACTCCGAAATACTTGTTTAAAAAATACATAAACAGAGACCCCTGGGGCGAGTTTCAAGGGGCGGCCACGGGCCCCGGCCCCGCGGCCCCGCCCGGCATCCCGGCGCGCCCAGAGCGGCGGCTCCGGCTGGCGGCGGGCGCCACCTAGCGGCGGGCAGGTGCCGCCGGCAGCCGCCGGGACAGCGCCTGGTGTCGGGCGCCGCCGTGCCGGCGGGGCGGGCCCCGGGGCGCCGGGCCCCGGCGCTCTCCCCGGCCTGGGGGCTCAGGAGGAGAACGGAAAACAACATTTCCTGGGCAGAGCGGCCTGGCTGGGACTATCTGACCCCAAATCAGACGATTGGGTAGCAACAATAAAACATTTATTTTTAACGCACTTTAAAGGCCAGCGTTTCCAGTTCCACGCCGCCTCTAGCTGGAGCTGCTTGGGAAAGGCTGCTTTGAGCTTTCCCGATCCCCGTTTCTCCAGCACTTCCAGAGGAAGCGCTTAAAACACATCTAGGGGTCTATCAGCGTGCGGCCCGCAGAAACCCCCTGGAGAGGCCGCTAGGAAACACTTAGGCGCCATTTAATGAGGCCCTGGCGTTGGTACATTTCCCTGGTGACACTTTCCACAGGCCGCTTTGGAAATGGTTGGCCAGCCTCCCCTCACGGCTCTGCAGCCTTCAGGGCCCAAGCACTGCTCAGGAAGTAGTGTCAGCTCTGGAATGAAAAAGATCTTGAAGACATTAATTCATGTGGTTTTGCACTGTATGAAAAAAAAAAATAAAATAACCAGGAGTTTTCTGCTGCAACTACTCATGTATACTCATGATACACCCAGCATCATCCATGCTGCTAGTAGCCTCTAGCCTGACCACAGCCATTGAGTTGAGACCGCAAGGCCACATTATCTGTTTATCTGTGTGACAGGTTAATTCTACAATCCATTATTTTCATGGGCAATAAATTTCACAAAGAAGCTCATTTCTTGGTAACAGCCTGAAATATTTCTACTTGCTTTTGCCTTCACCTATATGATAGGGCTGTTGTGCATCAAGGGCTGATAAAACCCCTGTCCTCACACAGAGCTGTACCACGGCTTATAAACATTTCTTGCCAAATTTTTCAAACACATTTGCAACCTCATCGTAGTGCCTCTTTTCAGAAAGCAAGACTTCCCTATAAGCTATTTTACCACTCTGTTAAGAGCTATACTCTGAATAACAGACCTGAGTAGTTGTGAACATTTTACTGAAATGGCGTCTATAGCACTGTAGGGCTGGGAAGCAGTTAGGATGTATAAACCTAGCCTGGCAAAGGAGTGAAAAAATGAAGATGGCGTTAATGCTTTGGCAATCCTACCTGATATAGCAACCCATGTGTTAAGAGTATTTTGTCCATATGATTTTCAAGGTGAAAACATGTGTCTGGTGAAACCATTTTTTCTTCAGTTTATTCAGGTAGAACATACATCATCTAGAAGTTGATTATGATCTTATAGTTACTCTGTGTAGAGCCGTTTAATTCAGAGTTTAAATTTCAGTAGACTTATTGAACATTTATTTAAATATCATGAGAGAAAGAATTTTCCTAGGTTAAAATTCAGATTGATGTGCTGAAGACACGAGCTGTCAAGACCTTAATTTTGAAGTCCATATCTTTTCTTTATTTATTAACCCATTGCTTCCCAAGTCATTCTTTAAAACAGACTGACTTGGACTCTTTGTTGCTGGGCAAGTATAAGAAAGGTCAGCAAACTTTGAGTGAATGATGAGGTACTATAGATCTCCAGCCAGGTCTCCTTCATGTTCCTGAATGCAATCTAATGTGGCCAGATACAACTTGATGTCCTTTCTTGAGCATTTTTCAAGTGAAAAAAATGCCTATGGTAATGAGTTAAAGCATTTGCTCAAGCTAAAAGGAAAAAAAAAAGCAAGGTTCATATAGGGTGGTTCAAAGTGATAATTAGGTAACAGAAATAGTAGCGTTGACATAATAGCAGTACTTCTAAACCAAATATAATTACTCTGTCTCTTGCAGTATTAACTGAAAATCTCAAAGAGCTGTGCAAACAGCAATCCAGAATGTGAATAATAAGAGAAAAGAGCATTTCTTAACAGAAACGTGCAAAGTGGAGAATGATTTCTCTAATTACTTTGTCCACCTCTCTAGTAGTACAGACTGATGCCTTTGTATTTTGTATACTTGATTTCCAATTCTATACCATGCACAGGGCTATTCCACTTCAAAACTGAACACTTAAAGGGATTAGTGTTTGTTGATTGCTTTCATGAGATAATATAGCCTTGTTCTCCTCTATGCTATTTATCCATAATCTTTTATTTTCAAGGAGAAAATTCTGATTAGCCTTATACTTTGAATAGCAGAATTATTTCCTAGAGTGTGACAATTGTGTAATCATTCAACTAAACCAGTAAACAAGCCAGGACAAATTTATCCCTCGCATAACAATTCTGATTCAATTGAAATAACAACAGTCATAAATTCAATCCACAACAGCAGAGCAAAATGCCCTTGGGGGTTCAATGAGTGAAACTTCTCAGGCCGGAAATACCTGTTCTGGTTTCTTAACCAGATTAATGCATCAGCCTTGCAGAATTTGCTGTGTGTTAAAATACAGCAACATGGCCAGAGACCAATGAAACCAGTTCCCAAACAGGCTGAAATTGCTTTAGTGAATGCAAAGCAGAATTAACATTGTAGCTAATACAGGCATCTGGGCTTGGAAATAAACTATGAAAAGTAGATTTCTAGTAACTCTTTTTTTTTTTTTTTCAGAGATGAACTGAACCTTTAAGGCTTTTTAATTAAAATAGAAAAGATGCATGTGGCCTTTCAGAGAAATATGGGGAGACTTGTAGAGCACTGAAGTCTGAAGAAGCAATGATGATACAATTTCTGTTACTCAGTGGTTTATGCAACAACAAGCTCACAGCCAGAATGGCTTTAATTTAATGCATGGTTAGAAGACCAAGAACGCACAACATGCCCCAGAGCATTCCTGCACCACAGTTGAGATGAAGACTGTGTGGCTGTACCTGGAATACTGCCCAGCATTAACTGCTACCTTCTTTGAAGAACTCTGAAATATGTGAAAGGACTTCCAAAAGGACATAGAAGAATGATTTGAAGCCTAATAACAGAACCTCATACTACTTAGTTTGTTGAAGAAAAAGCTCAGAGTTTGAAGCATCAAAGTGATGTGACTGAAATATCAGTTTAGGAAAAGATTTCTAATAGTCAAAGCTGAAGGAAAAGAAAGATTCTTTAGCTGGAAGCTAAGCCAAATAAAACCATAACAGAAGTAAGGACCACATTTTTCACAGTGAGCATAATTAACTCCTGGAATGATCTACTCAGGGAGCAGGTGTTTTCTCCATCATTCTAAGTCAGTCTGGGGCAGGTATGAGCTTTGCACATTAATGTTTGGAAAGAGACATACCGAGACCTGCTGAAAAACATTAATTCAGCTTGTCCAAACATTGAAACTGCCAGGTTGCCCAGATGCAACAAGAAAAGCTTATGATTCAGTAGTAACTGAAGTAGTAACTGCTGCTGTCTACCAACACTCACACCAGCAGGCTGTGTAGAAGCTATTACCAATATTCCCATGGTTGATACACCATCAGGGAGCTGAGAGGAGGAAGAAGACAACAAGTCCCTTAGATATAAAGGCCCCAGTGCTCTGGCACAGGACCAAGCAGAGGCCTGGGTGTTCTAACAACCAGCCTCAGGAGCTCCTTTTTACTCCCTCCCTCTATCCCTCCCTCCCATCACAGGAGTTCAGCCTCCTGACCAGCACAACCCTGATGCCAGCCACATGACATGACCCTTCTTCAGGAACTGCACTTCGGTTGCCTGCGTGCCTTACCTGGCCCAGGAGTCACTCTCTGACCTGCCTTCTCAGTGTAAGCCTAAAGTAAAACCCCCTCCATGTTAGTCAGACAAGGAGAGGATGTCCTGTGAACATCTGGTGGGACAAAGAGGTGATGTGTGGGGACTTGCGGAAGAAAGTTGCTTTGAGTATGTGGTACTGTTCTGACTGAGAGATATTGCTGTCAGGAGTTCTGTGATGAGGTGGAGAATATCTCTAACTGCTGTAGTGGACAGATGTGGTAACACTGCCTGCCTGCACCTGAATGACCATCACCTGGAGTGTTAGCACCAGTGTGCAAAGACAAGAACCTGGAGAGAAAAGACCGAGAGGGCAGAAGACCTGAAGGAACCTCCTGCCAGGTGTAGGAAACATGAAATGCTTCTTAAATATCTCTCCTGAGAAAGAAAGCATAGATGGTGCTTAAAACACTTCAGTGAGGCTGTGGGTAGTTCTTGGCATTACACAGGTTCACCCAGAGCTGAAAAAGTGTCAGTGTCAGAGCTGCAGGACTTGGCTGGAACTGCTCACAGCCCCAGGACGGTGCCCACCTGGCAAACCAGCACAGGTCCACAGCAGAGCAAGGCACAACTGTAAAACATGAGTCAGTTGTGTTGTTTAAAATTTTCTAGTTAAAACTTCAGTGCAAAACAGATATTTGACAAAAAACTTCAACAAAAACATTAACATTTGGTGACACCTATATATATGATGAAGTATGAGACCATATTAATAATATACTGTACTGCTTGTATAGTCTACATAAAATAATCTAATTTATTCATCGGGGGGGAGGAAGTGATGACTTAAATTCTTGATAACGAAAGGCTACAATGGAATTAGAATTAGCTTCTAGTATTAGAAGCTTCCAAGAAAGAACATTGCATTTGCAATCCTCCTGTGTAAAAGGAAGACTAGGGAAAATGTGGGCCCTCTCTGGAAGGAAATGGGAGACCTGGTTACCTGGGACATGGAGAAGGCTGAGGTATACAATAAATTTTTTGCCTCAGTCTTCACTGGCAAGGGCTCCTGCTACACCACCCAAGACGCAGAAGGCAAAGGCAGGGCTGACTGGGGGAATAAAAAACCACCCACTGTAGGAGAAGATCAGGTTTGAGACCATCTAACGAACCTGAAGGTGTATGGGACCTGATGAGATGCATCTGTGGGTCCTGAGGGAGCTGGCAGATGAAGTGGCTAAGCCACTAGTCATCATATTTGAGAAGTCATGGCAGTCTGGCAAAGCTCCCACTGACTAGAAAAGGGGAAACATAACTCTCATTTTTAAAAAGAGAAAAAGGGAAGGCTTAGGGAACTACAGGCCAGTCAGTCTCACCCCTGTGCCTGGCAAGATGGTGGAGAGGATCCTCCAGGAAATTATGCTATGGCACATGGGAGATAAGGAGGTGATTGGTGACAGCCAACATGGCTTCACTAAGGACAAATCATTCCTGACAAATTTGGTGGCCTACGACAGTGTTACAGTGCTGGTGAATAAGGGAAGAGCAACTGACATCATCTACCTGGACTTGTTCAAAGCATTTGACACTGTCCCGCACATCCTTGTCTCTAACTTAGAAAGACATGGATTTTATGGATGGGCCAGTCAGTGGATAAGGAACTGGCTGAATGGTCGCACTCAGAGAGTTACAGTCAATGGCTCAATGTCCAGATGGAGAGCAGTGACAAGTGGTGTTCCTCAGGGGCTGGTGTTGGGACCAGTGCTGTTTAACATCTTTGTTGTCTACATCAAGAGTGGGATTGACTGCACCCTCAGCAAGTTTGCTGATGACACCAAATGTGTGGTGTGGTCAAAACGCTGGAAGGAAGAGATGCCATCCAGAGGGACCTTGACAGATTGGAGGGGTGGGCCTGTGTGAACCTCATGAAGTTCAACAAGGGCAAGTACAAGGTTCTGCATATGGGTCAAGGCAATCCCAAGCACAAATACAGGGAGCCCTGTGGAGAAGGACTTGAGGGTATTAGTGAATGGAAAACTGACTATGAGCCAGCAACATATATTTGCAGCCCAGAAAGCCAACTGTATCCTGGGCTGCATCAGAAGTGTGGCCAGCAAATGGAGGGATGTGATTCTCCCCCTCTAGTCCACTCTTGTGAGACCCCACCTGGAGTGCTGTGTTCAGCTCTGGGGCTCCCAACACAACAAAGACATGGACCTGCTCAAGTGGGTCCAGAGGAGGCCACGCAGATGATCAGGGGCTGGAGCACCTCCCCTGTGAGGACAGGCTGGGACATTTGGGGTTGTTCAGCCTAGGAAGACAAGGCTCCAGGGAGACCTTATAGCAGCCTTTCAGTACTTAAAGGGGGCCTACAGGAAAGATGGGGAGGGACTCTTTATCAGGGAGTGTAGTGATAGGATGAGGGGTAATGGTTTTAAACTGACAGAGGGTAGATTTAGGTAAGGAAGAAATTCTTCACTGTGAGGGTAGTGATGCTCTGGAACCAGTTGCCCAGAGAAGCTGTGGCTGCCCCCTCCCTGGCAGTGTTCAAGGCCAGGCTGGATGGGGCTTTGAGCAACCTGGTCTAGTGGAAGGTGTCCCTGCCCATGGCAGGGGGGTTGGAACTGGATGATCTTTAAGGTTCCTTCCAACCCAAACCATTCTATGATTCTGTGATTCAATGACTGTTCACAACTCCTGCCCTGTAATTTCAATTTGTGATGGATGTAGTTTTTACATAGCTTATTTTTGAAACCTCAACTTTTAAGATTTTCTTGTCTTTTAAATATTGATAATAATGCACTGTAGCTAAAGTCCCTGTGCCTATGATAAAAAATGTTCTTCTATATTTTATACTGCCAGAAGTGTCTATTACTAAGAAACCTGAATCATATTTTCCATTTCATTTTTCTGAGGAAAAAAATGTCCTGAGCTCTTTCTCCTTATAATTATTATAATTATTATGTTAATTGTTTTCTTAGGAAACTATTCTTCCTTGGAAGACAGACTGGATTAATTCCCCTTTCAGCATTCACAGGATGCACATACCAGTGTTGCGAAATGGCAAAATAATTATGTCAGGCAGCAGTGGACTTCTCTAAAATCAATCTATTTATCTATTTATCCAACTTCAGCAAGGACTTTCATATATTATATTCAGAGTTCTTAGTCAAGCTTGCTCATTGCTATCAAATCATTAGGCTGGAGGCTCTCACCGTGCAGAATGGACTGCCTGGCATGGATACATGGGAGCCAGAGTAAACGGGGTGATCTTCAGATGGGTCCAGTGTCTCAAAGACAAAACATCTTAGCACAGAGAGAAAAGCCTAGAGGAAGTGCCATGGGCTGGTTTAATCAGAATTCAACCCCCAGCCCCCATGTGAAGTCTATATCCACCTACAAAGTAATGCAGCTTAACTACTTGGAAGTGTTCAAGGTAAAGTTGGATGGGGCTTTGAGCAAGCTTATTTAGTGGAAGGTGTCCCTGCCCATGGCAGGGGGGTTGGAACTAGATGATCTTCAAAGGTCCCTTCCAACCCAAACCATTCTATAATTCTATGATACCATGGCTTATTATGGGAAAGGGTCAATTTCTATAGATGCTGTTCTTTTATAATTCTGTCTGTGTGTGTGTGTGTGTCTGGGTGTGGGGTTTTTTACACACAATGAAATGTTATCTCTTTGTGAAGATTCTCACTGTGATTTTAATTTTTCACAGAATCACAGAATCAGCTAGGTTGGAAAAGACCTTGAAGATCATCCAGTCCAACCATTAACATAGCACTGACAGTTCCCAACTACACCATATCCCTCAGCGCTATGTTGACCTGACTCTTAAACACCTCCAGGGATGGGGACTCCACCACCTCCCTGGGAAGCCCATTCCAACGCCTAACAACAGGGTCTGTAAAGAAATGCTTCCTGACATCTAGTATAAACCTTCCCTGGTGCAACTTGTGGCCATTCCCTCTTGTCCTATCGCTTACTACTTGGTTAAAGAGACTCATCCCCAGCTCTCTGCACCCTCCTTTCAGGTAGCTGTAGAGGGCAATGAGGTCTCCCCTCAGCCTCCTCTTCTCCAGACTAAACACCCCCAGTTCCCTCAGCCGCTCCCCGTACGACCTGTGCTCCAGACCCTGCACCAGCTTCGTTGCCCTTCTCTGGACACGCTCGAGTCATTCAATGTCCTTTTTGTAGTGAGGGGCCCAAAACTGAACACAGGAATCGAGGGGCGGCCTCACCAGTGCCGAGTCCAGGGGCAAGATCCCTTCCCTGTCCCTGCTGGCCACGCTATTGCTGATACAAGCCAGGATGCCATTGGCCTTCTTGGCCACCTGGGCACACTGCTGGCTCCTGTTCAGCCGGCTGTCAATCAACACCCCCAGGTCCCTCTCTGACTGGCAGCTCTCCAGCCACTCCTCCCCAGGTCTGTAGCGCTGCTGGGTGTTGTTGTGGCCCAAGGGCAGTCCCCGGCATTTGGCCTTATGGAAACTCCCCCAGTTGGCCTCAGCCCATGGCTCCAGCCTGTCCAGGTCTCTCTGCAGAGCCTCCCTACCCTCGAGCACATCAACACTCCCACCCAACTGGGTGTCATCTGCAAACTGACTGAGGGCGCACTCGATCCCCTGGTCTAGATCATCAATAAAGATGTTAAACAGGAGTGGCCCCAAAACCGAGCCCTGGGGGACACCACTCGTGACCGGCTGCCAACTGGGTTTAACTCCATTTTCCTTGGCATAAGCCTCCAAACTGGACTCAGTAAGATAAGTTAAAATAGATATTTATGTTATATTTAATATGCTAAACTTAAAATGAAAGGCCTAAACATTGCCAACAGAAGCAGCTAAAGATGCTTGAACCGGCTCTGCAAATTCCAGTCTGACCGAGGTCAGTGGCCGTGGCCTTGCTCTGTGCCTGAGTTAATCTAGCTGCTGACTGCATGCTTTGAGTTCTGCCTTGTGCACACCATGCTCTGAACAAGCTGCCTCTCTGTGCCTGTGTCCTCCACAGCCTCCCTACCCCACAGGACCATCTGCGATTAGAGCAGCCAGACATCTGTGGGTGGTCACCTGGAGTCACCGGCCAGGAGGGATATCAGGGGAGGAGGTCCCAGACGGACCTCTGGAGGGGTTTTGTGCACTTGGGAGGCTGGGCGGATGCTCATTGCTATCACATAACTCAGATGTGCCAGATGTGTGCCTCCCAGTGTGAACAAGTAGGGTTTCACACCTCAGTACAAAGGGAAGGTCTATTAAACACCTGTTTTCATGTCTTACAAGATGTCTGATAAGCTTACTTAGACAATTTAAAGAAATGGGTTTCCAAGTTCTCACCTGATCTGTCTGAGACAGGAACCAATAGCTAAAATGTTAAGGCCTGCATAAATCACTTCTGTTTAACACAAACATTTGATATGTTGGCAATTTAAGCTTTAAAATCTGCAAGTTATTTCAGCCAGGTCATTGTGGAAATAATTACAAGGAAATTTCTTTGGAGGGCAGCTACCTTTTCTAATAAGGGAACATTTGCCTGGGTTTTCTTTTTCTGAATGTACAAAATTTCCCAGACTGGGTAAATTGAGCCAAGAAGAGACAATCCAAGGACAGGCTAAGTCAATTAGGAACACCAGCATAAAAACATGCTACTGAAATTAACTCAGAGAAATATCTTCTTACTGGAGAATATCAGTATTTTACAAAGTGCTCTTAAATCCAGTGTGCTTTTAGGATAACTTTTTTGTTTCTTGGGAAAAAACCCCATTACATTCTGCTGAAGAGCACTTAAGTAAGTAAATAAATAAAAATTATTAGATAATTAAATCATCCTATCTTTGCAGTGCTACATTATCCTGATATTATCACATTAAGTCTGTTTCTTCTCCTAACTAATCAGATGGAGGGATTAAAACCTGCATACGCCAGTGAAACACAAAACAGCCAGAGGGAGAAAAGCCAATTTGATAGGACAGATGGACTGGGAGACAGTGACATGCAGTGCCTTACCATGGCTGGGAAAAAAAGTGGCAACTTTGTCATGAAAATGGATTGGCAGAAATATATCAGCAGCAGCCCTTTGACAGCTCACAGGATCTGCTCTTCTTGCCTCCAGCTTTCCAGGACACTGGTTTTCCAATAGGTTTTATATGCAGGCACATGCAGGTGACACAGATGATAAACTTCGTGATGAACTGTCACAACTTGGAGTAGTTATGATATATTCTGTCTACAAGAGTGCTCCCAAACATGGCCATATGTGTTAGCGACTGCTGCACCAACTTAATGAATGCCTTCCCCAATTCCTAACAATTTAAAGCGTTGCTGTGGTAGGCACCTATTTAAATGCACTTGCTAAAACCTCTATTGCCTCTTTTCAGCTCTCCCATCAGAGTAATGCCCAGTGGTACCTTTTCTCTTCTGCATAGTTTGTGGTGCTCAGTGCAGTTCTGTGCCCCTGGAAAACCAACAGCAGCTGTGCAATGGCATATGTATTCAAAGAAGCTGCTACAGGCAGTTTCTGAATCACAGAGGATCAATATTAATTACATTTCATCACTTTGACACTGTACTGGGGGGGAAAAAAGCTAAAAATAGCTCTATTTCCCCTGTTTATGTTCTTTCTCCTTCTCAGTCTTTTCATTCCATTTCTCTTCTTTAAACTCTAGTGGTATATATGGGACTAGCTGAGAGGCGTCCCAAACCATGTTAAAAAGAAAAATTTTCTTTATGTGGCTTTCGGAAGTCTTTGATCCTCGACTAAGCTGAGCAGGGTTCTGACCTGCCCGCATCCCTGGATCAGGGCAGCAACACCCAGGAACCGCCTCATTACCAGCTATATATCTGAACTGTTGGGTTTTTCCATCATGCTATTCAGTCCCTTTGCCCTCTGACAACCTTCTTTTTCATGCATCCTCTTTCTTACATTACTTTGCAGGAGTGCTTTTTTCCCTTTGTCTTTTCAGTATTTTTTTTTCCTTTGTCTTCAGTTTGACCTTCTTTCTCTCATTCAAGATGATTTTTATTATGCACACATGGTCATTCACTGCAAATTGCAGAAATCTAATGTTCAGCACTGGAAGTCCTTCACCAATTTCTCTGAGATTTCTCATGCATTCTGTCTGAAGAACCGCTTTTAGAATTATAAAGAAGTGCTTTGGATGTTAACATTTTATTTTTCTCATTTCTTCTGAACTTGTCTTCATACATAGTACATCCATCCTGTGCATCTACAACCTAATCTTTAAAAATAACTTCTTTTTGAGCTCCCTGACTTTTTAATGAGGAGGGCTGTATTTTAAGATAGAACTTTCTACCTTCCAGTTTCCAAATCATCATTTCACACAGTGATCACTACCTCCCTGCACATGTCAGAGAGACAGTCTAGCATTTTCATTAGTTCAGTCTAGCATGACATGAGAAGTCATTTTCTCTAAAACTGCTAGTCATATTCTGTTTTTCTGGTCTTCATTCTCTCCTCGCTTATTTGTTCATTATTCCTTTGGGTTGCTATTTAATCCTTATTTGCACTGTGTCCAGCTACTGGCTCCTTTTCTCCCAGCCACTTCATTTCTGCTGGAGGAAGTTATTTCTGCTGTAGCTCGCCATGAAAGTAGCCCTCTTCCTACATTAAGAGAAGCAGTCTCTTTTAATGGCTTAATTAAACTGGAACATTTCTGCCAACAGCATTTAAGGTTTCTGCAAGGGGGCATCTTGCATCACATGCAAGGGATAACTTGCTAAAAAAGCTTAATTTAAAAAAAGAAAAAACAAAACTTCAGATCTGACTCTCCTCCCTACTTCAGCAACATGTATTTCAGTTGAATTATTCTCAGTTTGCATGAGGAAGAGATAGGAGGATATGATCCTTGATGTGCCAGTAGAGCCTGTAGATCACCTGCACACACACTGACTCACTTGTTGAGTACTGCAGTAGTAAGTAGTTTGAATTTCCAAAGAACTGAGAAAACTGTACATCCCAGTTTCCCTCCCTCCTCTTTCCTATTAGTACTCGCTAACAAATGCATCCGATCATGAGTGCAGGAGCAGCTGCCCAGTCCTTCCACTAACATGGTGGCCATACTCAACCATAAGAAAAACTTCAGCAATCAAGAGACACTGTGTCAGAAATATTTCTTTGCTTTTACAGAGCAGTTATTTTGCCCAGGGTGAATTTTGGCCCTTTACTGGTTTGCATTTACTTTGTTTTAAGGAAAAAAAATGTATT